>NC_091120.1:35465707-35798207 GCF_040183065.1 Periplaneta americana | reverse complement strand
TTATTGTGCTAAAACAGCATGTTCCATTGCATACAATATTTGCAATACTACATGCTATGATTATATTATATTATATTATATTATATTATATTATATTATATTATATTATATTATATTATATTATATTATATTATATTATATTATATTTGAGAGGAACAGAGATTAAGGGTGTTTGAGAATAAGGTTCTTAGGAAAATATTTGGGGCTAAGAGGGATGAAGTTACAGGAGAGTGGAGAAAGTTACACAACGCAGAGCTGCACGCATTGTATTCTTCACCTGACATAATTAGGAACATAAAATCTAGACGTTTGAGATGGGCAGGACATGTAGCACGTATGGGCGAATCCAGAAATGCATATAGAGTGTTAGTTGGGAGGTCGGAGAGAAAAAGACCTTTGGGGAGGCCGAGACGTAGGTGGGAAGATAATATTAAAATGGATCTGAGGGAGGTGGGATATGATGGTAGAGACTGGATTAATCTTGCTCAGGATAGGGACCAATGGCGGGCTTATGTGAGGGCGGCAATGAACCTCCGGGTTCCTTAAAAGCCAGTAAGTAAGTATATTATATTATATTATATTATATTATATTATATTATATTATATTATATTATATTATATTATATTATATTATATATTTATTGGATTTATAAGCACAATAAAATTCGTTCAGGACACTAGAAAATTCGTAATTCGTACAAATAATTTATCAGCATATCAATAACAACCTCATCAAATTACTTACAAAAACACTCCCAAAAATAATATACACTTATGAAAATAAATAAATAAATAAATAAATAAATAAATAATTATTTATTTAACAATATTTTCACCGTTACAATTACACATATATAAAAACTAAATATAAACATTTACATAGACATAATAAATTATATTATATTACATTTTATGCTCGACCATGCCGAAATGTAGTAATTATACACCTGGTAGCAGTCCTTTAATGCATGTCATTAAAGTACACCTATTCATTAAAGTTTAGGTTTTCGATTATTCTCGGATATGCAATCGAAAGACAACTAGGGAAACGTCACGAAGGCTGGAAATCCAATACTGTCGCAGAAGGTTATGTTCTGTTACTATAATAACTAGCGTTAATTGTAAATAATATTCAAATAAATTCAATTTGTCATCTCGTTTTTCAATGTCAAATTCAATTTCAAGGTTATATTAAGATTAATTTTTATCTTATTCTGTAGATTATATCAAAGTCGTCGACATTCGTTTCCCGGAAAAAATCAATACTTTCGCGTCTGCGCACATCTCACAATTTATGAGGTAGGCTATTGCACTCACATAACAATAACATGAATACTTATGAATAATTTCAAGTTAGAAATATGGTCGAGCGTAAAAAGTCGTATGAAACTTGCCTATAATGGTAATTAAGACGCTCGGTATGAAAATTATGAAACTCGCTTGCGTTCGTTTCATGAACGTCCTCGCGTCTTAATTACTACCATTATAGGCTCGTTGCATAATGTACTAATATTATATTATATTACATTATATTATATTATATTATATTATATTATATTATATTATATTATATTATATTATATTATATCATATTATATTATATTATATTTTATTATATTATATTATATTTTATTGCATTGCATGCTATGTTATGTTATGTTATGTTATGTTATGTTATGTTATATTATATTATATTATATTATATTATATTATATTATATTATATTATATTATATTATATTTTATTGCATTGAATTGCATGTTATGTCATGTTATGTTATATTATATTATATTATATTATATTATATTATATTATATTATATTACATTATATTATATTATATTATATTATATTATATTATATTATATTATATTATATTATATTATATTATATTATATCATATTATATTATATTTTATTATATTATATTTTATTGCATTGCATTGCATGTTATGTTATGTTATCTTATGTTATATTATATTATATTATATTATATTATATTATATTATATTATATTATATTATATTATATTATATTATATTATATTATATTTTATTATATTATATTTTATTGCATTGCATTGCATGTTATGTTATCTTATGTTATATTATATTATATTATATTATATTATATTATATTATATTATATTATATTATATTATATTATATTTTATTGCATTGCATGTTATGTTATGTTATGTTATGTTATGTTATGTTATGTTATGTTATGTTATGTTATGTTATATTATATTATATTATATTATATTATATTATATTATATTATATTATATTATATTATATTATATTATATATTATATTATATTATATTTTATTTTATTTTATTATATTATATTTTATTGCATTGCATTGCATGTTATGTTATGTTATGTTATGTTATATTATGTTATGTTATGTTATATTATATTATATTATATTATATTATATTATATTATATTATATTATATTATATTATATTATATTATATTATATTATATTATATTATATTATATTTTATTTTATTTTATTTTATTTTATTATATTTTATTGCATTGCATTGCATGTTATGTTATATTATGTTATGTTATATTATATTATATTATGTTATGTTATATTATATTATATTATATTATATTATATTATATTATATTATATTATATTATATTATATTATATTATATTATATTATATTGCCATACGTTCACGTACAAGTCAGCCAACGGCGTAGCTCAAGCGGTAGCGTATTTCCTTATTGATCGGTAGTTTCGCTTGGGCTTCCTATTTGTGCTAATTATTCGGTTGGGTTTTCTTCCGAAGTTTTCCCAACTCTAAAGCTAATGTCAGGTAATCACATGGATAATCTCGCCAAATACCATCTTTATGCCACCAATTCCATTGAGATAAAATCTCTTAGTAGACACAGCGTCGTTAAATAACAAAGTAAAAGCTTAACGCACGAGTCTCCTTACGCGAACTCCATTTGAGCAGGACTCTTAACTACATTACAAAGTACCCTACGTGCTCTACATTGGACATTGACTCTTTACGCTATCTCGCTGAATCGATTAGCTGCTTGACTTTTCGTTGCGTCAGTTAGATAGCCTATACGAATGCAATCTTCAGTGTACATTACACTAAAGAGACAACTAAACTGTTATTACAGAATATTTATATATTCTATTTCCCGATCAACTTGTTCAGTGGAATACATTGAGTACAGTCTGTTCACTATATTTTTAATCCTGATATCAACAATTGCACGTACCCCTACTTACAGTATAAAAGTATGGTTGTTATTGGTGGAATGTTTCCTGCAAAGAACTCCATAACATGGCGCGGAAAAGTGTTGTTTCATAATATATCACGGTCTACTATATACAGTCGCGAATCTCAATATGTAGTAAAAATGCAAACATGGGTAGTTGCCCACCACTAGGATCGCTACTATCGCCTCATCATCGCAGATCTCTCTCCTAGCAGACGACAAAATATGTTACACTTTCGTTGTCGTGTTCTTTTGGAAAAATTAACACCTTCCTTCCATTATTAAAATATTAAATGCATAAAGTTAATTTATTATTTTAATGAAATATATTAAATTCCACCATAAACTCGAAGATACCTGCAAGAAATAGGTTAATATTATTTTTGTTTGTGCAAAACGAACTGATATTTACTATAATCGCTTCACTCATTCAAGATTATAGCGATAATTAACTATGAAACCAATAAATATTAATTTTCATTTCCCTTTACAGCAATAATAATGGAAATATGAATTAATGGAGTAACTTACGTGAACCGGTACTTGTAGTGTAGGCTTATGTAGTTAACAAAGTGGGATGATGTTAAGCAATAATAATCACACCAGAATTGGAAATAAAACGTGATCAATAAATTTTATTGTAACAGGCTTTTTCTACGTCTCTAGTAAAACAACAAATAAAAATAACAACAAAATTAACAGCTATAATTAAAAACATATCCTTTGAAAAAAAAAGTAGGCCTATGCAAAAATAATCCCACCAGAATTGAAAATAAAACGTGATCAATAAATTTTATTAAAACAAACTCAATTTTTCTACGTCTTTAGTAAAATAACACATAAAAATAATAAGAAAATTAATAGCTACAATTAAAAATATATCCTCTGAAAAAAAGTAGACCTAACCTTTATTTCTCTGGAAATTTAGCAGCCTAAGTGACAGAACTTTAACCGGTATCTAATGTCCTTTCGGTTAGACTGAAACATTTCATTGTGAAATTTAAAGATATAATGTATTCTAACAGTCACAAAGAACTTCAAAATTAAGAGTTTTGTTTCTGCACAGCATTCTTGTGGAAACCCAGGAACCTTTCTGAATCTTTCGGAAATCGGAAAAAGGATAACTCTGGCCTCTTGCTCTTACTGTTGCTACAATTTATAGCACTATAAACGTCTCCTCCTTGTCCAATATTATTATTCCAATTATTATATTTTAGCCATTAACATTTTCATTACAACCAATAACGAACATTTCACAAGCATCAATGTGAAATACGCAACGAGCTAGCACTCGATAGAAATACGACACAGTCCAAAGTCGACCATGGACAGTCTATTTTTTCTAGTTGCTAACCGCTTGGAGCGCTTTATCACGAGATTTGCAAAAAAAAAACACCTCAAGCTTCGCGACTGTATATAGTAGACTATTCCGATCGAGAAGCATGCGGCA
Source organism: Periplaneta americana (assembly GCF_040183065.1). Lineage (NCBI taxonomy): Eukaryota > Metazoa > Arthropoda > Insecta > Blattodea > Blattidae > Periplaneta > Periplaneta americana. The sequence continues at coordinate 35,793,499 of NC_091120.1, read as the reverse complement.
GAACGACCCCGGCCCGGTGGATGACGAAAGGTGAAGATAGAAGAATGACCGTGAGGAGTCGAGAGGGGAAAAGTTGCATGAACGTATGGAAGAAATCTGTAGTGACGTCACCAGAAGGTCACAACAAGAGTGTTATGTGTCAAACGAATAGGAGCGGTAATGTAGACGTGTGTGGTGTCAGCGAAAGAAATGAAGGCAACGTGAGACAACAGCTGGGAAAGGTTAATGTGCAAAAGAAAGTCGATAGGGATAAGGCGGAGAGCAGCAAGGATAAACCAGCATACAATCTAAGGAAATGGTGTGTCGGTGGAATGAAGGATTAATTAAGGGTGCAGTGAATATGGGTGTTTTAGTATGAGAAGGGTCATGATGAGTTATTTAATTAGTAGGAATGAGTAGGACGTATTGTAAATATAGGAAGAGTAGAGGAGCTAAAAGTAGGACTAGACTAGATAGGTATAAGTAGGACAAAAAAAAGTAATATAGATAGATGTAAAGCAAATAATAGAGAATAGGCTTAGTTATAGTACAGTAAATGATTGTAGTGATATGTTAAATAAGTTGGTCTGTGAAAATGATGAATAGAAAAAGTAATTGTTACGTTGTTATTAGGAATAGGAAATAGTAGAAGGTAGGAGTAGAGGGAAAGAAGGAATATTTAATAAAAGCAGAAATATAGGAAGTGTGGTGAACGAACATGAAAGACTTAGTGGGTGAACTTTAAATGATGAAGAGATGTCGGTCATTAACATCGAGTATTGTGCAATTGTAAATAGTATATGGAAGGGACTGCTGGCCCGAATACTATACAAGTGAAGGGCCAGCAGGACCAAAAGTTTGAGTGAGAATAAACCATACCCATACCCATATAGTAGACTGTGATAATATTGTTTTCCTTGAAGTACATACCTACATATTTCCTTATCTATTTGCACACACGCATTTTTATTGAACTCTACATTCACAGTACTTTAGTCCCCTTCAAAGTATTGTCGATGTGCATTAATGCACTTGTCCCAACGCTTTTGCCACTGCTGAAAACAGTGCTGCATAGCTAGCACAGCTACTTGCCATCGGTAGTTCAAGAAAGAGTCTGTCGTTTTCAAGCATAAGGTAGATAAGTGCATTTATTGATGCATAATAAATTATACAAACTCATGTACACAAGATCCTTCGCACGAGCTCATACGGCCATTCGTGCTGTAACTATGCACAGTTTAAATCTTCAAAACGAAAATAATACCTACTAACAATAAAACAGTGAAACAACAGTTATTATTATTACTACCGTTATCATTGATTACCACTATTATAACTAATCTAACTTTATACCAAATTTCACAACAATAATACAAATAAAATAAAAAGGAGATATGAAAAACACACACGCACAGTGACACACACACACACACACACACACACATATATATATATATATATATATATATATATATATATACAGTATAAACAATACAATGATAGTTATTTGCTTCCATAATAGTGAAACATACTCCCTCTGAATGTTTTTTTTTTTTGCCAAATACTTTTCCTTGAACCTATCCGTCTTCAGTTCTTGAGTTTCAATGCGAAATCGCTAGTAACAATGTCAGGATGATCAGTGGGTTTTTCATGTGGGAGTAATGCAGTACCTATTGCGGATTGCATGTGAAAGTTAAGAAAATGTAAGGTTTGTTATGCTTTGAACAAAAGACTTAGCATCTTGGTATAGTGCTGCATGTTTCGTGAACTACCGTGAAATGTAGAGGGCAGAACCACTTTTTCCCACTAAGAGATTCTTGCTGAGGTGATCAAGAGACTACAAAATCTTGTAGGCCTCTTATTTTATCAATAAGTAATACCTTTTGGTATTTCTTATGAATTGTAATTTTTTGCGCTTCTTCCAGACAATATTGATCTATCAAATACTGCTGGATTAATTTGTGTAACAATGAATGATATTTCGTATATTTTCTGTAATATAGGCTGTTGTGAGGAAATTTATTGCTGAGATGTGGAAAATGAGGCGATTGATATGTCAGAGTTGTAGAATCTTATATGCGTCCTAAATAAAATTGTCCATCGTAAATCGTTAGCAGTTTCAGTGTTTCATTTGTTGCTGGTTGCGGGAAATAAACTTACTCATCACGGTAGCAAGAAGTGAAATGACATGCTATTTTCCCTACAACAAAATATGGTTGGCAGTGATCACAAATCCAATCAATTAAACCAAAGAAATATGAAATTAATTTTGATGTAGTTTAAAGACGCAGCTAAAATAGGAAGCATGACTCAATTACTACCAAGGAAAGTTAGAGAATCAGACATATAAATATCTATATCACACTACCATTACATATATGAAAAGGACCCACGCCACTTGATTAATAATTGTAAAAGTATTTCATTTTTAATAACAATATTGTTACCTTACGTAAGTTTTATAGTTTTCAGTAACATAAGTTTATATAGGCCTATAGCCGTTACTCAGTAAATTATATAAATGAAGATCTAATATGAAACATTCTTTCTCTGCGTCTACTTACATAAAGCCCAAAAGGTTTCACTTTCATATATCAGTATAGCATTATGTGTTGCATTAACAATAATAATATTTCAATTTTAATGGTAATAATGTCATCAAACATTCTTAAGTTCTGTGGTTCTTAATATCCAATACACAGCTGTACTCGGAAAACTATAGACCAGAGAATTAGACCTATAAATTATTTTTTATGTTACCAAAACATTGCACAAATGAAGATCGACATATTGGCATTATGATGGGAAAGAATCTGAGCCGTCTGAACTCTATGTCAGCAATCCTGTAGGTCATGGCCTTCGTGTAACAGCCTATTGTTTATTGTAGTGTGTGTTTTGTTTTATTCTGAAATGCAACATGACCGACTTGATGCTCGCTTCGCTTAAGGAAGCGAACATCAAGTCGGCCGTGAATGCAATTAATTAGTTGTCAAAACTGACGAAAGATGGATTTTGGGAAAAAGGAAAATGATGTAGGAAAATTGACATTTCACTGAAAACTACTACTTTTCCGAAAAACTTTAGGTTCCAAGCTTCAAAATGAGGTGTCATTTATTAAAATCCGTTCAGTCGTTTTCCCGTAATTTCCATTACCAGTTCAAATTATATATATATTAGTGGCTTGTGCAGCAAATGCTGCTGCAAACTAAGTACGTTAGACGTTCAAATAAAAATTTTTCAGATTTATTTTCAATGAAGAATACTTGTCTTTTTAATAGTTATTTGCTTCCATAATAATGAAACATACTCCCTCTGAATGGATTTTTTTAGGCCAAATACTTTCTCTTGAACCTATCCAACTTCAGTTTTTGAGTTTCAACGCGAAAACGCAAGTATCAATGTCAGGACGATAGCAGTAGCTATTTCAGGTCATTGTTGATTGTAGGCAAAAGTTTAAAAAATGTCAGGTTTGCTAAGCTTTCGAACAATAGCATTTTCGTATAGCTGCTGCATGTAGAACTTGAAATGTAGAGCCTAAAATCATTTTATCCTACTAAGAGATCTTGCTGAAATGATCTGGAGACTACAAAATTTTCTAGGCCTCTTATTTTATCAGTAAGTAATATCTTTTGATCTTTCCTTAGGAACTGTAATTTTTGCGCTCTCTCGAGCCAATACTGAAGACAATGACACATCAATATCTACACTACACCGCCATTAAGTATATGAAAAAGACCCAACCCCACTGGGTTAATAAGTATAAAAATATTTGATTTTTAATAACAGTATTATTATCTTGCTTAAGTTTTGTAGTTATATATAGCAGCCACTCAGTAAATTATAGAAATTAAGATCTAAATTAAGATATTCTCTACATTTACTTACATAACCTCAAAACGTTTCACTTTCATGTCATCAATATAGCATCAATATTATGTACAATTAATGAAAAATAGATGCATCATGATATTAACTATAATAATATTTAATTTCTAATGATAATAATGTCATCAAACCACCTCAAGTTTCGTAGATTTGAATATCCAATACACAGTTGTACTCAGAAAATTATTATACACTGTAGAATCAGTTTTTAATAACAAATTGAATTGAGCTCTAAATATGTCGGCAATCCTGCAGGTCATGGCCTTCGTGTAATAGCCTATTGTTTATTGTAGTGTGTGTTTTGTTCTGAAATTCAATCAAGTCGGCCGTGATTGGATAAAATTAGTTCTCAAAACTGACAACAGATGGATTTTGGAAAATAGGAAAATTACGTAGGAAAATTTACATTTCACTGAAAACTACTACTTTTCCGAAAAACTTCGGGTTCCAAGCTTCAAAATGAGGGGCCATTTTTTAAAATCCGTTCAGCCGTTTTCCCGTAATTTCCATTACCAGTTCAAATTATATATATATATATATATATATATATATATATATATATATATATATATATATATATATATTCCTGACCCCCCACAGCACAACCACACAAAACTGTAAAATAATCGCATAGTTGTGGTCCGTGTTATGCCTTAATGCTGCTCCCTGTGCAGAGTCCACCGCACTACAGCACAGACACCGAACTCTACAGTGGCAAGTGTTTCAGTTAATTGTCTACGTTGAGTGTAAAAATGTCTACATCAGCGGTGACCAAAGCGGGTGTCGTGATTACATCGTGTAATCACAGACATTCAAACGGCTGCGAGGAGTTTCCTGTACATTGCTGCGTGTTTCATTCACGTACTGAAGGCAAGCAGTGGCGGTATCATGTCGCTCTACAAACTCTTTTTCTTTAAGCAATAAGAGGTGGTTCCGTAAAGAATGAGAAAAACTGTTTTGTTGTTCTGTCGGACAAAATGTAATATGTTTACTTAGATCAACGTTCAATTAGGAGTATATAGAAACATTAATTGCCACGCTGAATAATGTATTATTATTATTATTATTATTATTATTATTATTATTACTGACCACTAAGTATGTGTTTCTATAATTCTTCTGTACGTGCATGAATATTGATATGTTTAGATCTTCTCCCTAGAAGGATAAAATTATTAGATTTTATTTCGATTTTAATCTTCTTAATCTTTAGATGAGGGCAAATATTTATTAGTTATTCATTTAATAATAATAATAATAATAATAATAATAATAATAATAATAATAATATTGTAGAAAAACTGATTCAATATTATGTGCAAACCAACAGTTAAACGCCACGAATTGACATGTCTTAAATCATAGCCAGGAAGAGAAAGATGAAATAACAGTATATTATCCAACGAGAATATAATGGTAGTAATTAAGACGCGAGTATGTTTGTTTATGAAACGAGCGCAAGAGAGTTTCATAATTTTCATACGAACGTTTTAATTACCATTATAGGCAAGTTTCATACGACTTTTTATGCTCGACCATATTTCTAACTTGAAATTATTCGTAAGTATTCATGTTATGGTTATGTAAGTGAAGAGCGGAACTGACCTGAATTGTGAGATGTGCGCAGACGCGAAAGTATTGATTTTTTTCCGAGGCACGAATGTGATTGACCTGGATATGATCTAGAGAATAATATGAAGATGAGTTTTGATATAACCTGGAAATTGATTTAGAATTGAAAAACGAGATGACAAATTGAATTTATTTGAATATTATTTACAATTAACGCTAATTATTATAGTAACAGAACATAACCTTCTGCGACAGTATTGGATTTCCAGTCTCCGTGACTTTTCGCTAATTGTCTTTCGATTGCATATCCGAGAATAATCGATACTTGCGGTTTCATAATGGTACAATGGTGATTTCTCATCGGCTGAACAACTGAATTATAATGAATAGGTGTACTTTAATGAGGTACAGTAAAGGGCTACTACCAGGTGTATAATTACTACATTTCGGCATGGTCGAGCATAAATAAATGTAAGGAAGTCAGCTACCTAATGGGGTTTGAAATATCTCGTGCTCTAAAGCCTTTTAATAGAACAGAATTTCTCAAAAGAGTAATGGTTAAATAACTTGTCCATAAGAAGTTTTTAATTTTGAAAAACTACGAATTTCTCGACCAAGAATCGAGAGAAGAATTTGTAAAATTCCTTGATTATATTCAAGAGGAAGGATGAAAAAAGAAGCAAGAAAAATCGTATATTATTCACTGGCTCTTGATGACAGCAGTGACATTACTGATACAGCAAAGCTTGAGATTTTTATCCGCGGGATTGATCAAGATGTTAGTACAGGAACCACCACTGTTTGTAGTTTTCATGCCAAGTATCTTTCCTCCGTCTCCTTACTTCATAGGCTGTCTGTCGCATGTAATCACTGCAGTTCAAGTTTTGGTCACCGCTGGTCTACATGCTTAGGCACGTACACGACAGAGCAGTGTATATTAGAGAGTACCGCATTCTCGAAGGCGGCAGCCATATTTACTCCTTGCTCGGCACAGACGCGTAAGCAGTAATGCTAGAACAATGGTGATTAAAGGCGATAACATACATGTTGTTGTAATTTATTGAACACAGGAGACAAGAATTAATAAACATTATTGTCCTAGTGAAATGACTCATGAGAGATAACACTTTATTATTTATGTTATGTCCACTTCAATAGGGATAACATCGACAGTTTTCTAGTGCAATTATCACACCAACATTTCGACTGCCACATTTAGCAAATTGTTGTCGTGCATTTGCTATAACAGACAATTTTCTTAACAATAAATATATTCTAGTCCTAAAAGAGTGATAAGACTTTTTCAAAAATATTATAACGAATTGAGAACGTATGAGTTGAAGTGTTAATGAATAAAGACTTCAAATCCTTTAGTGTCAATACATTTTCTACCAAAGTTTCACATTTTTCTGCATTTAGAATTATATCTAACACGAATTTACAAGGGTATATGCAACATTTCCATGTACGACTTGAGAGTCACTAATATGCTAATAAAATTTATAAATTCATCCCTGTTATCAGTTATTAGATATGAAATACAGTTTTCACAAATATTGTATAACTTATTTTGTTTTATTTTGAACAAAACTGATCCCAACAAATCGTAAAGAGCTTGTTGTTCGCTCAAGTCAATATTTCCATTTTCAGTTAGGTTAAAATTTACCCTATATCAATTTCTTTTGCTCACATTCATCTTCATTAGACTTTCTGATTCGGGTTTACTTACATCTGTACCTGGAAACTCAACTAATTGTTCAGAATCGCAAACTGCGTAATTTTCATGCTTGGTTTTTTTTTTTTTTTTTTTTGGAAATACTGATGAATCGTAGTGCAGTTTTTGAATTCCATTGCATCCGGGATTGGATTTAAGGAATGTACAGTAGAAAATAAATTTCCTAACATCTATCTAGCATAATATATTTTAAGTTCCCTTTATTAAGACAATTTCTTGAAAATCAAGAACTGTTTTTATTACCAGCATTATACCAGTTTGGAATAGTTTCCAACGTTCGCTTTTCTCCACCTTGATATTTTCAATTATAAATATTAAGTAATTATACTTACTAATTGCTTTTAAGAAACCCGGAGATTCATTGCCGCCCTCACATAAGCTCGTCATCGGTCCCTATCTTGAGCAAGATTAATACAGCCTCTACCATCATATCCCACCAACCTCAAATCCATTTTAATATTATCCTCCCATCTATGTCTCGACCTACCCAAAGGTCTTTTTCCCTCCGGCTTCCCAACAATACTCTATATGTATTTCTGGATTCGCCCATACGTGCTACATGCCCTGCTCATCTCAAACGTCTGGATTTAATGTTCCAAATTATGTTAGGTGAAGAATACAATGCGTGCAGTTCTGCGTTGTGTAACTTTCTCCATTCTCCTGTAACTTCAGCCCTCTTAGTCCCAAATATTTTCCCAAGAACCTTATTCTCAAGCACTCTTAACCTCTGTTCCTCTCTCAAAGTGAGAGTTCAAGTTTCACAACCATACAGAACAACCGGTAATATAACTGTTTTATAAATTCTAATTTTCAGATTTTTTGGTAGCAGACCAGATGACAAAATCTTCTCAACCGAATAATACCAAGCATTTCCCATATTTATTCTGCGCTAATTTCCTCCCGAGTGTCATTTATATTTGTTACTGTTGCTCCAAGATATATTAATTTTTGTACCTCTTTGAAGGATAAATTTCTAATTTTTATATTTCCATTTCATATAATATTCTGGTCACGAGACATAATCATATACTTTGTCTTTTCGGGATTTACTTCCAAACCTATCGCTTTACTTGCTTCAGTAAAGTTCCCGTGTTTTCCCTAATAGTTTGTGTATTTTCTCCTAATATATTCATGTCACCCGCATAGACAATAAGCTGTAATGATAACACTGTTCTACAAGGGTCATTTTTCTTATATGAAAATATGTGATTCCAGAGGATTTCTATATGGAAAATTCAAATCTGAAAACAGAAATTCGCTATCAGGCACAGTTTTTTAGTTATACGACAATATACGTCTCATTTGACTTACATTTTAAGTTTGTGATAAAGATGGTGAACTTTGCTTAACAACAGTTGCCTACAGTTAATTATGTTCTTCATTGGTTTTCATTTTCAAATTGTGGCATTCCTGTTGCTAGCAAAGTTTTATGTTAATAAGCAAGTCGTTATCACAGGATTTAAAATTGAGTCAAACTGGCATTATTTGGATGATGGAGACATTCCTTACCATGTGAGTAAATATTCATTTTTAACCATAATATTCCGACATCTGTGGTACATAAAATATGTAAAACTTTACATATTTCTCTTTTACAGAAACCTCCTAAATCATAGAAGTAAAATAGACAGATTCTAACAGAGAGAGAGAAATCTTGAGTTTAACCTGAAATTCTTGTTAGAGGAAGTGAGTATTGTTTGTTTACATGAAATATTGTTTCTGCATATGCATAATTCAACTCATAATGACATTCTGCAATGATGTTTGTGACCTAATGAATACTTTGAACTTCAAATACGAGCCACAGGAGTGGAGACTTTTATAGATGCCTCAAAATACAGTCTAATCATGCTAGGCCTTATTAAACAATTTGTTAAGGCCATGGACACATCTGGAAGAGGATTTATGTACCTTTCAAAAACGTTTCCTCGTTTTTCTGCAGCAAAAATAAAAGAGGCCGTGTTTGTGGGTCCCCAAATTAGAGAACTTCAGAAGGACTCAGATTTTGAACACTGTCTTGCACCAAAAGAAAGAAGAGCGTGGTCTTGTTTCAAGAATGTAACGCAAAATTTTCTGGGAAGGAAAAGAGTTAACGACTTCGAACAATTGGTTCAACAAATGATAAATGCATATAGAGATCTAGGATGTCACTGTCTTTAAAAGTGTATTTCCAAGATTCACATCTACATTATTTTCCTGAGAGCTGCAGTGATGTCTCCGACGAACATGGTGAAAGGTTCCATAAAGATATAATGTCCATGGAAAAGCGGCATGAAGGGAAATGGATGCCTGCGATGCTTGCTGACTACCGCTGGAACATTATTAGAGACTGCAAAATTGAACACAGGAGAAAAAGATAAGATATTTAAATTCTTAGGGAAAAGTGTATTTTGTTCATATTTTCTAACCTTAAATACATTTTTCCATATAATAGAATTATTATATTAAGGCTTGTATTTATTTTTTGTTTTATAGTGCATAAAAGTTTGTAAATAATTTTGTAAGTGAGTAAAATATTAATAGTTACATATTTTGCCTATATAAATACATAGCGTGGAAACGAAAATTATTTAAAAAATGAAATTGCATATAACTTGAAAACTATGCGTGACACAGAGAAACTAATTACAGATTTGAATTCAGGAGGTAAATTTCCATATTAATCAAGGATATTATACCCAGAAAAATGAATTTCACTTTTTTTTGTAGAACAGTGTAATTCAGTACAACAGCAATTGATTACACATTGATTAACTGCACGACAATACGGCATTCTTCATGATAACGATGGAATATCACACTAGAAACCTGTGTTCCTACGCAAGTCTTGCGGTGTATTGAGTCTCCGCAGGAGTAGGCCTAAATATGACCGCCGCGTCGGCATTTGTCGGATCAAAAGAATGCGGTACTCTCCAATATGCACTTCTCTGGTACACGAGAGGTATCTTCGTAGGTTAGGAAAGAACGAGACAAGTCTCGACAGTTCATGCGAAACGGTGTAAGTAGGTTATAATTAGGTTGAGATGCAGGTTTTAAATTGCACTGAATGCAACAGAATGCCATGAAGGAAACCCGCCTACTTCAAACAGTAATATTATTTTTATGAATAAGGGCTTGTGGTAACCCATATCTACATTCTGAACGTAACACAAATCTCGATTCATGATATTGACGTATTTTACTTCCGTCTAAATGAACGGCAATGATCAATATTTCGATAAGGAATTGCGAACTAATTTTTAGCGCGTACATCAACACTAGCCAGTAGGAGAACACGCATGATTTGGTACGATGGTATGGGAGGTGGTAAAACTCCACTCTTTTCTTTACCTCAGGAGTTTTTCTTATCTGAAATTCAGTAGGATATAATTGACATTAGCTAGTTCTTCGGGAAGAAAACACAAACAAGGAAACTTACTTACTTACTTACTGGCTTTTAAGGAACCCGGAGGTTCATTGCCGCCCTCACATAAGCCCGCCATTGGTCCCTATCCTGAGCAAGATTAATCCATTCTCTATCATCATATCCCACCTCCCTCAATTCCATTTTAATATTATCTTCCCATCTATGTCTCGGCCTCCATAAAGGTCTCTTTCCCTCCGGCCTCCCAACTAACACTCTATATGCATTTCTGGATTCGCCCATACGTGCTACATGCCCTGCCCATCTCAAACGTTTGGATTTAATGTCCCTAATTATGTCAGGTGAAGAATGTAATGCGTGAAGTTCTGTGTTGTGTAACTTTCTCCATTCTCCTGTAACTTCATCCCTCTTAGCCCCAAATATTTTCCTAAGCACCTTATTCTCAAACAACCTTAATCTCTGTTCCTCTCTCAAAGTGAGAGTCCAAGTTTCACAACCATACAGAACAACCGGTAATATAACTGTTTTATAAATTCTAACCTTCAGATTTTTTGACAGCAGACTGGATGATAAAAGTTTCTCAACCGAATAATAACAGGCATTTCCCATATTTATTCTGCCTTAAATTCCTCCCGAGTGTCATTTATATTTGTTACTGTTGCTCCAAGATATTTGAACTTCTCCACCTCTTCAAAAGATAAATTTCTAATTTTTATATTTCCATTTCGTACAATATTCTCGTCACGAGACATAATCATATACTTTATCTGTTCGGGATTTACTTCCAAACCTATCTCTTTACTTGCTTCCAGTAAAATTCCCGTGTTTTCCCTAATCGTTTGTGGATTTTCCCCTAACATATTCACGTCATCCGCATAGACAAGCAGCTGATGTAACCCGTTCAATTCCAAACCCTCTCTGTTATCCTGGACTTTCCTAATGGCATACTCTAGAGCAAAGTTAAAAAGTAAAGGTGATAGTGCATCTCCCTGCTTTAGCCCACAGTGAATTGGAAACGCATCCGACAGAAACTGACCTATACGAACTCTGCTGTACGTTTCACTGAGACACATTTTAATTAATCGAACTAGTTTCTTGGGAATATCAAATTCAATAAGAATATCATTTAAAAGTTCTCTCTTAACCGCGTCATATGCCTTTTTGAAATCAATGAATAACTGATGCACTGTACCCTTATACTTTCATTTTTCCTCCATTATCTGTCGAATACAATACAAGGGAACAACCTTTGAAAATTGGATATTGAATCTGACACAGATTTACAAGCATCATTCCATTATCTGACAGTAACTTTTAATAAAAATTATGTTCATAGTGGACAGCTTCAAATATATTTATACATGGGGTGTACTATAAGCAGTAACATGTGCTGCTGCCAAGAAGACAAATGGAGTATAGCAATGGCAAAAGAAGCTTTTAATAGAAAAAGGAGCATCTTCTGCGAACCTCTGGAAAAAGAACTAAAGAAGAGACTAGTGAAGTGCTTTGTGTGGAGTGTAGCATTGTATGAGGCAGAAATATGGACATTGCGACGAAGTGAAGAGAAGCGATTAGAAGCATTTGAAATGTGGATATGGAGAAGGATGGAGCGCGTGAAATGGATTGAAAGCTGTGTTGAAAAGAGTGGATGAAGAAAGAATGATGCTGAAACTGATCAGAAAGAGAAAAAGGATTCGACTGGGTCACTGGTTGAGAAGAAACTGCCTTCTGAAGAATGCACTGGAACGAATGGTGAACGGGAGAAGAGTTCGGGGCAGAAGAAAAATCAGAAGATAGACGACATTAGGATATATGGATCATATGAGGAGACAAAGAGGATGGCAGAAAATAGGAAAGACTGGAGAATGCTTTTGGGCGGCAATTCTTAAGGAGGTCAAGGCTAAACTAAAAGGGCTGTATGACCACAGATGATGATGATGATGATGATGATGGAGAATGCTTGGTTTGCAGTGAAAGACCTGCTCTTGGGCAGTACACTATGAATGAATCATCATCATCATCATCATCATCATCATCTTCCAAATATGAGGTCTGTTACGAACTCGATCCATCTTTTTTGCTGGACGTCCTATTGGTCTTTTCTGTGGCGGTCTGTAACTGAGGATCATTTTTGGGATTCTGCTGTTATTCATCCTGTTGACATGGTTTATCCAGGTTTCCCTGTGTGTCTCTGTATATTCTAATATTGGTCCGATCTGGAGTTCATTGAGGACGTCTTTATTCCTCTTCTGGTCTCATTTAGTGTATCCTGCAGTTCTTCTCGTAAATCACATCTCAGCAGCGGTTAATCGGGTCTCATCTCTTTTTCTAATTGTCCATGCTTCACAACCGTAAGTAAAAATTGGTCGAGCTAAGTTTTGTAAAGTTTTATTCTTGTTTGCTTTTGGACGAGTGTTGGTTTCATGACAGATTTAGGGTACCCAAGGTTCTAATAAATTTAGTAATTAATTGAATTTGAATTATCTCTGTGATTCATTATTGTTAGTGAATAGCCCAAATAACTAAATGAATCTATTATTTCTAGTGGAATAGCCTATTATTACAAGACAGATTTTGCTAGTTATTGGATCTTTACCATTGAAGGCTAAACTTTTTGTTTTTGTGGTGGATATTTCCATGTCGTATTCTGCAGCTACTTTACTTAAGCAGTGCATAGATCTTTGCAAGCCATCTTCTGAGTTGGCTAATAGTACCTGATCATCAGCGTATATTAATGTGTCTAATTTTAACCGGGGGTTGATACAGTGTGGACCATGGGAACCTGACGATCTTAACATACAAAATTAACAATATAAGATACAAATTAAAATTGTAATGCTGTTATATAACAATAGGTTATTGAATACCATTTTGGGCCGTGATCTCATTTTCTAAACAGCACACCTCTTAAATGACCCCCATCACTTAAGTTACATTTATTTTAGTCTATCACGCAGATCTTGTATCGCTGATTGCACCATGTTGTTTGGTATGGCTGTGATTTCCTCCTGTATAGCCTCTTTGAGTCTATTAATGTTCCTTGGTTTCCTAATATATACTTTAGACTTGAGGTAACCCCAAAAGAAGTAGTCACATAGTGATAGATCGGGAGAACGTGCGGACCACGAAATGTCTCCTCGTTTGGAAATCCCATGGTTTGGAAACATTTCTTTAACCATTGTAATGGGCACGTTGGAAGTGTGGCTGTAGCCCCATCTTGTTAAAACTAAATGCCTTTGAGATTGATTCCACGATAACGTAGCTCTGGAGTAAGTACAGTAAGTCCCTTAACATCTACGAGTATATGTATCGATCAGAAGTCACTGTGGCTTTATCATTCTCTTCAAAGAAATAAGGACCTACGATTCAAAAACTGACAACGCCACTCCAAACTGTTACATGTGGACTATGAAGAAGGCGCATATGAGGCTGTTCTGGATGTTTATCGGACTAATAACGAAAATTCTGTATTCTGAGTTAGCATTTTTAAACAATATTTTCAGCACAAAAGCACGATGTTCAGCATTCCATAGCGCCATTTTTACAACAATGGCATACATTACGCGTGCGCATAATAACCCGTGCAGTCACATATTATGTCATTGTTACCAACTTATTGTATGTTAAAAATCGTCAGTTTCCCAAGGCCCACCCTATACCTATTTATACAACCATGTGGTAAATATCTTCACTTTATTATATACTAGTGGCTTGTGCAGCAAATACTGCTGCAAACTAAGTTCGTTAGACGTTCAAATAAAAATTTTTCAGATTTATTTTCAATGAAGAATACTCGTCTTTTTAATAGTTATTTGCTTCCATAATAATGAAACATACTCCCTCTGAATGGATACTGGTCTTTTCTGTACCTGTCTTCTTCTTGAACCTATCCAACTTCAGTTTTTGAGTTTCAACGCGAAAACGCAAGTATCAATGTCAGGACAATAGCAGTAGCTATTTCAGGTCATTGTTGATTGTAGGCAAAAGTTAAAAAAATGTCAGGTTTGCTAAGCTTTCGAACAATAGCATTTTCCGTATAGCTGCTGCATGTAGAACTTGAAATGTAGATAGTAAAATCATTTTATCCTACTAAGAGATCTTGCTGAAATGATCTGGAGACTACAAAATTTTCTAGGCCTCTTATTTTATCAGTAAGTAATAGCTTTTGATCTTTCCTTAGGAACTGTAATTTTTGCGCTCTCTCGAGCCAATACTGAAGACAGTGACACATAACAATATCTACACTACACCGCCATTAAGTATATGAAAAAGACCCAACCCCTCTGGGTTAATAAGTACAGAAATATTTGATTTTTAATAACAATATTATTATCTTACTTAAGTTTTGTAGTTATATATAGCAGCCACTCAGTAAATTATAGAAATGAAGATCTAAATTAAGATATTCTCTACATTTACTTACACAACCTCAAAACGTTTCACTTTCATGTCATCAATATAGCATCAATATTATGTACAATTTAATGAAAAATAGACGCATCTTGATATTAACTATAATAATATTTAATTTCTAATGGCAATAATGTCATCAAACCACCTCAAGTTTCGTAGATTTGAATATCCAATACACAGCTGTACTCAGAAAATTATACACTGCAGAATCTGTTTTTAAGAACAAATTGAATTGAGCTCTAAATATGTCGGCAATCCTGCAGGTCATGGCCTTCGTGTAATAGCGTATTGTTTATTGTAGTGTGTGTTTTGTTCTGAAATACAATCAAGTCGGCCGTGATTCAATAAAATTAGTTCTCAAAACTGACAACAGATGGATTTTGGAAAATAGGAAAATTATGTAGGAAAATTGACATTTCACTGAAAACTACTACTTTTCCGAAAAACTTCGGGTTCCAAGCTTCAAAATGAGGGGCCATTTATTAAAATCCGTTTAGCCGTTTTCCCGTAATTTCCATTACCAGTTCAAATTATATATATATATATAATTTTAGTTGATTATTTAACGACGCTGTATCAACTACCAGGTTATTTAGCTATGAGGTTGATGATAGCGAGATGAGACCGAGGATTCGCCATAGATTACCTTGTATTCACATTACGGTAGGGGAAAACCTCGGAAAAACCCCAACCAGGTAATCACCCCAAGGGGGGATGGAACCCGTGCCCGAACGCAACTTCAGACCGACATACAAGCGCCTTAACCGACTGAGCGACGCCGGTGGCTCGTATATATACCCAATGGCGATAAACCGAAGCCTTGACGGGCTTCTAGATTAATCCTTTTCCAAGTAGTTAAGTCGTTGTTGACTCTAACTGCACTCATATTACTTCTTTTATATAAGTGAGCAATTGTATTGATTGATTATCGTGCTGGAACGTTATTTGTCCTCAAAATCTAAAAACATTTGTTTCTGTTAACTTTATCAAATGCCTTACAATAGTCTACAAATGTAATGTGTTTTTCATGTTGAATTCTTTGTGCTTTTCTAACAAATATTTTTATTGCTAAAAATACATCGGTGCAAGATCTACCTTTTCTAAAACAAATTTGCTCTTCTCTAATTATCTCACTGTAATACAATGATAGTTTATTTTTTATTATAGATTTTGTACCCGGAGTTTAAGAGGCTTGACTTATTTAATTAAGAATTATTAGTTATAGTAATCATAATTTGCAGTGATCATTTTGCTTGTGCACCATTTTAATAATGCAGTACTAGTGCCTTGCAACATTGCATTAAAAAGTAGAACCAGTATCCCGCGTTATTGCTCCAATCACAGACGTCGCTTGCGGATGAACACAGTTTGTTTTGTTGACATTATGATTAAAAGTAGCCTACAGTGAAAATACTTTAGCTGGCCACATTCGAGGTTAGATATTGCCGAGCCCCATGAAGACACCCGTTTGATGCTCCCGTCCTTGGTTCAATCAGGATAACTTGAACTCGCTCCAACTGCATAACGATCTCGAATCAGAGGGTTTGACCGCAGCGCAACATGTTAATGCCGTTTAAAACCACGTCACGTTAGCAGAACTAGTTCATCCAAGACACAAAAATCTGATGCTCAGAGGCATTTATTAATGTATGAAGTAGAAATGTCTGCGCCTTCTCGTAAACGGAGACCCTCTGTCGGCAAGCACGAATAAGCTTTGGGGCAATATTTTGCAGACAGCTCAAGCAACAAGGAAATAACGCAACTCTTGATTTTAGTAAATCTGTAAATTAGAATACTCCAAACAATCTACACTGTTTTATTGTGGGCATTATCGATCTGAATTGGAACACTGAGATAACACACACATGCAAAGAAATATGTAGGCCTACTTTCTCTACCCCAGTCTCTGTTTCATCTGACAGAATTTCTACCACTAAGGGAGACAGGGGTGGCATTTTTTACATTTTGGTTAACAATTCCGATTTTGTTATTTTTATTTTAAAAAATACTTTATAATTTGAAGAATATCTTTACAAAATTTCATTTGTCTATGACAACTGGAACAATTGTTTTCGTCGTCATTTTTAAAAGTCTTCATCACGTAAATATGACAGCCCGGCTACGCCCAGGAATTTAAATCTGTCATCGACTTCTGAAACATGCCTATCGCTTCCGTTTGCAACACATAATGTTGGTGTTACCTCTGCTGTCAAGTTACCGTAGTCATCTGTAATAGTTAGTCATATTTTCCAAACAGATATCGCTTATTTTCGATAATCAGTTGTTGGTTGTGTTTAGAAATTTAGGGTGCTATGCATACACATTTTGCTAGCCCGCGCTACGAGCATGCTAAACTAGCCCCGGCTATCGACTGATTACTTGTACAGGATTCATATCATATCATATCGCTAACACTGGTTTATGAATACGAAAAACGTTAGTTCGCTGATCATCCACCGGAAGCCCGCGCTAAGAATGTCTATGAATATGGCCCTAATTTTCCTTGGAGTTGTTTACAGGGTTTTTATACAGGGTGTATCTAAATTTGTGTCAAATATTTCGGGGACGTGTTCCTAACACCAAAACATTACAAAACGTTCATGTGAACATTGGTCTCAAAATAATTTATTTCAGAGTTACAAGACAAAATTTAATGTTACAAAAATTTCTCGAAGCGGCTTCCTTCTGCTTCGATGTGTCCCCTAAACCTGCGTTACATGCTCTGGCCTACTCTGTTGAAAATTCCTGGAGTGTTTCGTATTTCGTGAAATCTAGTTTGGATACGCTCTCAGAATATCAACATTAAGTACAGGGGTCGCATAAACCAGGGACTTTAAATGTCCCCAGACGAAGAAATCCATTGCATTCAAATCAGGCGATCGAGCAGGCCATGCAATGAATCCCCTTCGACCAATACATCTTTGGGGAAATCGATCATTAAAAAAATTACGAACTATCAGACTGAATTGAGCTGGAGCAGCATCGTGTTAAAACACATTCGTTGGATGACGTCCAGAAGCACATCTTCAATTAAATGATGCAAATCATTTCGTTCTGTTCACTCACAGAATACATTTTCTTCTGATTTCTTTGCTCTACAAAATACAAACAAACAAAAAACCACCAAACAATCAGCGGTCAATGAAGGGACAAATCCTTTAATAGCTCCCTAACGAATGGTTTTCAGACTCATGTTCTAATTAACTTTTTTAATTGTTTTGATGTTAGGAACACGTCCCCGAAATATTTGACACCAATTTAGATACACCCTGTATAAACACATCGGATATCACTTTGTTATTGAAGGCATTTATTACATGTGAGAACTCATGTGGTGTGTTGGTGTGCATAAATTGAATTTGTTTGTGTTGTGTGTTTCTAATCGTTTTGTTGAGTGTTTTATTTACACAGAAATATTTGCATAGGCCTAAATATAGTGAAATAAGTATAATTGTAGCATATGTGACGTAGATAAGGGCTGAAAATGCTGCCGAAAAGAGGGATGAACTATCATATAAAGCTGGAAACTTCTAAAAGTACAGGTACAATGAATATGTGTTTTTTTTTCTTACAGATATAGCATGCAAAATATTAAACATGTTTTCTCTCGGTTGGTTGTCGCCCTGAGTGGCGCAGTTGGTATAGCGCTGGCCTTCTGTGTCCGAGGTTGTGGGTTCGATCCCGGCTCAGGTCGATGGCATTTCAATGTGCTTAAATGCGACAGGCTTATGTCACTAGATTTAGTGGCATGTAAAAGAACTCCTGCGGGACAAAATTTCGGCACACCGGCGACGCTGATATAACCTCGATAGTTGCGAGCGTCGTTAAATAAACCATAATTTTTTTTTCCCGGTTGTAATATTCTGATAATTTTGTCATAACCAAAGTGTATCTCCTTCCACAATGTGAGAGTTAGGACTCTGAAATTTTTACACAGTAGTCTCTAAAATGTATTTCTCAAAATGACCTATGGAATTTTTTGTCAGGGCTGGACTTCATTAAAAAAATGAAAAGTAAAATGTTGACCCGGTTTTTTTTAATTTATCCATTTTGTTGTCTTTAATTTTTTTTCTCGAGTACTGAAAAAGATATTCAAAATTCAATCGGACATTTTATTCGTGACATACAAAAGAATAGAAAATAAAAAAATAGAGCATAATATTAATTTTTGTGTGAGAAAATAGATGTCATTTTTGTTACTTTTTTTGTAAAATTTAAAGAAAAAAATTATATCTCAAAAACTATTTGAGACATTGAGTTCAAACTTGCCACAGTTACATTTAGTGTCAAATAGATTGTCTGTGCAAAAATGTATGTTTCTAACATGTATAATTTGGAAAATAACAATTTTCATCTCGGTCCCCCCTTATTCTAAAAAAGAATCTTATTCAAATGATTGCATTACTCCATTTCGATTATTGTAATTCCTAGCTAACTACAAAGACTACAACGTGTTCATAATGTGTGCATACGATTCATCTGCAGTACTCATAAATTTGATCCTGCAACGCCTTCTTCCAATTACTTTCACGGTGCGTCTGAAGAAACGAAAAACAATGCATTCCCTGTCTCTTCTGTTTAAATGCATTCATATATCTACTCTGAATTATCTGGTATCACACATTCAATTCCTTACAACCCTACGAAATGGGCATCAAGCACTTCTTTCTATCCCTTATCATAGAACTTTTTTTATAGTCAACCTCTTACACTGTAGAAATCCCTCGCCTCTAGAATTATTCACCTAATGGCGTCAGGGATTGCCGGGCATTAGGTCTATCATAATTCAAAATTAAATTGAAAAATTTTCTGTTATTCCATTTTTCTAACTACAGACAGTTCCTATGCAGACCGGTCCCAGGTAGTAATGTTTTGGTCCACTCCTGTGGAGTAACGGTTAGCACGTCTGGCCGCGAAACCAGGTGGTCCAGGTTCGATTCCCGGTCGGGGCAAGTTACCTGGGGTTAAGGTTTTCTCCGGGGTTTTCCCTCAACCCAATATGAGCAAATGCTGGGTAACTTTAGGTGCTGGACCCCGGTCTCATTTCACCCGCATTATCACCTTCATCTCATTCAGACGCTAAATAACCTAAGATGTTGATAAACCGTCGTAAAATAAAATACTTAAAACTAGTAATGTTTTGTCGGCTTAATGACGGTAGTGCGGAGCGCCTGAGCCAAGGAAGCTAAGCGGTAAGGAGTGGGAACCATCTGCGTGGGGAAGCGTGCATGGATCTGTCCGTACGCCTGTGTACGACCGCTCACCGTCCGACAACGGATGTTAAATGTTATTTTTTATTTAACGACGCTCGCAACTGCAGAGGTTATATCAGCGTCGCCGGATGTGCCGGAATTTTGTCCCGCAAGAGTTCTTTTACATGCCTGTAATTCTACTGACATGAGCCTGTCGCTTTTAAGCACACTTAAATGCCATCAACCTGGCCCGGGATCGAACCCGCAACCTTGGGCAAAGAAGGCCAGCTCTATACCAACTCACCAACCAGGTCGACCCGACAACGGATTTTGTTAGGTGGAGGTTGGAGTGGAACCGATCTGCATAGAAACTTTCTTATTGCTAGATGTGTTGATTTGTGTTTCTTCTCTACATTTAAAAATTGCAAATTGCTTGTCTATATTCGGTAATATCTTAGCCTTGTTAATTAACTAGGATATAATTACGATACTTAGTCATTTAAAGTTTGTGTGACTGTAGCCTGTATATATTTTCGTGTGGTCTTGTTTTGTTTATAATTTGTTTTTTTTTTCTGTTATTGTAGGTATATTAAGTATAGGCCTATTATTTTGGTGTTTTGGAAAGGAAAGCCTGGGGATCTTAAATACACAAGAATAAATAAATAAATAAATAAATAAATAAATAAATAAATAAATAAATAAATAAATAAATAAATAAATAATGAGAAGGCTGAGGATTAAGCACAACATTCAAGTAAAATAGGCAAAAATATTGAAAATAAGCAAAAATTGGCAACAAAATATTTAACGTGGGCAAATATAGGAAACTTTAATTCCTGGAATACAACAAAGACTTAATTGACAAGTTATGAAATGTACGGGAAACTTGTCCATGCGTAAAACAAGGAAAAAAATTAGAATAAAATTCACATAAATTGGTTCCAAAATTAACACTTTTCCTTAGCGTGTCGAGATGTCCCTACATGACTCTATACTGCTTTATAATTAAGATTGAGTTGTGGATGTAGCACTCAAATTCAAGTTTACTTACAAGTTGTACACAGAAAGTAACATATAGGGGGATTCCTAAGTCTTTTTTTTACATTACATGCTGCACAACATGTAGAATTTTATTTCCGGTGCATGATTACATGGCTCGTGCACATTATAAATTCGTATTTGCAACTTGGTGAGAAACCATGTAATAATTATATAGGCTATTTTGTAGTAGTCCATTCAGTTCTACCTTCAGGAACTGCCGTTACTACAGCCAGGTGCCGCCCTGCAATTCCGGACGCAGCCTAGTCATCGGCTACCCTAGGCTATTCGAGTATTGAAACGTGGTTCAAATCATGCCCGAAGCAGATTCATACCAATGTAAAAGCAGTTTGAAATATTTTTACTTAAAATTTCTCCTTTGTTCGAAGTGGGTGCAGTTCTTAGCTGCAAGGGATGTTATATTTACGTTATTATTTTTGCTGTTTCTTTTCTTTTGACCTCCGGTAAATTTAGGAGCCTGGAAAGTGCAGACAACGCGATATTTGAGGTTATCTTGCAGAATGATTTTCTGTGTACAATTTGTGTTGTACTCTAGGTAGTACTATTAAGGAAACAAAACCTAATAAATATGGGTCTTAAAAGTAATATCTTATGAATAGGGATAGGAAGTTCATGCATTTGCATATTTGTTCTCTATCGTTGTGTGAATATGCTGAAAGATTATCTACATCAGGCATGTCAGAAATCAGACTCTGAATGTGCAGTTATGTGCGCGGATCGCCGGTCTGTGCGGACTGCGTCATTCAAGCGTTGCTCTTACCAGTTCTTAGCTGGAGGGGTGTACAATAATCTATTCTGCGCTTCTAGGGTTGAATTAAATAGACATTTGGACATTATAAATACACTTAGCAGAAGGAAAAAAACACGGTTATTATCAGTGCCTATATTTGACAATTGCAATACAAAAAACTTTAGGCTTACTCAGTTATACTTGACAAAGTAGTGGTTTGTAAAGTATAATTTATTAAAATGATTTTTATATAGTATTTGAAGAAAAATAATATTGCAGTAATTTTGAAACAACAAAAAACGAACACAGTATTTCATTTTACGTAGTAGGTACTAAATATTTTAAATAATAGATTCTATTCTTTCATTGTTCTTCAAGCATGATTATTTATTGGGACCATTGGTACCCAAATGTTAAAGAAAATATACTCCCAATTAATTACATGCAGTAGGACATTGTGAAGTTTTACACTGAAATAATTTCCTTGCTGTAAGTCAATATAAATTAACATTAATATTAATAAATTATATAAATTAAGCTTAGCATTTAAATTCGCATATAGTTTATTTAGAAAACGCTGAGAGCAAGTATCGACAAGTTGGAAACATTACTGAAAGAAATTAAAAGTTTAGTTCACAAGCTGTGAAGCGACGATATTCAATTTATGTCAGGTTTAAAGATTTATTAATGTAAGTATTTTAGCATAATATAGTGACGTGAGACGGAAAATTTGCCATTATATATTTTTTCAGAAAATTTTTCTGCCTTGCAAATAGTTGCTTTCTTCGCTCCTTATAACCTCAAGAGCCTTAATGTATTCCTCACAATATTCTCATCACTTACCAGCTTATGAAATGAAAATCGTAAGTCGTCTAATCTTTGATGGCTGTGTTAGTACAGACTCTGAAACAACGCCAATGTCGAGTTCGTTTTGCCGTGAGAGTACTGATTAACTTTACTAATCTGATCTAAACTGTCACAACACTATTACCTCGACAGGGGCTAATCAAAACCTTTCATTTTAAAATTATTATTGTTGGCTGAGGAAAACATCATAACATTATATCATTCATAATTTCCCTGCTTCGTTATCTATGAACTCCTCACTTTATCATAACTCATTCACAGACAGCCAAATCAGCACCCGTACTGAAACTGAGTTAGTGAAACAAAAGTTGATATGCTGTTGCAAGTCTGTATAGCCCTGTCGCGTTCCCCTCCAAGGCGATTCACTCCCTCCAGGTAGGGGAATAGAAAGTGCACATCGCACAGAGACTACTACACAATGTGCGTGAATGCACAATGTGCAGGGTTTTGACATGCCTGATCTACATGAATCACAAATTTCTGAATACAATGATATTACTTTTATTGTGCATAAAAGTGCATATTTTGCCTTTGTTTATAAAAGCATCATATTTTAACATTTATGCAGGGAAACTGCATATTATGTAGGCATATGTTTATTTGTCTTTCCCTCATTTTTAAAGTGTGTAATCTCGTAAACACGACTAATTTATGTTCATGAATTTTGAACGTAACGATGACGCCCTCATAGGGAACCTCTCAAGTTACCAATTGGTATTCCTGTACTGCAGTCTTTAGCAGATTTCGATAGAACAGTATCCAGTTTAACATGAGGTACAGGAAATGTAGGAGATAAAGTGAACGAGAAAACAGCAAATATTCTTTCCAAAAACTCTGGCTATTATCAACTTAAAGAAATTCAAGATATCCTCGAAGGAAAAACACCCCAAAAACCAACAAAATTTTCCATAGAACAGCTCACAGCTTTTGTGCAAGCCCCTCTTACTTCTTGTGACGTAGAACGAAGTTTTTCGCTCTACAAAGCTATGCTGAGAGAGAACAGGCGAAGAATGACAACAGAAATCATACGTCACAGCTTAGTTGTGAACTGTAACAGCATAAATGGAGCATTCAGCAATGAGGCAAGCACTTCAAAATCCATAGACTAAACGTAAGTTACCTATACCTTATTATTCTGTTAAATATGCATAAATGAATACATATTCTTCACGTTTTTAGGGCATGAACTTCCTTTCCCTGCTTATGAGATATGAATACTTATTCATCAACATCATACGTTTCATGTAATTGAACACGTTGCTCGTGATTTTTAAAGCTTTCACCATTCTCCTGTGTTGAGAATGACTTACTGACTGTTTTATTTTACCGATTTATTGAATTTTATGCGCTAGTAGTCACTGAATTGTGGTGAAGGAATTTTCTCATGACTTTTCGGCCAGTGTATGGAAACAGCTCCCACCCAGCATCGTGGTGAATTTGGGGACTATGAAAATCAGTTATAGCGACTGGGAAGATCATCGTGCTGAACACACGATACTCCCCTTACTGGTTGGATGATCGTTCACCTCTGTTGAGATACGTGGACGTTACATCAGCAGTTGACTAGTAGATCTTGGCTCTCTACCTATAGGCTATCGCGCACAGGATTATTATTATTATTATTATTATTATTATTATTATTATTATTATTATTATTATTATTAAAGTTGAGTGCTAATTCTGATATTTCACGAAAAATCTTGTGATGCTATTCAGTCATTTATAATTTTAAGATAGGAGAACACTTTAGAAAATATAGTAGTTCATCCGATGCATTGATTATTTATTATTCTCCATCTTCCACTACAACGTGCCTTCTCACTCGTGATTGAGTTATGCGTTTTAACATACACTTAAATGTTAACGCTTAGAGGAAACCATTTTTTACCATGTTACGTCGTTAATTATCGCCTACGCCAGCCAGCGATGTCAGAACAAGCACATTTTATGACCTGCAAATAATGTTACGGACTTGAAGCGCTAGGAGAAGATATCTGCAGCTTTTTGTGGTGAGCTGGAAAAATTGTGGTGAACAGAATGTCAAATGAGGAACAAAAATTCTTCATTGCGTGTATGAAAACAAATGTTAACATAAATTGTATAATATTGCGTTTCATATTAATAAGCTATAGAAATTAGCATCCACATAACAGTGTAATATTGCGTTTTATATAGTAAAGTATAGACCTAATAAAATAGAAAAGCATTAGAATTTACATATTTTATGTAATAATCTGCTTTAAATTAATAACATATAATTTAATAGAAAGAAATTAATATTCACATAGGCCTAATTATTGTGTAACATTGTGTCCTAAATAAATAAACATAGCCTATAATTAAAGAACAAAATATAAATATTTATAGAAGTTATGTAGTATTATAGTTGCCTTTTAAGTGAATAATATATAGGCCCTAATATATGATACTGTAAATAAATATGTAACATTTGAAACAACTTCTACATAGGACAGACAGGCAGATCATTTCAAACACGTTACAAAGAACACATCACAGCCATAACAAAATTACAAAACACCTCCATATATGCAGAACACATCACAAATACTAACCACACGTACAGAATCATCAACACAGACATGGAAATATTACACATCGAACCAAAAAGCCAGAAACTAAACACACTAGAACAATATGAAATATACACACACAAAAACACACCCCAATGAAATTCTCAACACACAACTCAATTTCAGAACACACACGCTCTTTGACTCCACTTTACACCACACGAACACACCCTCACAGGAAACAAAACAAGAGGCGCCAAGACCAGCAACGACCAGATCTGAAGATGACCATAATAGGTCGAAACATGTAAACAAGGTACGTTAGAATTTAACACAAGAAAGTCTTATCATACATATTCCGAAGTGACACAGTGTTAAAAGTTGTGTAATCAAGATGTATAAATATATTATGTTTTTCAAAAATGAAATTATATTTAAAATAATGATATGATCAATTCCGAGCAGTATTGACTCTAACTGTATCCTTATCAAAGTGTACCTACGGAATAAAAATGAAAATATCTCTACATTAGCATGAATGCATGTTTTAAGATTTGATATTGCATGGAAATCCGGGCTCTAATTATAACTGTATTAGTGTTACATAAAAAGAAATTTAATGTTTTATTGTAACGTTATTTTCTGAAATTGTAAAGGATTCCTTCGCCCAAAGATCAGAGATGGAAAACAGAAATAGCATAGGATTGGACATTGGTATATTTTACAGGCGCACCCAGCACAAAGATGCACAGGAAATTTCACATACAGGCCCTAGGAATATACAGTCAGTAAAAAATGTCTCCGTACATCAGGCTCACATATAAACATTTGTGAAGAAATCTGATTAAATATATAGTAAAAATATACGTAAAATATAACTTACTCTGTTTACGGTTAATATCTACAGAAAACAGCGCAGTTACCTCTGTACAATTTCTTGTAAACACGACAAAACACAACTCAAAACTAAAGGAGAGTACATAAAGTCTCCGTACGTACAGCACTGGTGTAAGAGAACCTGTGTTTGTTGTTGTTCAGAAAGCTACAGGGTCAGTATAGAGTTGCCTGTGACTGTAGTAAGGTAAGACACAGCAAAGCTTGTGACTACAATGGAAATACCAATACCAAATAGAGAGTTAATTGTTAAGTTGAGGAAGGAGGGACAGTCGATAAAAAAATAGCATAAAATGTAAAAAAAAAAACTTTTCTGTACAATATGTGTTTGAAAGGTACAATGACACGAAATAACTGGTTAGTAGAAGTCGATCAGGACGATCCAAGAAACTGGAATCCAACAATAGACGGGCAGTATTAAGATCCGTCAGAGAAAATCCAAAGATAATTGCACAGAGATAGACGGCCATGGTTAAAGAAGATTATGGGGTAAAGGTGGTATCTCAGCCTATAAGGAATATCATAAAAGACGAAACTTACCATGGCTGAGTTGCCCGAAAGAAGCCCTATGTGAGCAACGTCAACAAGCAGAAGCATGTTAACAAACGCAGGACTTCTGGAATTCAGTCATCATCTTCAGTGATTCGGATGGTAGGACAATGGTATGGAGAAAGCCAAGTGAACAATTGCAGAGCAAGAATTTTTGCCCTACTGTAAAACATGGAGAAGGTAGTGTTTTTGCTTGGGGCTGCTTGAGTGCTGCAGATTTGAGACATTTGGTTTTTGTGGACGGGAATATGAACTGGATACAATATTTGAACATCCTGAAGGAAACAGTGAGACATTTATCTTTCATCAAGACAATGACTCTAACACACTGCCTCAAATGTAAAGCTCTGGTTATTGTACAATACAAAAAACAGTTCTATACTCCTCCCCAGTCTCCCGACATGATCCCCATAGAACATTTATGAGATGAAATGGAACGAAGGCTGAAAAAACACAAGATAAGAAGCAAGTAACAATTGAGAGAAAAATTCTAGAAGAATGGGGCAACAATGAGCCAGAGAAAACAAGCTAACTAGTACAAACAATGCCTAAAGGCATGAGGGATGCAATAAAAACAAAAGGAGGTCCAACTGATCACTGAATGAAGAGTGGTTGGTGATTTGAATGCATATAAACTGTAGTGTACGGAGACTTTTGTTTTATTATGTTTTTGGTTTTCAGTTTCATTTAATGTAATTTACAAGTTTGTTTATTTTTCAAACTATTGTATATAATTCCGTTAGTATAAATCAGGATAATCTATAGAAACGGAACAGAATGTTTTTGTTTTACTTTTATATATGTTATTATGTAAAAGAGAATAAATTGGTAGGTTGTACGGAGACATTTTTTATATCGGGGACAGAACAACTAGAGGCTTCAGTGACGTCACTACAGAAGAAACCACACACATCAGAATTGTTCGTTGCATTACAAACTGAAAACGTTGACCATCTACTTTCACTGATCCAGCTGCGCTCTCACAATACAATAACGTCTGTTCAGAAAATGTTTTGCAGCTGAATGGTACCGTATACCTGCTAGTGCGGGAGGAGGGGGTGGTCGGACAGTAAAAGTAACCGTCTCCAAGCTTCTAGATGTTCTGTCCCCAGTATACTGACTGTATGCCCCGCTTGTACACTGAAAAGGAATACAGCGACAAAATACTCAGTTTTGACGCATCCTTAACCTCGACACTAGATGATTTTTTTTTTTCATTTCATATCCATTATAGGCCATGAAGGCACATAAGATAGAGGGAGTTTAAGGCTCCAACCTGCGCAGACAATCGGAATTATTGGCAGTAGGGATGTCAGTCCTACGTGCCCGCCGTCTTTACCCCAAAGAAAATATCCCTGGTACTAATTTCTGTTAGAAGTGAATAAACCCAAGAGTATGGCTGGATTAGCCTACATCAGTGGAGGAAAATCCATGACTCCATCGGGAATTGAACTCGTGATCTCCCGGCTTGCAGCATTGCGTCTTAACCGCAGTAGAACTAGTAAACACTATGGTCGCCTTTACTCAAGTTAAAATTCCCCATCACGCTTTCGATAGACGGGGTAGACGAAATTATAACTCACCCGTTATATCAGATCTGGACTGTGGTAATGAAAGAATTGAGAATTAAAATTCGCTGCAGTCTGCTTTAATTATAGGCGTATCAAATCAGGCATAAGCACGCCACATCTCTATCCAATGCTAGATTAACTTAATATTCGGTGCAATTACGAAAGTAAGTTTAATTAAAGGTGAACTGAGCATAATTGAATGAATTCCATAAGATAATTCAACCGAAATGTTCAATCATTAAACGAAGGGAAAGAAATCAAACAAAGGGAATCACACAAAACCGATTTGCATTCAGTAATTTGTGTCTGTATAGATCTGCGGATATATCCATGTCCGTTGCTAAGCGAATCAAAGATATATAACAAATTCTGTGCTGCATCAGGATACACCGAAACGTAGAATACGTCGTCTAGTTTCGGGAATCATTGCTTATTTTCAGTAAGCTCAAATTATCACAGTGGACGTTGAACATACTTTTCCTGTTCTGAAAACTGCATTATCTGACAAACGACAAAATTTAAATTTTGATAATCTGAAGAAACACCTTGTAGATACAGGGTGGAAGGTAAGGTAGTACATTAATTGTAGGATGTGATTCCTTAAAATATAACGAACAAGAAAGCCTAATACCATTTTGCTCGTTTTTGCGAGGTTTTTGAAGAAATAATACTTTTATGCCGATATTTCGAACACGAATTTAGGAATACTGTTTAAAATACGGTTTAATTTCTTGTATAATAACGAAGAGAACGTTTGTTACGTTCACTTTGCAGCAGTATTTTAATTAGAAAATTCACAGATTTCGAATTAATCGATTGAAGAAACATTGGAAACATTGATTGTCGAGTCACTTACAGATGGAACAGATGGATTTTTATCTGAACACAGTATTTATTAGGTACTCACAGCAAGGAAAATTATGATTATATTATATTATATTATATTATATTATATTATATTATATTATATTATATTATATTATATTATATTTTATTTTATTTTATTTTATTTTATTTTATTTTATTTTACATTACATTACATTACATTACATTACATTTTATTTTATTGTAGGTATTTTATTGTATTGTATTATATTATATTATATTATACTTTATTTTATTTTATTTTATTTTATTTTATTTTATTTTATTTTATTTTATTTTATTTTATTGTATTATATTATATTATATTATATTTTATTTTATTTCACTTTATTTTGTTGTAGGTATTTTATTGTATTGTATTATATTTTATTTTATTATATTATATTATATTATATTATATTATATTATATTATATTATATTATATTATATTATATTATATTTCATTTCATTTCATTTCATTTCATTTCATTTCATTTCATTTCATTTCATTGTATTGTATTGTATTGTATTGTATTGTATTGTATTGTACTGTACTGTATCGTATCGTACGGTACCGTACCGTACCGTAACGTACTGTATTATATTATATTATATTATATTATATTATATTATATTATATTATATTATATTATATTACGTTACGTTACGTTACGTTACATTATATTATATTATATTATATTATATTATATTATATTATATTATATTATATTTTATTTTATTTTATTTTATTTTATTTTATTTTATTTTATTTTATTTTATTTTATTTTACATTACATTACATTACATTACATTACATTACATTACATTACATTTTATTTTATTGTAGGTATTTTATTGTATTGTATTATATTATATTATATTATACTTTATTTTATTTTATTTTATTTTATTTTATTTTATTTTATTTTATTATATTATATTATATTTTATTTTATTTTACTTTATTTTATTGTAGGTATTTTATTGTATTGTAGTATATTTTATTTTATTATATTATATTATATTATATTTCATTTCATTTCATTTCATTTCATTGTATTGTATTGTATTGTATTGTATTGTACTGTACTGTACTGTATCGTATCGTACGGTACCGTACCGTACCGTAACGTACTGTATTATATTATATTATATTACATTACATTACGTTACGTTACGTTACGTTGTATTATATTATATTATATTATATTATATTATATTATATTATATTATATTATATTATATTATATTATATTATATTATATTATATTATATTATCACATTAGACATACCATTATCGGGAAATATGATGAAACAAAAATATATAAAATAAAATAAATATCACTAAAATATAGAAAATGCAGTGAATAGCCTACGTGGAAACATGCAATACAACACTTCTCATAACAGTAAGTTAGTTTGGCAACTCGTCATAAGATAATTTTGTAACTTAGATTTTAAAGATTTCAAGGTTCGGCAACCCTTGACTTCAGGCGGCAGAGAGTTCCAGCAACGAGAAGTAGCAACAGTGAAGGATGGGGAATACAGAGGTTATGTGTGAAGTGGAATTTCTAGCGTGGTATCGCATTGTGATCGAGTATTAATATTATAATGGCGAAAGAGAGTATGGAAACTGGCGAATAAATAAGACTGGGATGAAGTGTGCTTAATTCGATATAAGAGAGAAAGCGAGTGCAGATTTGTCCTCTCATGTAACCTAAGAAATGACAACTTCTCTATAGAAAGTGAGATATGACCATAGGATCGAACAGTCCACACCTGTGGAATAACGGTCAGCGCGTCTGGCCTCGAAACTAGGTGGCCCGGGTTCGATTCCCGGTGGGGGCAAGTTACCTGGTTGAGGCTTTTTTCCGGGGTTTTCCCTCAACTCAATATGAGCAAATGCTGGGTAACTTTCGGTGCTGGACCCCGGACTCATTTCGCCGGCATTATCACCTTCATTTCATTCAGACGCTAAATAACCAAAGATGTTGATAAAGCGTCGTAAAATAACCTACCAAAATAAAAAAATAGTATCGAATTACAATTACAACATAGTATCGACGCACGTGTTATGAACACGCTGTAGTTTCTAGTAGGAATCAATTTTGAGATCACTGAACAAAACGTCGCAATAATCGAAGTCAGACAGAAATGCTAATAAGAGTTTCAATTTTCTTCGACGAATCTTAGACAGAATACTTGATCTTTGGTTTAGGGGCAGAATTTTCTTCTTTTTATCGAAACCCAACTATATTACTTCTTCGATATTTGAATTCATAATATCATGAATTAAAATTATATTTAAAATTGCCTGGATATGATTATTGTACTCTACCTCTTTGGCTTTTTCTCAGAAATAATTCCTACCATTATCCACGTGTTTAATTACCAGTGCCTCGTTACGCAAGTCTACAATAAAATTGATGCTTGGAGGAAAATAAATACATTCTTTTCTCCATTTTTTTTTTTTTTTTTTTCCACAAAGCTGGTATTTTACAATAGTAATGGCTTTCGCTGAAGCGGTCATAGTATTCACGTGTTCTAACACGAGAGAAATTTCTCAGACCACGAGAAGATAACAAAAACTATTATTATCGCTTGCCATTACAGCAGGACTGTGTACACTGTGCAGGATTCTCGTGTACACCGAGCTTACCTTGCAGGCTCTATTAATTGAAAGAAATACAATGTCAGAACTGAAAAAGATAGCAATTTCTTCCTTAAATCATCACGCACCTCAATAACTATAGTGGCAGTGGGAATAAAAAGAAATAACTTTGCTACAATATACAAGTTGAAGATTATCTGACACATTTCACAGGGATCCGTTTATAGTTTGCATTTCGAGTAGAGCAAATTACATGGCGCACATGAACTTTCTTAACACAATGTAATTGCTGTTCTGTTTATGAAATTGTGGACTGCGTAGGTTATGTATGTGAGGGCAGCGTAGTAGTGAGACAAAATTGTCTGCACCGCATTTTTTTCAGTAGGACAGTTCCTGCCAGAAGCGGCTGAACCTAGTTATTATAACAGCCGAAATTCATGTTCTGGATTGGGTATGTAGGGCTACACATTCAATACTAGGAGGAAAAGTAGTAGAATTCGTAACCTTTTTAACCTCTTTCCTCTTCTTCCTCGATGGTCTAGCCGCTAGCGCATACCATGCAAAAAATTGGATCCGAGGTTTATAGTACGAAAATCAATGGTAGTAGGACATAATTTAGGACATAATTAGAGCAAAAATTATCGATCTATCGATTATATGATGAGGCAGCACAATTTTAAAATTTAAATGCATAGAATGTATTATTTCATATCAAGTAATAGGTCTAAATGAAGATTTTGAAGACAATTTAGGTCTACAAAAATATAAGAGGTTGAATGGCTACATCAGTAAAAGCAAGATGCAAAAAATTCAACTTAAACTTACTTACTTACTTACTTACTTACCTACTTAAAAATATTGTATTCATTGTATGCTTTGTACTGCACTATTTTATTACTACTATTAGTATTATTATTACTACTAGGCCTGTTATTATTATTGTTATTATCATTATTATTATTACTATCCTTATTTATTTATTATTATTATTATTATTATTATTATTATTATTATTATTATTATTATTATTATTATTATTATTATTATTATCAATAATTGTCTTATTTTTTATACTTTGTATGCCTCATTTATTTTTGACCTGCTGTTCACATTTTATTATGCTTTTTTCTTTCTTTATCTATGTTATATAATATGTCTGATTTCTTATTACTTGTTGTTTACATTTTATTATTATTATCTTATTCAGTTTTGTGTGTAAAATTGTAGTGTACTTTGTAAATTTGTAGTGTTTTTGTAACGCAGTTTTTACTCCTGGTTGAGTGTTAGAGAAGGCCGTATGGCCTTAACTCTGCCAGGTTAAATAAATTATTATTATTATTATTATTATTATTATTATTATTACTTACCTACTTACTTACTTACTGACTTACTTACTTATTTACTTACTTACTTACTTACTTACTTACTTACTTACTTACTTACTTACTTACTTACTTACTTACTTACTTACTTACTTACTTACTTACTTACTTACTGGCTTTTTTAAGGAACCCGGAGGTTCATTGCCGCCCTCACATAAGCCCGGCATTGGTCCCTATCCTGAGCAAGATTAATCCATTCTCTATCATCATATCCCACCTCCCTCAAATCAATTTTAATATTATCTTCCCATCTACGTCTCGGCCTCCTTAAAGGTATTTTTCTCTCCGGCCTCCCAACTAATATTCTATATGCATTTCTGGATCTCTTCTGTAGGGGCATGAGCATTTGTAACTACGATATCGCACCATTTACCCTTAAGTACTAAATACGATAACCTGTCACTGATAAATTCGACCTTTTTTACTGCTGATTTTATTCTTGTATGAATAAAGAATCCTGTTCCTAATTGGTGATTATCGTTTCCTTCCCCATAATACAACAAATAATCTCCTATTTGTGTTATGCCATTCCCATCTAACCTAACCTCCTGTACTCCCACAAAGTCTATTCTATATCTAGCTAGTTCTTTTGCTACTAATATTACCCCTCCTGTTCTATATAGACTTGTAACATTCCAAGTACCAAATCTCAAAACCTTATTCCTTTTCTGTGATCGTGCCAGAGAATCAGTCCCATTCCGAGGCTTATTTGAAAGATTCGTAACAAGCTGTTTTTTACGGTGATGGGTTGTTAGCCCTTCGCCCAACCCCCAAGGTGGAGGACCACCCCTCATCGGCTGTCCGCGACTGCTTATTCAATATATTCACAGCTACCCTCTATATCTGGAGACCGTCTCCTCGATCCGCAACCTGAGGACGCGCCATGCCGTGGTGATAGGGACCCACAATACATGGATTCAACTTAAACTACATAAAACAATTCCAAAACCTACACATAAGAATATGATAGTGAAACCTGGATCTTAAGAGCGAAAGATAGAGGACTATTGGAAATAGCCCAATTGAGATTTTTTTCAGTCTATTTGTGAAGATACTTTAGAAGACAGAATGCAATGTGAAGAAATTAGAACTAAATTTATTAGGAGATTGCTATGATAGAAAATAAAAGCTATCAAAAGGAGTACCGGTAACTTACTTTAACTACCAACTCTTGGAAGTTAGCCTATAATAACACTAAATATTGGAGTCGTGTTCATATGATTTCTC
This sequence comes from Periplaneta americana, assembly GCF_040183065.1. Lineage (NCBI taxonomy): Eukaryota > Metazoa > Arthropoda > Insecta > Blattodea > Blattidae > Periplaneta > Periplaneta americana. The sequence continues at coordinate 35,759,073 of NC_091120.1, read as the reverse complement.
TTCTGTGGACGTTTAATTCTTGTTAAAAAAGTTGCATAGCTTAGGCTATAGTCATAAGGTGCATAAAAATAAGTCAAAGATATCGGGAATTAAATGTATCTTCAGATAAGCTATCACACAAATTAACTTACGTATGTAATAATCAGACATCGGATTCTAGGGCAAATGCCTATTTTGTTTCTTTAGGAGAAAAGTAAAAATAATTATTAATATTTGTGTTTCATGGAAATTGAAAGGTATTCAAAGAGTTTTATAGTGCCCTAAAATGCCCTAAACCGGTTATTAGAGCCTAATTTGTCAATATTCGCCTAAAATGCCTAACTCACTGTAAAGTTTCGCATTTTACTCTTACTTTTTATAATTTATACATGCATTCACTGCGAAATTTAAGGCATTTAAAAAGTGGAAAGTTTGCTTCACACCAGCCATGAAACCATTGATAAAGGAAACAAAATGTTTTGAATCTCACGACACTCGCAATAGATTTCACCGAATTTAACATGTTTGGAGGCATAAATGCCGACAAAGAACCAACCTTAGTTTTGAAGCATGCAACAATCACAACATGTGCTGCTACCGATTCAGAGATATACTATACTATAAAAATGACTGTTTTCGGTCTGAAACCGATTAGCTGTACTGCCCTTCAGAGTGTCATAAAATCACAATTTTTGGAGAAAGAGTGTTTTTGAAATATTTATGAAAAGTCGTAAAACTGCGAATTAGTAGGGTAAACCGTTACAAAATATTTAAAAGAATGGCCCTCCTAGTGTTAACACTACCAGGAAATGCAACAATAAGTGGAACTTTGTATTTTTGTCCAATTGAATCTCAATAACAACGGTTCATTTGAATGCTCGTTAACAGTTGCTCTTTCCCTCACCTTATTTGTGTTGAGAAGTTTTGAGCGGTAGGACGTTTTCCTGTGAAGTTTAACGCGATAATGCCGAAAAATATAAGTGCAAAATCTACATTGATCCGGCAATGGCTAACAGAATATTCAGAATTCACTTATGATGGAAAAATAATATTCTGCAAGATTTGTAGCAAACAGGTATGTAACAATAGTTGAAATATATAAATTCTATTAATTTTAATGAGTAGGCCTAAAATATTTATACATTGACTGAGCTATCCTGAGGTATAATTCTTTTTAAGACCACTACACTTTAACCTTTTAAATTCCGATAGTTAAAGTATTTGCAGGTCATTAAAATTTTGATTGTTCGAACCCACTAACTTTGTGATAGAAATACGGCAATACAATAATTAGGATTTTATTTTAATTCAGTTTACTTTACATTTTTAGATTTCGCAAGAAAAGAAGTGCCACCTAAAGCAGCATGTGCAAGGAGCGGCTCATAAGGCTAAAGCTCAGCAGAAAAATCAACTGCAACAAACTACTAACACAGCCTACGTCATCCAATCTCAGCAGCAATTTCTATGCTGATTTAACCAGAGCGTTTGTTGCTGCTAACATTCCCTGGAATGCAATTGAAAATCCGGTTTTAAGACAGTTTTTACAAAAATACTGCAAACAAAATATCCCATCTGAGTCGACCCTAAGAAAAAATTACTTAGAATATACATTGAAACTTTAGCTTCCATTCGGGAGGATATAGGTGATTCTTACATATGGGTCTCTGTGGATGAAACCTCAGATCCTATGAATAGGTATATAGCAAATATGGTAGTAGGAAAACTTAGTCCTGATGGACCTTCGATTCCACACCTCGTATGTGTTAAGGAACTTTCGAAAGTGAATAGCCAAGCCATTGCTTATTTTGTAAATAAAGGCCTACAGTCTTTATACTGAGGTAATATAGACGATTCTAAAGTTCTGTTGTTTTGTACTGATGCTGCCTCATACATGGTTGCTGCAGCTCCACTTCTTAAAACATTTTATCCTAACCTCACGCATGTAACCTGTCTAGCACATGGCCTTCACAGGGTTTCTGAAACAATCCGGAATGAATTTCCTCTTGTCAATTCGTTTATTTCTAACACAAAAAAATGTGTTTGTAAAGCCCCATCCAGGATTTCAATATTCAGAGAGAACTTTCCAGATATTCCACTCCCACCTCAGCCGGTTGTTACACGATGGAGAACCTGGATTCAGTCAGTGGTGTATTATTCTAAGTATTTTAAAGAAGTGGTCACAGTTATTGATAAATTACCTGAAACTGATAGTGCAGCGTGTGTGAAAGCAGTGAAAGATTGTCTGAATGACTTATGAGTGAAAAACGATATTGCCTACATAACATCAAACTTTTCTTTCATACCTGCAAGCATTGAACAATTAGAACGTGAAAAACAATCTCTTTGTAGCCAAATAGCAATAGTAAAGGAAGCTCAAGTGAATATACATTCTGCTTTCGGCGAAACTGGGAAAAAAGTTAAAAATAAGTGGACAACGTATTAAATAAGAATGTAGGATTTTCATTGTTGGAAAAAGTATCAAGAGTGATATCGGGGGAAAGTGTAAATGTTCCAGTAAGTATTGATGTTTCTAGTGTACCTAATTTAAAATTTGCGCCTCTCACATCAGTTTCGGTTGAAAGAAGTTTTTCTGCTTTCAAAATGATTCTCAGTGACAAAAGGCAAAGGTTAACTGTGGAGAATTTAGAAAAAATTCTGGTGGTGTACTGTGCAGATAATTATAATAAAGTCTGAGCATGGAACTGAATTTCAATAACTTAAAATGAGTAATCTTGATATCAATAATCATTATTTCATTAGTTTCAATATATTAAATTTGTGCAGCTCTGTTTATAAATATAATATAGTATTCTTTTTTAATGTTTAAACATACTTTTTTGTGCGTATTTTAGTGTATAACTAAAACTTTCAGTGAAAGAAATAAGTATGATACCTTGATGTGCCTAAAATGCCTATTTTAATTAAAATAGAGCCTAATTTTACAAATTTTGAGCTTATTTTAGGCGCCTAAAACTGCAATTTTTAGTGCCTAAAAATCCGATGTATAGTAATAATAAATGCATTAGTCAGAATTTCAACACACGCTACAATTAGCCCAGCATATTGTGCTTTCTATCACCTACCTGTTCAACAGCTAATGGAGGATTTAGTGAAGAACTATTCTCAGAACGTGAGAGGAGTGATAGTAGGAGGAAGAAGAATAAAGTGCATTCGATTTTCTGATGATATGGCGTTGTTAGCAGACTAAGGGAGATGATATGCTACTGAATCTGAATGACAGCTGTCAGTAGTACAGGATGAAGATAAATGTAAAAATACGAAGACTATGGTTATCGGAAGAAAAATAAAGAAGGTAAACGTACGAATTCAAAATGGACAGTTGAGCAAGCGGGCAGCTCAAGTAGCCTACTTGGGATATTCTATAAGCAGTAGCATGAGCTGCATCTTCTGAGAACCTTTGGAAAGAGAACTGATAGACTAGTGAAGCGCATTTTGTAGAGTGTAGCATTGTAGCTAGGTTATAAACATGGAAGAGAAACGATTAGAAGCACTTGAAATGTAATTAGATATGGAGAAGAATGGATCGTGTGAAACAGACAGACAGAATAAGAAAGGAAGCTGTTCTAGACAAAGTGGATGAAAAATGAATAATGCCGAAACTGATCAGGAAGAGAAAAATGAATTGACTAGGTTGCTGGCTAAGAAGAAACTGTCTACTAAAGGATCCACTGGAAGGAATGATGAACGGGAGAAAAGTTCGATACAGAAGAAGATATTGAATGATAGACGACATTGAGATACCTGAATCATATGCGGAGTCGAAGAGCAATGGAGGAAAGAGGGAAGTTGGAGAATATTTATTTATTTATTTATTTATTTATTTATTTATTTATTTATTTATTTATTTATTTGTTCGTTCGTTCGTTCGTTCGTTCGTTCGTTCGTTCCTTCCTTCCTTCGTTCGTTGGTTTGTTTGTTTGTTTCTTTGTTTGTTTGTTTGTTTGTTTGTTTGTTTATTTATTTATCTATTTATGTATTTATTTATTTATTTATTCGTTCGTTCGTTCCTTCGTTCCTTCGTTCGTTCGTTGGTTTGTTTGTTTGTTTGTTTATTTATCTATTTATGTATTTATTTATTTATTTATTTATTTATTTATTTATTTATTTAACCTGGTAGAGATAAGGCCATCAGGCCTTCTCTTCCCCTCTACCAGGGGATTACAACTACAATATTAAGAATACAATTACAATTATAATTACAATTAATATTGAATTTACAAATATAATAGAAATCAAAGTACTAAAAGATTAACAGACTAATAAAAGCTAGACAGTTCATTGTAAAAATTAAAAAGAGAGGAAATTTTTTTATTAACTAAATAAAAATTAAACCTACTCTACGCAGTGAGAAAATCTTAATAAGTTTGCTTTTGAACGCTACTAAATTCCGACAGTCTCTGATGTCACTGGGTAGGGTATTCCACAAGCGCGAAAGCGAGATTGTGTATGATGATGAATACGATGATGTCTTATGTGTTGGTATGGCTAGTATGAGGCTACTTTGCGTGCGTGTGAAGAGATTATGATATGATGGCAGGTAACTGAAACTTATAATAATTAGTCCAATAGTAATTCCATTTTTTCGCGGCGTGACAGCCCACGAAGTGCCAAGGCCGAACAGCCCGCTGCTGGCCTCACGTCCACATGCTCAGCAGAGGTGAACGATCATCCAACCAGAATGGAGGTATGGTGTAGTTAGCACGATGACCCCCCATCCGTTTTAGTAGCTGGTCTTCGTAACCGGATTTTACTACTCTCAAAATTCATCACGATGCTAGGTGGACACTGGTCCCATACACTGGTCGAAATTTCATGAGAAAAATGTCTTCTCTATGAGGACTCGAACCAGCGCGCATTCCGTAATGCGAATCCTAGGCTTGATGCCTTACACTACGACGCCATGGCGTGGAACCGCAACTCCATTAGGCCCAATGAAAATTCTCTTCACTCGCTGTTGCCACTATTATGCAGTATTCGTCATATTGATCCACAGCGGTTTAGAGACGTGCGGCTCGCGACAGGATCATCTTGGCTGTCTGCGCATGCGCTGATTGCGCGGACTTGAATAATAAAAACCTAACCTAACCAAACCTAATCTTCGTATATGCAAGATGTGTAACCGGACCACGAGGGAACTTCTTGATTTGATCTTGATTTGATGTGGAATGTACACTCGAAAATAAGGAGGATAAATCGATCGCAATATAGCGAACGCCAGTAGGGGAAGTTATCCCCACTCACATGCAATGCGCATTCGACACAACACTCGCCTATCACGTAGAGTGTCTCTTGAGCTAGTAGGGGAAAAGTGGAAGGAGTCGTGCTCCTTCAACGTTCGCTATATTGCGATTTGCCCATAAATTTAGCTAAGGATCACTATGGCACTGTATGAGAGGTCTGCGCATGCGCCATAGCCAAACTGTTCCTGTCCTCCTATTTAAGAGTACTAGAGTTGCATTGTGGGTATTACTACGTTAGTCGTAGTTACTACGCCCTATTTGATTGGGTCCTGGGAGGAGTTTGTATTAGAAAGATGGAGGGGTAAGGAGTATTCCTAGACACCTATGTGAAATATTACAGGATAGGTAGTCGTGAGTTTCCTATTGCGATTGGATTTTTGTGGACTTGTGGAGGACCCAAGTACGCAGTTTTGGGCGGGACACTCATATCTGTGTTTTGTCAGTGTTCACTGTAATCTCTACCCGGGAAAATCGCAATAAGCAGAACGTAGAAGCTCCGCCCACGATCCCTTCCACTTTTCCCCTACTAGCTCATCAGACACACTACGTGATAGGCGAGTGATGTGTCGAATGCACATTTCATGTGGGTGGGGATAACTTCCCCTACTGGCGTTCTCTTTATTGCGATTTATCCCTCTACCCTTCCGTTTATTGGTCCAATTTAGGTATTGCTTGAGTTTTGCGTTTAGTAATCTTCTAGCGAAGGGGAGTTGCAATGGATGGCCCAATAGGCGACGTCGTCTGTTTCTTGAGTCATTTCTGTTAGAGGATTATTGGGGAGAGGAATACCTGTCACATAATGTTATATAGGTCTACAGAGTGGGGGATATGATGCTTAACCTTGACGACTCCAGGGCCCTTTTCATAAAGCTGACAAATCCAACAATCATGACAATTCAATTCTACAAACATGTAAGAATGTTGTAGCATTTGTTTTCTAACAATTCTAACCTGCTTTGAAAAATACAATGTGTGAATTGTCAACAGCGTTTCATAAACATGGCAATGACATGTAAGATCGATAGCAAAGTCCACACCTGTGGAGTAACGGTTAGCGCGTCTGGCCGCGAAACCAGGTGGCCCGGGCTCGATTCCCGGTCGGGGCAAGTTACCTGGTTGAGGTTTTTTCCGGGATTTTCCCTCAACCCAATTTGAGTAAATGCTGGGTAACTTTTGGTGCTGGTCCCGGGCTCACTTCACCGGCATTATCACCTTCATTTCATTCAGACGCTAAATAATCTAAGATATTGACAAAGCGTCGTAAAATAACCCACTGAAATAAAAAAAATCAATAGCAAATTATTTCTTCTTATTCATTTCATATTTTTATAAAAATAATCGATATAAAACGAGTTGATCGGATGATCTATAATGCACGCCACAATTGAATTTGTTAAAATTAGTAACTTACTTAGGCCTGCTTACTTACAAATGGCTTTTAAGGAACCCGCAGGTTCATTGCCGTCCTCACACAAGCCCCCCATCGGTCCCTATCCTGTGCAAGGTTAATCCAGTCTCTATCATCATATCCCACCTCCCTCAAATCCATTTAATAGTATCCTCCCATCTACGTCTCGGCCTCCCCAAAGGAAAATTAGTAACTACCGTTAGAAATTCAATTATGAACAACGATAAAATTACTGTCCGCATTTCACGAGAAGAATCGAGCAAGGAATGCGAGTTTTTCCTCCCACTCTTGTAACCTATCGCCGACATGAAACCGGCCGGCCAATGACTGAGCTTTGTTTGTACCAGCCGGCCAATGACACCACTCCCATCCACCTGCTTCTTCAAGAACGCAGAGTTACTGGCTTACTCTCTCCTCTTACCCCTCAAGGACAGTACTCCCCTCGCAGAGATCCTCTCGTGAAATTTGGACAGTACCATTAATTCTAAATTTGACTAAGGAAGCAACAACATTCCTCTCAACAAATGCAGTCTCATTTCCAAAGAAAACATTCTTTTTTTTTTATCAGACACCCATCGATAATTTTATCAGCTCTTGGCGGCAAATTGACCGCTCTCATGAATAGTTGTGGAATAATTTCGATAAGCTATATACATCAGCAGTGAAATGATGCTGAGCTCCATTACCCATCCAGTGTAAGAACACAAAATAATTATTTTGGATCAAGTGTATTATTTCTTCTTGTTTTGTGCAGCAAATGCCCTATTTTGCTCATTATATTTTCAGCTGATGTTTTGCTAATACGAGATTTTTCCATGAATACAAACTCACTGAAAATGTAATTTAGATTCATCCTTTCTTAAAAAATCTTTGTACTGCTTGGTTTCCCCTATAATCATTATTTTTTTCTACTGCTGCTGCCACTGCTGCTAGTATTGAGCATAACTTAAAGTAAATAAAGTATTTTCTCTAAAATCCACACCAATATTCAATGCTCTCAATTACAACATAGCCCAACTACTGTACAATAAATTGTCAACTTTCTATGACATACGAAACATGAGTTGCCAGAATTTAATGACAATTCTGCAAATATATGTATGTATTTATTCACACTGCAATGGGTATATACCCGGTGGCAGTGGCAACTAATTACACTCAATAATGACAATAATAAACTTATTAATTAAAATACAATTAATAATATTAATAATTAATACTAATAATAATAATAATAATAATAATAATAACAACAACAGGGAATATCCTAAATTAAATGAAACGATCACTTAAAAAAACATTTGAAATAAATCTAATTTGTATCTTAAAACTAAGATCGAACTAAAACCCACGAGTATAATATGTTCATATCTGCACAAGTACCTTTCAACATTACACTCATTTCGCTGTCAACTCACTCACTGCACTGGAACTACGACACATTTCACTGATTCTATCCTGATTTCACTAACACTTCAAAAACATTTCACTGTTCAAATACTTTGCACTGCCACTATAAACTATAAAGCTTCACTGACAGGAACACATTTCACTTACACAACACACTTCACTGACACGCCACACCATTTTCCATTATTATGAGGAAAACAAAATGGTAGCCCATATTTTCACCTTCTCCTCTAGCTGTTTGTATGAAAATCTTAAATTTAAAAAAAAATGAAGTTTTTCATCTTTGTGCCGGAGAATGTAATAATAATAATAATAATAATAATAATAATAATAATAATAATAATAATAATAATAATAATAGCAATGAAGTGAATTATTATTTTACAGTGGAAAGTTCTAATTTAAAATAAATTTATGCAGACCTCTATAGCAATTCTTTCTGCATCATTAGGCTATCGAAATTTCTTTCGAAATTGACTTGCTGAGCGCTTTATTACTAAGTAGTGGAAATTTAAACTTGGTGCAGTAATTAACCGACTTGCTCCTCAAGTCATTCATAAATGAAACCTCAGGCGCTTCAAAGCCTGCATGTAATCAAGCACTGCTCGAATCGCACTCGCCGTGTCTGAGGACGGATACTTGTCAGTCCCCCATCAGTAAATTACTAGTTGCTACCATGTAATTAGCTGCAGATATTGCAGTAAATCTGGTGAGCCGTCCATCGCCGCGCATGAATACTGATTGCATCGCCAGACACACTTCAAATTTATCAACTTTTAATTCTAACTCGTTATGTATAGACATGTTAATACTTTTATAATAGAAATTCTGAGTAGGAGTAATGTCCACAGTACACTTTTTGTTACTTAGAATTGAGAATGTTGTCTTAATTAACACTGATTCTTTTTTCGCTTACTTTCTGCCTGTCCATTTAAATTTCTGTATTAATTACAGTAATAATTGAAATCTCTTGTAACTTATATTAAAGCACGTCTTACAATTCCTGAGTTCCAAGAACTTAATAAATTAAAGAGTAAACTGATATGTATGTTTAAGCCTAACCAACATCATGTAGAGAGAAAGATTTGTTAAATCATCAGCCCTCCAGTAAGGGTAACCTCAAGGATCCTTAATACAGAATAGTTATGTTTTTTTTTTAAGTCAGACTAGACGGCAGTTCGGAAGGCGGCCAGCTGCTATATGCGCCGTAGCATTTCTGGCATGTGACGTCACAAGCTTGTACAGCAGAACCAATCGGAATCGGTCGTTTGTTCACGTGTGAGTGTTTCAATATATTGAATAAGTAAAACTAACATTTACTATGTGTATGTAAGATAAATAAATGGAAGAAGAGACTGTAAAAAAAACAAGTATTGCACAGGCAAGTGCGGAAAATATTGTTTAAGGTGCATAATTATATTAAAAACGTTGACGGCACAACGCTGCCGGCCATCTTGATGCTGGCTGCAATGTTGCCAACGCGCAAGAAACGACTGCAGAAGCATGTGGTGTGGGATCGAGAACCGTGCAAAGAATATTGTTAGTGAAGGAAACAGGGTTTGTTTGGTGTCATGCTTACAGTAATCAACGGCTAAGGTCATTATTGTCTCTTGATAATTTAAATTCTCTCCTGCGCTATTTGCATCACACGTGCGCGTGAAGTACGATGTGGCAATGTTGTACGCTGCCTTGCCCTCTCTATCTGTCTCTCTCGACGCAAACGCTAGCAGACTACCGCCTTCCGAATTGCCGTCGTCTCTAGTTAATTAAAACAACTAAATTTTGAATTTGGGGTTCACGTGATGCCAAAATGTCATATTGACAAAATTATATTTCTTTAAAATATAAATTATATTGGATAATATGTCAAGAGTCCCTAAGATTTATAATATGTCAATAGTAGGTACACTGTGTAAGGGAACCTCTCGCTCCAAATAACATACCTCTGACGACCCACTGATTAATATGTATGTTGTATTTAGAAGAGAGGAAAGATAGGAATCGTTCATATACAGGGTGTTCACATGAAACCTTTACAACTTCAGATATAAATAACAAATTATTAAGACACGATATCTGGTTGCGGTTTTCAGCATGTTAATAGAAATTGCCGAAGTTTTTATGGGAATTTTTTTGGATTTTTGAAATGTGTTTTCTGGTTGCAGATGTGAATTTTGATGAAATCTGACAATGAAGGGAATGTGGACACCTCAGGAGATGGTACAATGTGTATCCTGGTTCATCAGATACATAGGTGCAACATCACGTCCGGACCCAATATGGAAGAAAACCGCCATCACGGTCAACAATCCGGGAGTGGCACCGAAAATTCATAGAGACTGGGAGTGTGCTGCGCCAAAAGGGCAGTGGGCAGCGAAGCAGAAGTGTGGAGGACAAAGAACGAGTGCAAAGTGCATTTGTCTCCCCGAAGGAATTCTTTCTTGGCGTCAGTTCTAACCATCATGTCGACAGCAAATGCTGCGCGGCGTGGACGATTATGTGGCAGAACTGAACTTTGTACGCGGACAGACTCAGATTCTTGTAAAGGACTTTGTGGACAGTCGAATGCGGCAAGTTCAACTCCCTGGTGGCACTGCGAATGGACTTATTAGGGCTCATTGATCGTGTCCTTTATAAACCAGGATACACATTGTACCATCTTCTGCGGTATCCACATCTTCACTGTAGATTTCAGATTTCACCAAAATTCACACCAGCAATCAAAAAACGCATTTCAACAATCCAACAAAATTCCCATAAAAACTTTGATTAACATGTACAGGGACATCATTTTATTTTTACTTCAATTTTCATAGTACCTGGGTTTTTGAATGTACTTCACTACCATCTCCTCTACTAGTAAACTTCCAACCGTTCTCCACACAGAACCAAGGCCGCATATGTTTTACTGAGTATAGTACGTTCCAGAAATATCTTCGAGTTTTCCAGTGACGAAAGAACTTTCAATATTGAATCATATTTTCGCACAGATACTGTCGTCCGTTTGCCTACGTCCCATCCCGGTTTTCCCCACCCGCTTCTGCTCATCCTTCTGTAAAGACTAGTGGCTGGGCTGTCTTAGCTCTTTTCTGAAAACATTAATTTCTGTTAGAAATTGGACGTCTACGTAATATTATACAACTGTTTAATATAACTTAAATAAAAGGGCCTCGTTAAGTAATTAACTCTCACGTGATTTCCCTCTTTCTATGACCCTGCGACAAAACCACTTGGACGGACGGATAGCATGTCTGAGTAATTTGATCTTTTCGGATCGAGCAGAAGTGAAGATTAAATTTACAGTACGTAAGGTAAGTACTTTTTTTTATAGAATAGGTACAGAATTATTTCAAGATGAGTTACTCGTACGAAGGACGAAACTGGTAATTGGAATTAGGTACAACAGTCTATAGTGCGGTAATATGCACAAAAGAACTGAAGTCTGTGTCGAAATGAACGGTCACCATTTTCAAAAATGTGTTTAAATATCCATACCATGATAATTTTTCAATTTAACTTCATTCTCTATATTGTACACTGATGTGCTGTAGACAGTATAATATAGGCTACACTGCATAATGAATTCGTCCGAATGGATAGCTCAATTCGTGAGTAAAAACCCTTATTGTTAATACAGTACTGTATTTTGATTAAACAGAAACTTAATGAAATTTATCAAACACAAAATCGCGATATTTCCTACTTTACGTAAATGGATGAAATACTTTTCTTCCATTCTATACCTAGTAAAGTGATTTGTTTGTGTTTTACGCCTGTATCATCGAACTCCAGTCGTGGAAGGGGGTAAGTTAATCCAAAGGTATAGCCAGGTTAATATTAGAAATGTCAGTAAAAATAAAATGATGTCCCTGTAGAAAACCGCATCCAGATACCATGTCTCAATAATTTATTTACATCTAAAGTTGTAATGTGGACATCCTGTATTTCTTGTATTTCTTTGTTGACACCGTCCTCTTAGTTTCACTCCGCCGCTTTGGAGTAACGATTAGCGCGCCTGTGAAGCTAGCGGGCCTGGTTCAATAGGCCTACCTAATTGTGACAAATTACTTGATTGGATTTTCCCCCTCCCCAGAGGTTTCCCTCAATCAAATGAAGCATAATTGCTGAGTCACTTTCGACGTTGGATCTCGGATCCATTCCGCCTTCACATGTCATTATCATTGTCATCATTACCGTATCCCCTATTAAGTTAATGGCACAGCCCGCTGTTTCTTTAAAAATAATTTGCGATAAGTTTTATTCCTTGAAAAATTTTGATAGGACTGATATTTAATGAGATAAATGAGTTTTAAAATTAGAATAACTGCCATCTAAGGCCGTGTAAGGAATTAAAAAACAAATGACTTCGTCTATAAGGGGCCTTGGACAGCAACAATCGAAAGCTATGAAAGATAGCCTACAGAGAATGTTTTTGTGTTTGTATGAAGTAATATCGGAAGCTAAATTAACCGATTTGTATAATTAATTATTATTTCACCATTGGAAAGTGTAGTTTCTCTAGATGGACATAATGCTATAATGTTATTACAGTAACTTCTGATAATATATAATATAATTTAAGTTATTTGAAGGGTTCAGAACCATAGTGGGCCAAGCGCCATTTACTGAATACGTAGAAAACAAGGGTTAAAATTAAGTTATTACCATAATTCAATGGAAACCTATAACAAGTGAAATAAAATATACACTAAATGATGTCAATCTTCATTAAACTATGGTTGCATGTAATAAAAATTAAGAAACATGTTAAAGGAATTGTCATTGCACCAAATGAGTGGTCTCTGGATCAAAATGATCGCATTTTAATTATTTGGATGCAATTTAAATTAAGTAACATATTAAACGATTTATCCTTCTATCAAACACGAATGTTCCCTGGATCAAATGTCCTATTTTAATTATGTAATTACTTTATATTTATTTCTAACGGGTGCAGCGGAGCGCACGGGTACGGCTAGTGATTAATAATACGCATGTGGTTAGCGACAGCGTCGCCAGTGCCATCTAGCGACTCGTTATGAGAACAAATACATAGGCTATATATAAACTTAAAGAGAAAAATGTTAGTTTGATATTTAAGAAACGTAATAACTAAATAAATTCAAAGCTCTTTCTTTTTGTTTTTGTACCCTTGTCATCTATATGAATTGTAAAATAAAATCAGAATTTTAATAAGGAAACGGGAGGAAGGAAAATTAATAGAAAAATAAATGACTATCTAGTCATTTGAAACAAACGATTTGTTTAATATATTAACTGTGTCCTATCTTCTTTCATTTTATATTTTTGTAGCCATTGAAAGTCACAAATGAATTGTTTACTTTTTTTTCATGTGCGTTTTTAAGGACACTGAAATACTTGTCTACGAGCAATCTCATACAAACTTTACTAAGAAATTTCACATTTACATTGTTTTTTAGAAAGCAACTAGTTATCTTATTTCTAAGTCCATGAAAACTTCCTCACAAAAATTTGTGAAAATCATTTTCAAATATTTCTGATTTCTCAGGACAATTATTTATTTCCATTTTTCACTTTACTTGGTCAAGATCCATTGATTCCTTTTCACTGCACATAAATTTGTAAAATTCAGTCCAACTTGCATGGGACATGTTATACTGAATATCAACAATAGCTTTAATAGATGAGAGAGTTTATCTATTCCTCTCATCTTTAGCTACAATACTCAAATCAATCATAACCTCATTATATGGTCCTTACAATTCCTTGTTTTTGGGAAACCTGACAATTATTTCTGTTCATTTGAATCTGGTAATTAAAACAGTCGTGTATGGCACAAATAACACCTCTTCAGCCATTTCCTTAAATTACAGGACATAAGAAACAAAGAGAAAAACATCGTTTTTACCAAAACATATCAACTGCCATGGACGCTGCTGTTAGTTATTTTATCGAACCGCTAAGTGGCAGTCGTGGAGTATGTCGCCAACTTTTATCGTCACTTTCCACTATTGTAGTAGTAAGCTATTTGACAAAAGTTACGATGTTTCGAATCAAAAATGGTGTTTTGTAATTTTATTTGAAAGATTTATTTTTAACAAGTGTGTAAAATTTTACGAAAAAAAAAATTGAAAGCCACTTTGACGTGTAAAAAGTATTTACAGACATCTTATTCATTCACCTGAAGACAAACCTATTATAACATAACCTGAAAACGTGTCGTTACTATAGACCTAACATATGATATTAACTGTAGACTACACATATGTCTAACGTTGTTGAAATATCAACACACACAAATCAATGAAAAAATATCTCCGACGACGCACCTTGAGGGCAAACATCGTAATCGGGACAGGATTCCCACATCATTAACTCATCGCTGAACAGAACCAGTAATTTGTTTTTAAAGTATTGCTTTTGGAGATGCCCCTAATCACTGTCTGCAACAAAATTGTATAACAAGGTGTCCGATTGTGGAGCACCAAACGATCTGCTCAACATTTGCAAATACTTTATTACATGCCCCAACTTACATCTTACTTCAGTGTACCCTTCTTAAATACAGTACTATACCAAACACAAAGTAAGAAGCATATCATTTAAATGAGTATTTAATTCTTAACTGTAATTATTTAACGTAATTACTTCTTTGCTTAATTGCCTTCATTCGCAAACTCCAAATCTTTGACAGAGTATGCCGCCACAAATTGTGTGATACATTAAAAAAGAAAGGACTACAAAAACATAATGATAGTCATTATAGCTATTTTAATATTGACTGGCAAAGAAGAAGCCACATAACTGATAAACTTTAATAAGACAACATTGTTGCCTTTCTCCCACTGTGCTCAGTCTGTATTTAGATGACCTAATCGAGAAATGGAAGGAAAAAGCGCCAAAAGGTATAAAACTTCACAGATACAATCCCTCAATACTTTGCTCTTATTATTAAAGATCAAGCCATTACAGTGGAGAGATAAGGCATCACCTCCGTCTCTCCCTCCCACCCCTTAGTCACGATTCGAGACTTTTCGTCCCCGAAAACTCGCACCTGGGACATTTCGTCACACAAAGTAAAAATGTCACTGGAACATTTCGTCACACAAAAGGAAAATGTAACTGTGACTTTTCGTCACACAAAAGGAAAATATCACTGGTACATTTCGTCACATAAAAGGAAAATGTAACTAGAACATTTCGTTACACAAAAGGAAAATATCACTGGTACATTTCGTCACATAAAAGGAAAATGTAACTAGAACATTTCGTTACACAAAAGGAAAATATCACTGGTACATTTCGTCACATAAAAGGAAAATGTAACTAGAACATTTCGTTACACAAAATGAAAATATCACTGGTACATTTCGTCACATAAAAGGAAAATGTAACTAGAACATTTCGTTACACAAAAGGAAAATATCTCTGGTACATTTCGTCACATAAAAGGAAAATGTAACTAGAACATTTCGTTACACTAAAGGAAAATATCACTGAGACATATTTGTACGTTACATAAGTAACTTCACAGGATCTGACTGTTGTACGTTTCCTAAGTAACTTCACAGGATCTGACTGTTGTACATTTCCTAAGTAACTTCACAGGATCTGTTTGTTGTACGTTTCCTAAGTAACTTCACAGTCTCTGACTGATGTACATTTCCTAAGTAGTTTCACAGGATCTGACTGCTGTACGTTTCCTAAGTAACTTCACAGGATCTGACTGCTGTACGTTTCCTAAGTAACTTCACAGGATCTGACTGTTGTACGTTTCCTAAGTAACTTCACAGGATCTGACTGTTGCACGTTTCCTAAGTAACTTCACAGGATCTGACTGTTGTACGTTTCCTAAGTAACTTCACAGGATCTGACTGTTGCACGTTTCCTAAGTAACTTCACAGGATCTGACTGTTGTACGTTTCCTAAGTAACTTCACAGGATCTGACTGTTGTACGTTTCCTAAGTAACTTCACAGGATCTGACTGTTGTACGTTTCCTAAGTAACTTTACAGTCTCTGACTGTTGTACAGTGCAGTGTAATTCAGAATACCGTAATTCAATTCAGATTAGTGTAGTTCAGTTTGGCTTAATTCAGTAGCGTAATTCTATTAAATTTAACTTAATGCAGTTTAGCTTAATTCAATACAATGTAGCGTAATTTTATTTAGCGTAATTCAATTAAGATTTGCATAATTCAATTCATTTAAATTTATTTCTGTTTAGCAAAATTCAATCCGGTTTAGTGTAATTCAGTTTATTGTAATTCAGCTTAGTGTAATTTAATTCAACTTAGAGTAATTTAATTCAATTTAGCATAACTCAGCTTGACGTAATTAAACTTAACTCAGCGTAATTGAATTTAGAGAAATTTAATTCAGTTTGGCATAATTCAGCTTGGTGTAATTTAATTCAATTTAGCGTAATTCAGCTTGCCGAAATTCAATTCAAGTTAGTATAATTAAACTTGCCGTAATTAAATTCAGTTTAACGTAATTCAGCTTGGCGTATTTTAATTCAATTTATGGCATTTAAATCTAATTTGTGTAATTAATGTATTTAATTTATCGCAATTCAATTTAGCATAGCCTAATTCAGTTCAGTTGATCATAATTCAGCTTCTTGTTTCGCCGGAACATAGTACCGTCGACCGGGTATACTTTACACAAGGGGGGGGGGGTAACTTTACACATTTCTAGAAAAATGGTGTATAACAGCTTTAATAATGGCACACACTTCAGTCTACTACACATATAAGCTGTTGTCACATAGAATCAGATCCACGGAGTTCCTACACATTCTCTGTAATGTGCTGCCTTCTAAACATTTTTTCTAGAAATGTGTAAAGTTACCCCCCTTGTGTAAAGTATACCCGGTCGACGGTATGTAAGATATAATGTTAATAGATTAAAATTAATTAGCTTTTGAAATATAAGAGAGAATTAATTTACACCGCTTGGGTCCAGAATCGTGAGTTTAACTGTATATTTTTCTATTTGTTTTGAAACTCTTCTTTTTTTTTCGTTCTCATTATTATTTTTTTTTCATTACCCTTCTATAAATATATTCCTGGTTGCTATTGGTGCTTCCTATTATAATAACAGCAGTCATTAAGTGTCGGTGAGATGGTAAAATGGCCACGACTCAGCAATTACGACACAATTTGTAAGCGGACGTGGCCTGTTTAAAATAATCAGCTACAGATGTTAAAGGAAATCGCATTTGTCGTAAAATAGATGGTACAAGCGTGATCCACGCGCTCTGCTCATTAAGTGGAAAACACGCAGAGTTCAGGCGTTTTTAATTTGGTTTATTCAATATTCATAGACAGAGAAATGACTTATAGTATGAAGACGTATAAGCTATAACAGAAATGAGAGCGATAACTTCTGAGAGAAAAGAACATCGGCGGACAGTGACGTAATGTTCAGTAAATGTGTAATTCAAATTATCTTGCCTACAATAGGCCTATAGAAGGATGTCCGAGATTTCATAATCCACTTGCTTCCGCTTTAAAATGTTTAGAAACTCTCCAAGTATTATTTTATACCATAGTAATGAAGTCATTGTTGCTATATCTTATTCTATCTTTCAGGTGGCGCAATATAGATTTTCGCCCAGTAAGCTATGTTTAAGGCGGTGCTTGATTTTTCTCCGAATACGCTGAATATTAATAGGAGTCATTGTTTGCTATGGCGTCAACAATTTTATCTTTCAGGTGACGCAATATAGATTTTCGCACAGTAAACAAACAGTAAACAGAGGGTTTGGAATTGAACGGTTTACATCAGCTTTTTGTCTATGCAGATGACGTGAATACGTTAGGAGAAAATCCACAAACGATTAGGGAAAACACGGAAATTCTACTTGAAGCAAGTAAAGAGATAGGGTTGGAAGTAAATCCCGAAAAGACTAAGTACATGATTATGTCTCGTGATCAGAATATTGTACGAAATGGAACTATAAAAGTTGGAGATTTATCCTTCGAAGAGGTGGAAAAATTCAAATATCTTGGAGCAACAGTAGCAAATGTAAATGACACTCGGGAGGAAATTAAACGCAGAATAAATATGGGAAATGCGTGTTATTATTCGGTTGAGAAGCTTTTGTCATCTAGTCTGCTGTCAAAAAATCTGAAAGTTAAAATTTATAAAACAGTTATATTACCGGTTGTTCTGTATGGCTGTGAACCTTGGACTCTCACTTTGAGAGAGGAACAGAGATTGAGGGTTTTTGAGAATAAGGTTCTTAGGAAAATATTTGGGGCTAAGAGGGATGAAGTTACAGGAGAAAGGAGAAAGTTACACAACGCAGAGCTGCACTCATTGTATCCTTCACCTGACATAATTAGGAACATTAAATCCAGACGTTTGAGATGGGCTGGGCATGTAGCACGTATGGGCGAATCCAGAAATGCATATAGAGTGTTAGTTGGGAGGCCAGAGGGGAAAAGACCTTTGGGAAGGCCGAGACGTAGATGGGAAGATAATATTAAATATTGAGGGAGGTGTGATATGATGGTAGGGACTGGATTAATCTTGCTCAGGATAGGGACCAAAGGCGGGCTTATGTGAGGGCGGCAGTGAACCTCCGGGTTCCTTAAAAGCCAGTAAGTAAGTAAACAATATTTAAGGCGATACTTGATTTTTCTCCGAATACGCTGAATATTAACAGGAGTCATTGTTTGCTATGGCGTCAACAATTTTATCTTTCAGATGGCGCAATATAGATTTTCGCCCAGTAAGCAATATTTAAGGCGCTGCTGTTTGATTTTTCTCCGAATACGCTGAATATTAATAGGAGTTATTGTTTGCTATGGCGTCAACAATTTTATCTTTCAGGTGGCGCAATATAGATTTCCTCCCAATAAGCAATGTTTAAGGCGGTACTTGATTTTTCTCCGAATACGCTAAATATTAACAGAAGTCATTGTTTGCTTTCGCGTCAACAATTTTATCTTTCAGGTTGCGCAATATAGATATTCGCCCAATAAGCAATGTTTAAGGCGGTACTTGATTTTTCTCCGAATACGCTGAATATTAATAGAAGACATTGTTTGCTATGGCGTCAACAATTTTATCTTTCAGGTTGCGCAATATAGATTTTCGCCCAATAAGCAATGTTTAAGGCGGTACTTGATTTTTCTCCGAATACGCTGAATATTAACAGAAGTCATTGTTTGCTTTCACGTCAACAATTTTATCTTTCAGGTTGCGCAATATAGATATTCGCCCAATAAGCAATGTTTAAGGCAGTACTTGATTTTTCTCCGAATACGCTGAATATTAATAGAAGACATTGTTTGCTATGGCGTCAACAATTTTATCTTTCAGGTTGCGCAATATAGATTTTCGCCCAATAAGCAATGTTTAAGGCGGTACTTGATTTTTCTCCGAATACGCTGAATATTAATAGAAGTCATTGTTTGCTATGGCGTCAACAATTTTATCTTTCAGGTGGCGCAATATAGATTTTTCGCTCAATAAGCAATGTTTAAGGCGGTACTTAATTTTTCTCCGAATACGCTGAATATTAATAGAAGACATTGTTTGCTATCGCGTCAACAATTTTACCTTTCAGGTTGCGCAATATAGATTTTCGCCCAATAAGCAATGTTTAAGGCGGTACTTGATTTTTCTCCGAATACGCTGAATATTAATAGGAATCATTATTTGCTATGGCGTCAACAATTTTATCTTTCAGGTGGCGCAATATAGATTTTCGCCCAATAAGCAATGTTTAAGGCGGTACTTGATTTTTCTCCGAATACGCTGAATATTAATAGGAATCATTATTTGCTATCGCGTCAACAATTTTATCTTTCAGGTGGCGCAATATAGATTTTCGCCCAATAAGCAATGTTTAAGGCGGTACTTGATTTTTCTCCGAATACGATAAATATTAATAGAAGTCATTGTTTGCTATGGCGTCAACAATTTTATCTTTCAGGTGGCGCAATATAGATTTTCGCTCAATAAGCAATGTTTAAGGCGGTACTTAATTTTTCTCCGAATACGCTGAATATTAACAGAAGTCATTGTTTGCTATCGCGTCAACAATTTTACCTTTCAGGTTGCGCAATATAGATTTTCGCCCAATAAGCAATGTTTAAGGCGGTACTTGATCTTTCTCCGAATACGCTGAATATTAATAGAAGTCATTGTTTGCTATGGCGTCAACAATTTTATCTTTCAGGTGGCGCAATATAGATTTTCGCTCAATAAGCAATGTTTAAGGCGGTACTTAATTTTTCTCCGAATACGCTGAATATTAATAGGAGTCGTTTGCTATCGCGTCAACAATTTTACCTTTCAGGTTGCGCAAAATAGATTTTCGCCCAATAAGCAATGTTTAAGGCGGTACTTGATTTTTCTCCGAATACGCTGAATATTAATAGGAGTCATTATTTGCTATGGCGTCAACAATTTTATCTTTCAGGTGGCGCAATATAGATTTTCGCCCAATAAGCAATGTTTAAGGCGGTACTTGATTTTTCTCCGAATACGCTGAATATTAATAGAAGACATTGTTTGCTATCGCGTCAACAATTTTATCTTTCAGGTGGCGCAATATAGATTTTCGCCCAGTAAGCAATGTTTAAGGCGGTACTTGATTTTTCTCCGAATACGCTGAATATTAATAGGAATCATTATTTGCTATCGCGTCAACAATTTTATCTTTCAGGTGGCGCAATATAGATTTTCGCCCAATAAGCAATGTTTAAGGCGGTACTTGATTTTTCTCCGAATACGCTGAATATTAATAGGAGTCATTGTTTGCTATCGCGTCAACAATTTTATCTTTCAGGTGGCGCATTATAGTTTTTCGCACAGTAAGCAATGTTTAAGGACATATTCGATACGCGAATATTAATAATAATAATTGTGAGTACTATTTTCAGCTATATAGACATCAAGGCGATACTTGATTTCCTTCTTAATGAGCGGAGGAGTCGTTGCTGTCGCGTCAGCATTTCTGTTTTTCAAGTTACAGATTTTGTGTGGTGAACAATGTATATTTTCACATGAAATCTTAAGATATGAACAGTCCAAATACATGGTCACGTATCAACTTATCACTCATTCTTTTTTTACCGTGTGATAGCTACTTGTTGAATAATCTTATTCACAAATATTTTTCCATTATTGCTGTTTTATGTATATTTCTCTTCGTAACGCGATATTTGTTCAATAACACGATTCACAGACTCTGTAGGCCTATTAACGTGGTATCACATTCTTTAGCAAGTGATTTAATGTAAGACTTCTCAATACTGTTGTTTCCTTTATTCTTACTGACTCAGTAACGTGATCCTCCATTATTATTTTCGTTTAAATGCCATGTTCCATCAAGAACTGGGTCACAGGTGCGGAGGTTGTCTGTATACTCGCAGGTACATGTTTCTTAAAATAAAGGGGACAGTTCCATTCACTGAGTGTTTACATCGAGGTCGGAGTTTTAGTTAGATAAATAACACTGTGTTTTAGTGTCTACTCTATATGCCTGGCGGCAAAACAGATCAAGAATGATATATCTTATTTCCGTCTGCGTCTGCATAGACTAGCGATTTATAGGATGACTTCATCCGCGGTGGAACGTCTCGCCTTGAAATTTTTATCTGACTTTATTAAACCAGTTGTAATTCGAAGTAAACATTGATTTCAGTCATCGTTACTTCCACTACAAGAATAGAGCCATCGTCATCATCATCATCAGCATCATCTTCTTCTTGTTTTATGCCATGTGATCCTTTACATCAGTCATGTCAAAGCAAGCGCATTTTTCTGACCTGCGCGGGCATCAAGCGCTAAGTATGGAAAGAGGAAGGGTTGTGTATAGCAGCCTGTTGGATTAAGAAAACAGTAGCGCACAAACTTCAAACGGAACATGAAATTTTGTGTCGTTATTTTTATATGGCTTCTTTCTGTTTGATATTATCTATATTGTCTGTAAAACAAAAGTACTAATACCAATACCAATTTCTTAATATAACCAGGCTTCGAGACTTCGGACCCGATAGAGCAGTTCAATGGGAAATTCGCATAACTGCGTACCGAGTATAGTGGTAAAGAGTACAGTGAGTGGGGGGTCTGTAGAATGGATGCCAACAAATACACAAAGGAAAACGCTCCGGATTTGAAGGTTCTGACGAATAATTATTTGGTTTTCATACAAACCTATTTTCAAACTGTGTCTGAAACTATTACACGGTTAGAAAAGTCAGAGCAAGAGATACCGGAAGCCCTCAAATTAGTTGAGGAAATGACACTGAGAATTAATGAGACACGAAGTACACCGGTTACTGAACCTGTAAAACAGAAGTGGAAATCAATTTTATGTAAAAATAACGGATATGGAACTTTATATAACATAAACTGCAAATTAGTGGACATAGAGTCACCCGAGAATAAAGGACTGTCTCTTAGAGACTGCAATGATAGGTTTTTTCGTTTTGCTATCACGTCATGCGACGTAGAACGCAGCTTTCTACAGTACAAATTTTGGCAGATAACCGAAAAAGATTTATGTTTGAGACACTGAAAATATATCTTGTAGTACATTGCAATTCGGTACTGTAACTGGACTTCCTAAAGACGACCAATAGGATAAATGAAGAAATTAAAACTGTTACATGTTTATTTCCACCATTAACACTGTGTATGATTAAACACAAATGCTTATAAAAGACAGGAGAATAAATGCTTTTCACATTTTTTTGACATTGTCATTGTGTAATATATATTTACTTTCAGAATGTACTACACGACCAAGGCGGGACCCGTCGTGGCAGAATAAGGAACTCCGTGCTCGCTGCGTATGTTTACTGCTGGAGTGTCGTCACATCCAATGCCTAGAGTTTCAATCTGGTCACAATGCCGCATGTAGGAAGAGGTGTGTTTCGTAGTCAAGCGCGGAGAATTATTGATAATGCCATAAAGTTTTGTGATGAAGAAAAGACAACTATAACTTATACTAACATATAAAGCATATTAATAATAACGAAACAAGAGAACAGTTCAGCATGTGCTTCATTTTGCATTTGATACGGACTTTACAGCACGGCCTGTGTTGTGAAGCGAATCGCAGCGCCACTATACAAAACGGTTCCCGCCTTGGTCGCGTAGTACATATGTGTGTTTCCCCATACTACCGTACTCTACTCTAAACAGCAACGTCGTTACCTCAACACATCGCTACCTTTCACTATCTGCAGCGAGTCAACAACCTATAGTATAAGCACAGTAAACTTATTGTATCGGGTCCAAAGTCTCGAAGCCTGGTAATAACATAATAAAGAGTTAAAAAGGAATATTCACATAAATTCCATAGTAGTACAACTATACTAAATGGATGAAACACATCATTCATAAGGAAAGTGATGTCCCAAAAAAAGAGATTGAGTATTACATGATAAGTTGGAATTGATATTGATGGTACCTTTAGCCTTATAAAAGTAATCAATAAACTAATCAAAACAATATTACAGTACAAAGCAAAGTTATCTAGGTTCTGTGTATGTTTTAAGTGTAACTAATATTACATAACAAAACTCTTATCACATTATGCTTTTAAGGTGATATTGGTGAGCAACTTCTATCATCAGAATATAAATTATTTTCTGGAAATTTGCTGAAGCTATAGAGCTGACATTTTTACAACACATGGGCACGTATCTTGTGCTTATGATGTAACAGCAGTTGCTTTGTTAATTCATTTCCTTACAAACAATTTCCATGCGATAGAGAATAACTCTTCTCGGGTTCTCAGCCAGGTGAGTTGGAGATTAGATTCCAAGCTTTCGACGGCTAGCTCTGCCATTTTCTTCAGGGAAAGAAGAATAAGATGGCAGAGCTAGCCGTCGAAAGCTTGGAATCTAATCTCCAACTCACCTGGCTGAGAACCCGAGAAGAGTTATTCTATATCAAACGCCGGGAAAGCCTCAAGTCATACAATTTCCATGCGAATATTTTCAAAATTTTCAATACACTACCTTCAGTAATACGTATATACGGTATATTAGATTCACGAAAACATTCTGTAAGGCTACTAAATAAATAGGCCTCTATCTGAAAATTTCACTTTTCTATAAAAAAAAAGTTGAGAAAATATTTCTTTTGAATAAAAAAAATCAAACTTGTGAAAAATGAGTATTGAAATTAAAACTTCTTAGACAAATCTAAAAATTAACATGGATACAGTTTTAATAAGTTCTCTTCTCTTTATCCATTGAATCAGTGCTGGCCATCCCTGAACATAGCTCGACCAAGCGGTATATACTACCTCTCTCGTCTGTCTCTTTCCTTTCCGCTGCCAAGCGCTCAGGCTCTCCTGAGCTCTAAAGCGCGCGCTTGCTCCTATGGGCATCAATTGACATGACTGCTTTACATCAGTGGTCGGGAAAGATGACATCATATAACATTCAGCCCGAAAATACAGCAATGGGGAAGACTGAAGGAGGGAGGTAAAAGAGGAGAAGTCGCGCCTTCAGTATTTACAAGTTTTTGCGTGAGCAGAGACGGACAGTGACATACCCAAACTAAGGAAAAGTTCAGTTAAGTTTATGTCAATATATATTTGTTCATTTCTTTTTCATTTTTGTATGATTTAATTTCTTTTTTCCCTTATTTTATACACAATTTAAATATTAAGATGGATATGTGATTAACTTGTTAATATTGGTGGATCAAGCTGCATGCAGCGTTTTTTTACCTAAGCAACGAAATGTTCGTTTGTCATACACGAAATTCATTTTGATTTTACAACTGATCCCGTCGTGTTTACTTTAACACAGCGTAACTTTGAATGAACAGGTGATGACTAAAGGACTCCAGAACTCCCAAAAACTCATACCATGGACATTTCGTACCAACGTACTTTTGGTCATACACCCAATACTTACCAGTGGACTTCGATCATATGCTCATTGCGTCCAGACGAAAACTGGCTATCTAAATTAGCCTACTTGTCAGATATCTTCTTCCATTTAAATGAATTGAACAGAAAAATGCAAGATAAAGAGGAGGATATCTTTAGCACTACGGATAAAATTGAAGGTTTCAGAGGAAAACTGAAGTTGTGGTTGGAATATCTTGAAAGTGGTTCATGTGAAATGTTTGGAAATTGGTTATCTTTAGGAGTTGATGTCACGTTCATTCCGTTAATTGTAGAGCACTTAAAAGTTCTTAACGACAAGTTCGGAGAATATTTTCGTACTTACAGTCATGAATGGATCTGGATTCGTGATCCCTTTAATACAAATGACACTGAAACGTCTCTATCTTCACAAGTCCGGGAAGAGTTGATCGAATTGAGATCAGACAAAACCCTTAAAATTAAATTCTCCGTGGTTCCGCTGGACACTTTCTGGCTCTAGTTAAAGACTGAATATCCTGTACTACCTATCAGCTATGTCCAAGAGAATGCTTCTGCCATTTTCAACCACATATTTATGTGAACTTGATTTCCCAGCATTAAATGATATCAAAACTGAAAAACGCGAGAGACTGCGGGTAGTAGATGAAAAATGAGACTTGCCTTGTCATCAGTTGCTCCAAGGATTGCTTTGATATGTGCAACCAAACAGGTTCAAATATGTCACTAACAGGTATACATTTTAATTTTTTTTAATTTTAATAAAGTTTTGAGTTCTTTGTAGATTTTGTAAATCACTTTCTTCTTCTTTTCTTCTTCTTTCTTGGCGCTACAGTTCATTGTGAAACTTGGCCTCTTCCACGATTTTCCGTCAGTTGTCTCGATCCTGCGAAATTGCTTTCCAATTCCTGTATTCCGTCTTACATATGTCTTCCTCAACTCCATCCAACCATCTCATTCTTGGTCGTCCACGGCTTCTTTGGCTCCCAGGATTTCCATTTAATATCCTTTTAGGAATTTCTACGTCATTCATCCGTGCCACGTGCCCAGCCCACCTTAATCTTGCTGCTTTTACTATTCTTCTAATAGGCGGATCTTTATAGAAGGAATACAACTCATTATTATATCGCATCCTCCATCTTCCTCTCTCGAATACCGGGCCAATTATTTTACGGAGTATCTTCCTCTCAAAGGCATCCAAATTTCCAGCGTCCTTTTTTGTTAGGGACCACGTCTCAGCAGCATATGCTAGTACAGGTCTTATAAGTGTTTTATAGATAGTTATCTTTGTGGTACGAGATAAAATTCATGAACAAAGTAATTTTCTTAAGGCGAAGTAAGCTCTATTGGCAGCCATTAACCTCTGCTTTATTTCATATGAAATATCATTAGAATGAGTAACTGTTGATCCCAGGTATTTAAATTCATCCACTCTCTAGAAGTCATATCTGCCTATTGTTATTGAGGATGGCATATTCTTGAGTTTTGCCTTTCCACAAGCCATGTATTTAGTTTTCGACTGATTAATGGTCAATCCCATATTACTTCCTGCTTGTAAATCACTTTACATCCGTTAATTGAATGCGATCACATTTGGAGTTAAAATAAATGAGAATGTTATTGCATATGGATTTATTCATATAATTGCGTACGATAAGAATATGTAGTAGCAAAGTACCGTATTTACTCGCGTAATTCAAGCCATCGCTTATTTCACGCACCCAAATTATTTACTAGGCTATATAATTTAATAAATTAATTTCCTCGTATATTTCTCGCATTTAATATTCGTGAAATACTGTAACAAGTACATACTGAAACTTGAAGTAATGAGGTGTGTTATGTTGAGGAGTCCTGAATGTACGGTATCTTAATGCCGTAACGAGAGAGTGCATAGCGGTATTTGGGACCGGACAGCTACCTGTTACAGGCGCACCCTTCTCGTCTATGAAAGTCCTTTAAAAATACCGGTATAGGGTATTAAAGTCCTTTAAAAATACCGGTATAGGGTATTGACCTCCCCCCTACCATCTGAATGGGGGTGGTTTGAAAGCTTTGTGTTGGATCGCATCAGTTGAGTTTGAGACTCGAAAAGGGAAACCTGTCAAAAGCCGTCTGTCAAAAGTTTTAACAATGAATGGTAAATCCCGATATTCGAGTCATACTGCGTCCTTCAAATTAAAACTTGTAGTTTTGTCATTTTTACCCTTAAAAATACCAGCTTGTGAAATTCCTCGCTTAATTCACGCACCCTTAATTTATAGATCGAAATTGCGGGAAAAAAAGTGCGTGAAATATTCGAGTAAATACAGTAATACACGCATATTTAGGTCTAATGGTTATATTTGTGTTCTGTTTAAAACCAGGATTTATGGTGACGCCAAATATTACCAATTTCCCTGTTTTCGTACAAATTCTGTGTTTGAAAATGTAGGTGTGCCAGTATGAATTTGGACTTAACTTTTCTCTGTAAAGATTAAAAGAGGTTGCGGAACACTGCTTTAATGTATAAATATATTCCATTCTCACTTCTTTCATCTGACTTGTGGCTGACCGTTCTCCTTTACCTCCACGCACGTCGAGGCACGCCGAACAGAGTACAAACTATAGTCCGGTATGACTCAACTTCACGTATTTTGTAATCTCTGCCGAAGCATACTTTATAACATAGCAGACACTTAACTAATATATTTTTATGCTCGACCATGCCGAAATGTAGTAATTATACACCTGGTAGTAGCCTTTTAATGCACCTCATTAAAGTACACCTATTCATTATACTTCACTTGTTCAGCCAATGAGAAATCACCATTGTACCATTATAAAACCGCAAATATCGATTATTCTCGGATATGCAATCGAAAGATAATTAGCGAAACGTCACGGAGGCTAGGAATCCAATACTGTCTCAGAAGGTTATGTTCTGTTACTATAATAATTGGCGTTAATTGTAAATAATATTCAAGTAAATTCATCTCGTTTTTCAATTCTAAATCAATTTCCAGGTTATATCAAAATTAATGTTCATGTTATTCTCTAGATTATATCAAGGTCAATGACATTCGTTCCTCGGTAAAAATCAATACTTTCGCGTCTGCACACATCTCATAATTTAGAAGGTCAGTTCCGCTATTCACTTAGATAACCATAACATGAATACTTATGAATAGTTTCAAGTTAGAAATATGGTCGAGCATAAAAAGTCGTATGAAACTTGCCTATAATGGTAATTAAGACGCTCGTATGAAAATTATGAAACTCGCTTGCGCTCGTTTCATAAACAAACATACTCGCATCTTAATTACTACCATTATAGGCTCGTTGCATAATGTACTAACTCCTGAGGGAGAAATATTCATTTCTGATCTGAAAGCCATATTTAAGGTCAATGAATTTCTTACGTACAACACAAACGTGATCCGTCGCTATCTCTGTTCTTCTATCTGTCTGTGCTTCCGAGTCCTGGTGATGGAAGAAGACTTCAATCTGCAATGCTATGACGTAATGCTCCATGAAACCAACTGTCCCCATCCCTGATCTAGAGTAAAAATTAACAGAAATCTAGGGGGATTTCGAGTTAATTTAAGTTGGTAGTACTGCAGTCTTCGGTTAGTTCAGTGAATTAAGCCGTATTCAGTATATGTTTCATTACAAGTACGCCAAAATAACAGAAACCTGTCGTGAAAAAGTCGCCATTTCTTCCACTGGGTCTTACAGTCCGATGAGGTTAGTTTAATAAGTCTGTGAATACAGCCAGTTTTCTTCTGCATCATTAAGCGATGGTACTGCAGTTGAGCATCTTTTAGTTTGGCCTCATCAGACCTGAAGTGCAGTTAATGCAAGAGGCTCATTACCCAACTATTCCTCTCAGCAGTGATGGAAACACGATAGCTTCCAGTCACGCATTATAGCTGTCATGCAATAGTATACTATCCCGAGATGTCTCTCGCAATCTCTATTTGTCGTTGGTCCTCGAGAATTTATAATATTCATTCTCAGAATATATTTAATTAATTTAATTTAATTAACTAGCTAGCTAGTGAGCACAAATTAAAATTAGAAAACAAAAATATTCCTATCCACTACCGTAAGAGCCATGCTCATGCACGGTGTGGTCTTAGCCAATAATATAACATAAAATTTACAAAGACAGTTTGCTCAATACAGTAATTAACTTAATTGAAACCGATAAATAATACACAAGAGCAAAAAAAAGAAGAAGAAAGAGAAAAAGAGAGAAAAACACATTTAATATAAATTGACAATCAGACTGAAGCCAGTGAGAAAAAATAGAATCGTACGTAAATTCCTGAGAATGAATGTAGCAGTATACTATAAATAGATTTAATACGAATGGATTTGTCGATATTATTCCATTTTTACTTTCTCGTTATAATAATGCAGAGGCTCTCAAACTTATTTATTCGAGTACCACTTTAATTTACCTACTTAAGTTGTCTCATATTGTATTATTATAGGACTAAGGTTAATTAATTTCATATCTTTATATCTATACTAATAATAAATTTGTAGCCAAAATATTTCTGGTAATTTTCGATTTTCCAAAAATAATTGGTGTTAACATATATAATTAACAATCCTGAAACCGAAAATCCCTTTTTTGAAATTTCTGTCTGTCTGTCTGTCTGTCTCTCTGTCTCTCTGTCTGTCTGTCTGTCTGTCTGTCTGGATGTTTGTTATCTTTTCACGCAATAATGGCTGAACAGATTTATATGAAAATTGGAATTTAAATTAAGCTCGTTATAACTTAGATTTTAGGCTATATGGCATTCAAAATACTTTATTTAAAAGGGGGGTTATAAGGGGGCCTTAATTAAATAAATCGAAATATCTCGCTTATTATTGATTTTCATGAAAAATATTACATAACAAAAGTTTCTTTAAACATAATTTTCGATAAGTTTTATTCTATACAAAATTTTGACAGGACTGATATTTAATGAGATAAATGAGTTTTAAAATTACAATAACAACGCCATCCAAGGCGCTGTACTGAAACAAAAACAAATGATTTCGTCTATAAGGGGTCTTGGACAACAACAATCGAAAGCTATTAAATAGCTAAGAGAATGTTTCTGTGTTTGTATGAAGTAATATCGGAAGCTAATTAATTGTTTAATTATTATTTCACCATTGGAAAGTGTAGTTTCTCTAGATGGACATAATTCTACAATGTTATTACAGTAACTTCTGAAACATATAGCAAGTAATATAAAGTATACACATTAAAACTAAATGATATGTCAATCTTCATTAAACTATGGTTGCATGTAATAACAATTAGCCTAAGAAATATGTTAAAGGATTGTCATTGCACCAAATGATTGGTCTCTGGACCAAAATGACCCCATTTTAATCATTTAAATACAGTTTTATATTAAGTAACATATTAAACGATTTATCCTTCTATCAAACACGAATGTTCCCTGGATCAAACGTCCTATTTTAATTATGTAATTACTTTATATTTATTTCTAACAGTTGCAGCGGAGCGCACGGACGAAATGAAGATGTTTATAACGAGGGCTACGGGGTTGATGCCGAGACCCTCTGGCACGAGAGTGCAAGTAGCCCGAGGTTTAAACGTGAAATTTCGCCAAAGTTTCATACATTATTTTGTGACGCACTAGCCCGCAATTGAATACATTAAAACTTTTTGATAAGAATTTTAATTTGCTTTGTGTTTGTGTCTTGTTTAGCGTGTTTTGTTTTCGTATCTAGGGACTGTGTATAGGCCTACTAGAAAAAAAATACGCAGAATAAAAATTATTCGTTGATGGAGGCCATGTGTGATGCTATTATTTGTTTGTTGTTAAGTTACCAGTCTCTAAATTTAATAAACAATGTTCTTTTGTGCGAGATCGTGCGTATTTGCTTGTTTTCCGCACAGAACCAAAACGCGGTAAGTGTGAAATACCACATTCAGTATTCCCTCTTCTTACCGCTTAAGCGCGACATTCATTTTACTGCTTTAGGCTTTTAACATATTATTTTTAGAGACGTTTAACATAGTAGTAATTATAAATTGGAAACTTATCACTGCAATTTCACCTAAATTGCAATGTTAATTATTGTTTTTAAATATTTGCAAAAATTAAGTAAAGTCTACTACTCCACGAAACTTATTGCATTCCTGATACAAGTAACATTAAGGAAGCCGTAAAAAAAATCAACGAGATTCCAGATGCCGATGTTATTACTGCAATATGTTATATAAATAATATTGTTAAAATATTAAAATGAAAAATAAATCATTACATAACCTTACCGTTTGTTTTAAGTTCGCATTTATAGACTGGGGGAAAAAAAGACAGACGTATATCACGGCCTTCTGGAGTATAGTAAACACAGAAAACATTTTACAGCAACAATGTTGAAGAAAGATATTTTGGTGTTCCGAAGTTGGCGTCATTAAACAGAAACCAACATGGAGATTTCATTGCATCTAATTAGAAATTCGTCTTTCAGGTATGTAATAAACGATCTTCGCACAAAATAATGTACGATACACGAGCGGTATGTTTGTTTTCATGTTCTCGGAAATTAAAAAAGCTCAACTACGTTTCACTTTTTCAATCTTTTCCTCGAACATGAAAACGTCAACATACCGCTCTTGTAACGTATATTACTATTACGTTGGAAATGATGTCGAGTTCTGTTGAAACCTAAATTCCTTCTAGAGTTCTTATTAAAGCCAAACAAACTGAAGATAAAATAAGTATAAGGTATAAGTAAAACAAACGACAATTTTTTTGGTCCTAGGGCCTATAAAAGTTTTTTAGGCCGCAATAATAATATACGTTACAAGAGCGGTATGTTGAAGTTTTCATGTTCGAGGAAAAGTTTGAAAAAGCGCTCGTGTATCGTACATTATTTTGTGCGAAGATCGTTTATTACATACCTGAAAGAGGAATTTCTAATTAGTTGCAATGAAATCTCCATCTTGGTTTCTGTTCAATGACGGAAAATTTGCAAAACAAAAATATCTCTCTTCAACATTGTTGCTTTAAAATGTCTTCTGTGTTTACTATACTCCAGCAGGCTGTGATATACGTCTGTGTTCCCCCTCCAGTCTATAAATGCGAACTTAAAACAAACGGTAAGGTTATGTAATGATTTATTTTTCATTCTAATATTTTAACAATATTATTTATATAACATATTGCAGTAATAATATCGGCATCTGGAATCTTGTTGATTTTTTCACGGCTTCCTTAATGTTACTCGCAACACGAATGCAGTAACTTTAGTGGAGTTGTAGAGTTTACTTAATTTTTACAAATATTTAAAAACAATAAAAAACAGTGCAATTTAGGTGAAATTGCAGTGGTAAATTTCCAATTTATAATTATTACTATATTGACGTCTCTAAAAATAATACGTTAAAAGCCTAAAGCAGTAAAATCAATATGTCACTTGAGCGGTAAGAAGAGTGAAATTGTTATGTGTGTTAGGTTGGGAATACTGAATGTGAAATTTTAGACTTACCGCGGATTGGTTTTGTGCGGAAACCAAGCAAATACGCACGATCTCGCACAAAGGTATAATGGGCTGTTTTACATTTATATCGTATCCTTATTATGGGCTAGTGTGCCAAAAAAAATATATTAAAATAAAGTTTTTAGGTAAAAATGTATACAAACTATTTAAGGAGTAGAGAATATAATTCAACTTAATTCTCTGTACTGAAGACTCGAGTACCATCTCCCAGAAGAAACGTAGGAATTTATCATACATTAAATTACATTCATAACCGATTGAAGAATGTGATCCCAAAACTCGCTCAGTAATTTTGGCCATTTTTTTTATTTATAAATGAAAGATTATGTTTGAAACCTCTAGGCTATCATTATATTTTAAGCTTGTTTTCTTCCAGAACAACGCCAATCATTGTCTAAAATTTTGTGTTATTTTGCATGCCAACGAAATATTTAACCAATAACACCGCTAATAACAGTTAATATAGGCTAGCGATGAAACAAAAGAAGACGACACTAATACATCTTCATTAATATTTTCTGCCAAGAACCGGATAAGTTTGTGACTTGTCCGTCTTTTGCTAGAAATACGTTGGACTAATCCGCTTTTTGTAGAAACGCTATAGGCTATTTTCAAACAATGGCACAAACCCGGTTTTCGTATAAAATTGTTGTGTCAATAGATGTCGCTTGAAATGATGTAAAGAGAACTATACTATGATCAAAATTGGAATTTTTGGACTTGTCCGGTTTTTTCTATCAACCCTTCAATTATATGCGTCATCTGTATCATCAGTAGGAAATATTATTATTATTATTATTATTATTATTATTATTATTATTATTATTATTATTATTATTATTATTATTATTAGGTTGCAGATCGAGGAGACGGCCTCCAGATATGGAGAGCAGCTGTGAATATATTGAATAAGCAGTTGCGGACAGCCGATGAGGGGTGGTCCTCCAGCTTGGGGGGTTGGGCGAAGGGCTAACAACCCACCACCGTAAAAAACAGCTTGTTACGAAACCTCAAAGTAAGCCTCGCAATGGGACTGATTCTCTGGCACGACCACAGCAAAGATAATATTAAAATGGATTTCAGGGAAGTGGGATATGATGATAGAGACTGGATTAATCTTGCTCAGGATAGGGACCGATGGCGGGCTTTTGTCAGGGCGGCAATGAACCTCCGGCTTCCTTAAAAGCCAATAAGTAAGTAAGCATTATTATTAATATGAATGACACTCGGGAGGAAATTAAACGCAGAATAAATATGGGAAATGCTTGTTATTATTCGGTTGAAAAGTTTTTATCGTCTAGTCTGCTGTCAAAAAATCTGAAAGTTAGAATTAAAAAATAGTTATATTATCGGTTGTTCTGTATGGTTGTGAGACTTGGACACTCGCTTTGAGAGAGGAATAGAGATTAAGGATGTTTGAGAATAAGGTTCATAGGAAAATATTTGGGGCTAAGAGGGTTGAAGTTACAGGAGAATGGAGAAAGTCACACAACGCAGAACTGCACGCATTGTATTCTTCACCTGGAATAATTAGAGACATTAAATTCAGACGTTTGAGATTGGCAGGGCATGTAGCACGTATGGGCGAATCCAGAAATGCATATAGAGTGTTAATTGGGAGACCAGAGGGAAAAAAGACCTTTGGGGAGGCCGAGACGTAGATGGTAGGATAATATTAAACTGGATTTGAGGGAGGTGGGATATGATTATAG
This sequence comes from Periplaneta americana, assembly GCF_040183065.1. Classification (NCBI taxonomy): domain Eukaryota; kingdom Metazoa; phylum Arthropoda; class Insecta; order Blattodea; family Blattidae; genus Periplaneta; species Periplaneta americana. The sequence continues at coordinate 35,724,928 of NC_091120.1, read as the reverse complement.
AGACTGGATTAATCTTGCACAGGATAGGGACCGATGGCGGGCTTATGTGAGGGCGGCAGTGAACCTGCGGGTTCCTTAAAAGGTATTATTATTATTAATAATAATAATATAAATGACTTCCTTAAAAGTCATTTGTAAGTAAGTAAGTTATATTACTGGTTGCTCCGTATAGTTGTGAAACTTGGACTCTCACTTTGAGAGAGGAATAGAGATTAAGGATGTTTGAGAATAAGGTTAATAGGAAAATATTTGGGTCTAAAAGGGATGAAGTTACAGGAGAATGGAGAAAGTTACACAACGCAGAACTGCACGCATTGTATTCTTCATCTGACATAATTAGGGACATTAAATTCAGACGTTTGAGATGGGCAGGGCATGCAGCACGTATGGACGAATCCAGAAATGCATATAGAGTCTTACTTGGGAGACCAGAGGGAAAAAGACCTTTGGGGACGCCGAGACGTAGATGGGAAGATAATATTAAAATGTACTTGAAGGAGGTGGAATATGATGATAGAGACTGGATTAATGTTGCACAGGATAGGGACCGATGGCGGGCTTATGTGAGGGCGGCAATGAAACTCCGGGTTCCTTAAACGCCATAAGTTATTATTATTATTATTATTATTATTATTATTATTATTATTATTATTATTATTATTATTATTATTATTATTAATCAATTAATTGGGAACTAACAGAGTGAGAATTTTAATTGTCATAGCTACAAAATATGTGTGATGCGAAATAAATGCTGTTTTGTGTACCGCATTATTATTTAGGTCGTGAGTCTGCACTACCTGTATTCAGACTTTTTTACGCGTTGCTTATTGAACACATGCACACTGCACCGAGGACAATCTGCAGTCGGTTGCTTGTCCCTCATACTTACTTACTTACTTACAAATGGCTTTTAAGGAACCCGAAGGTTCATTGCCGCCCTCACATAAGCCCGCCAGCGGTCCCTATCCTGTGCAAGATTAATCCAGTCTCTATCATCATACCCCACCTCCCTCAAATCCATTTTAATATTATCCTCCCATCTACGTCTCGGCCTCCCTAAAGGTCTTTTTCCCTCCGGTCTCCCAACTAACACTCTATATGCATTTCTGGATTCGCCCATACGTGCTACATGCCCTGCCCATCTCAAACGTCTGGATTTCAAGTTCCTAATTATGTCAGGTGAAGAATACAATGCGTGCAGTTCTGTGTTGTGTAACTTTCTCCATTCTCCTGTAACTTCATCCCGCTTAGCCCCAAATATTTTCCTAAGCACCTTATTCTCAAACACCCTTAACCTATGTTCCTCTCTCAGAGTGAGAGTCCAAGTTTCACAGCCATATAGAACAACCGGTAATATAACTGTTTTATAAATTCTAACTTTCAGATTTTTGGACAGCAGACTGGATGATAAGAGCTTCTCAACCGAATAATAACAGGCATTTCCCATATTTATTCTGCGTTTAATTTCCTCCCGAGTGTCATTTACATTTGTTACTGTTGCTCCAAGATATTTGAATTTTTCCACCTCTTCGAAGGATAAATCTCCAATATTTATATTTCCATTTCGTACAATATTCCCGTCACGAGACATAATCATATACTTTGTCTTTTCGGGATTTACTTCCAAACCGATCGCTTTACTTGCTTCAAGTAAAATTTCCGTGTTTTCCCTAACCGTTTGTGTATTTTCTCCTAACATATTCACGTCATCTGCATAGACAAGAAGCTGATGTAGCCCGTTCAATTCCAAACCCTGCCTGTTATCCTGAACTTTCCTAATGGCATATTCTAAAGCGAAGTTAAAAAGTAAAGGTGATAGTGCATCTCCCTGCTTTAGCCCGCAGTGAATTGGAAAAGGATCAGATAGAAACTGACCTATACGGACTCTGCTGTATGTTTCACTGAGACACATTTTAATTAATCGAACTAGTTTCTTGGGAATACCAAATTCAATAAGAATATCATATAATACTTCCCTCTTAACCGAGTCATATGCCTTTTTGAAATCTATGAATAACTGATGTACTGTACCCTTATACTCCCATTTTTTCTCCATTATCTGCCGAATACAAAATATCTGATCAATAGTCGATCTATTACGCCGAAAACCGCACTGATGATCCCCAATAATTTCATCTACGTACGGAGTTAATCTCCTCAAAAGAATATTGGACAAAATTTTGTACGACGTCAACAAAAGTGATATTCCTCGAAAGTTACCACAGTTCGTTTTGTCCCCCTTTTTAAAAATAGGTACAATTATGGACTCCTTCCATTGTTCTGGTACAATTTCCTTTTCCCAAATAGCAAGTACAAGTTTATAAATTTCGCTATATAATGCATTTCCACCCTCTTGTATTAATTCTGCTGGAATTTGATCGATACCTGGAGACTTGTACTTTTTCAGATTTTCTATCGCAATTTCGACTTCTGAAATTGTGGGTTCGGGTATAAATGGCTCAGCAGTTTGTATTTCAATATCGTCCCGATCATTTCTATTTGGCCTATGTACATTTAGTAGTTGCGCAAAATAGTTTTTCCATCTGTTTAGGATTGATGAAGAGTCTGCAAGCAAGTCACCATTCTCATCCTTGATCACATTTACCCTTGACTGATATCCGTTCTTAAATTCCTTTATACCCTTATATAAATCTCGAATGTTTTTATTCTTACTATTTGTTTCTACCTCATGCAGTTTTTCCTTCAAGTAACCTCTCTTTTTATTCCTAAGTGTACGACTTGCTTCCCGTCTTTCATTGAAATAATTATCTCTATCCTCCTCAACTGGATCCTGTAAGAATTTCAATTTTGCCTGTTTCCTTCTTTCTACTACCATGCAACAATCTTCATCAAACCACGGTTTCTTTTTCTTAGTTTCATAATAACCTATGCTCTGCTCAGCTGCAATTTTGATACTATCTCTGATATTTTCCCACACGCTATTAACATCTAATTCTTTCTCAACTTCGTCGGAACTTTCTAAAGTGGCAAACCTATTCGAAATTTCGACCTGATAATTTTGCTTAGCTTCCTCGTCCTTTAATTTCAAAATATTGAATTTAGTAATATTAACTTGTTGCTCTACTCGCTTGGCTACTGATAATCTTTCTCTTAATTCTCCAATCACCAAATAATGGTCAGAATTACAGTCTGCACCTCTGAAAGTTCGAATATCTACTATACTAGTATGTCTCCGTTTATCTATCAAGACGTGATCTATTTGGTTGTGTGTCAATCCATCTGGAGAAGTCCAAGTATATTTATGTATATCCTTATGGGGGAATGTTGTACTTTTGACAATTAAATTTTTCGATGTGGCAAAGTTGACTAATCTAACTCCATTGTCACTACTAATTGCGTGTAGGCTCTCTTTTCCAATAGTTGGTCTAAAAATATCCTCCCGTCCTACTTTAGCGTTGAAATCCCCCAATAAAATTTTCATATGATATCTAGGGAACTGATCAAAAGTATGTTCCAATTCCTCATAGAAGCTATCCTTTATATAGTCGTCTTTCTCTTCTGTAGGGGCGTGAGCATTTATAACTATGATGTCGCACCATCTACCCTTAAGTACTAAATATGATAACCTGTCACTGATAAATTCGACCTTTTTTACTGCTGATTTTATTCTTTTATGTACAAAGAATCCTGTTCCTAATTGGTGATTATTGTTTCCTTCCCCATAATACAACAAGTAATCTCCTATTTGTGATATGCCATTCCCATCTAACCTAACCTCTTGTACTCCCACAAAGTCTATTCTATATCTAGCTAGTTCTTTTGCTACTAATGTTACCCCTCCTGTTCTATAAAGACTAGTTACGTTCCAAGTGCCAAATCTCAAAACCTTATTCCTTTGCTGTGGTCGTGCCAGAGAATCAGTCCTATTCCGAGGCTTACTGTAGGAATTCGTAACAAGCTGTTTTTTACGGTGATGGGTTGTTAGCCCTTCGCCCAACCCCCAAGCTGGAGGACCACCCCTTATCGGCTGTCCACGACTGCTTATTCAATATATTCGCAGCTACCCTCCATATCTGGAGGCCGTCTCCTCTATCCGCAACCTGAGGACGCGCCATGCCGTGGTGATAGGGACCCACCATACATGGCTTGTCCCTCATGGGAACTGGAATAACTACACTGGGTTTAATTACTGCTGGGAAGAAATAAGGTTACGCAAATGCTATGTTGTTCTTTGGACGGAAAGGAATGCTACCTGTACGCAGGCATGTCTGAGATCTAGGCCTATACACCAATAAACACGCAAGACTCAACGTTATTTTCTCTTGTGCATTTAAACCTATTAATTTCTTTCGGCTTATTTCTTTAAACTTGCTTATCATAATAATTCAAGGCACGACAGCATACAGCACAAGGAGGGTCAAGGTCAAATAGCCAACTGCTGCCCTCAAGTACACATATCTCAGCAGAGGTGAACGATCATCGAACCAGTCAGCGCGATGATCCCCTCAGTCATAATTGGTTTTCGAAACCGAATTTAGCTCCCAAAATTCATTACGACAATGTTGGGTTGGCATCAGTCCCATACACTGGCCTAAATTTATTAGAAAATTCCTTCCCCATGAAGCGCTCATTTCGTAACGCGAGTCCCTGCATTGTTTACTTACTATACATCAAATTAATTCCCTTATAAAGACTAAAAAAAAGTAAATCAATGGCGCTACAGCCCTGAAGGGCCAAGTCCGACTAGCAGGCTGCTGACCTCACGTTCACATGTCGAAGCAGAGGTGGACGATCATCCAACCAGAATGGAGGTATCATGTGGTTAGCATGATGATCCGCCCCAGCCGTTATAGCTGGTTTGCTAAACCGGATTTTCGCTACCTATCGTAGCTCCCCAAGTGTATCACGATGCTGGGTGGGCACCGGTCCCATACGCTGGCCGAAATTTCATGAGAAAAATTCTTCCCCCATGACCCTTATGAAGACTCGGTGGATTAAAATGCACACTTTACATTATTAGCTTGAAAGACATAAATATTTTGTAAATTCAATTTTTTTGGGAGGAATAAAATATAATATATAAACTCCCATGATTTTTTTAAGGATTTTCCTAAATCTTATAGGCTAGTTCCTGCTACAGAATGGTAGTATCTTCTTGTAGCCTAAGTATTGATTTTATGCAGAGTGTTCGGATAAGTTTATTACAAAGTGGTAGGAGGTGTTAATAGGAGGGTCATTCCAAGCAAAAAAGTATGTTTTTGAACCATGATGTCTCAAAAGTTAAAAATATTGTAGTAGGTTATTTTGTATGTTCTAAATATGAATTTCAAGCAATACTATATATCTTTCATAGTTTGGCAGCAATCAGAATTTAAAATAATGGTTTAACAAAGAAACACGGTTTCATTCATTGAAGTTTTCTTACTATATAAAGGAATACGATGAAAGAGTAATGGAACGGAGAAAAATTCTCTCCGGCGCCGGGATTTGAACCCGGGTTTTCAGCTCTACGTGCTGATGCTTTATCCACTAAGCCACACCGGATACAACTCCGACGCCGGTTAGAATCGTTTCAGATTAAGCTCCAACTCTTGGGTTCCCTCTAGTGGCCGCCCTCTGCACTACGTCATAGATGTCTATGAACGCAGGACCGAAGTCCACACATGTGCTGAGGTGCACTCGGTATGAGTGACTAGTTGGCCGGGATCCGACGGAATAAGCGCCGTCTTAAATCATGAAGTGATTTACGCATATCATATATATTATTTTAATGTACCGAAGTACATATGATATTTCCATGCAGATATTCTGCGTCATCATACGATGAAAGAGTAATGGAACGGAGAAAAATTCTCTCCGGCGCCGGGATTTGAACCCGGGTTTTCAGCTCTACGTGTTGATGCTTTATCCACTAAGCCACACCGGATACAACTCCGACATCTATGACGTAGTGCAGAGGGCGGCCACTAGAGGGAACTCAAGAGTTGGAGCTTAATCTGAGACGATTCTAACCGGCGTCGGAGTTGTATCCGGTGTGGCTTAGTGGATAAAGCATCAGCACGTAGAGCTGAAAACCCGGGTTCAAATCCCGGCGCCGGAGAGAATTTTTCTCCGTTCCATTACTCTTTCATCGTATGATGACGCAGAATATCTGCATGGAAATATCATATGTACTTCGGTACATTAAAATAATATATATGTAAAGGAAGATGGAAAAATGATTTCAATGCAATTCGAAAAAGGAGAGCCTTGTTTATAAATGCCCTTAAAATGAAAAAATATATAATTTTTTAAATAGTTACCCACCGTAAAATAATTTTAAAAGATATAGAACACAAAATGCAATTAATTTTTACAGATGGAAAAACATGTGTTTAATTCTTTAGGGCATATTGATTCCACTATGAAAATTTCAGAATGTTGACTTAAATATCATGTCAGTTTTTAATAAAAATAACTCACCGGAACAAAGGAGCTCAACAGGTAGGGTCGCCCGTCGTACAGAATGTTGCGCGATCAAGGTCAGGGAGACGGACGTTTGAGATTACTCATCGTTATGAAGTCTCGCGAACGCTGCGACCGCCACACACAGCAAGAGATTTTCAACCGTCGGAACAAAAATTAATAATTTTATTAATGTAATTATTCACAGTTTTTTTAGATAAAACTTGGGAGATGGATTAAGAATAAGATTTTCTTTAATACGAATGAAATTCGCAGGAATTTAATTTGTTGCATTCGAATATAAACCTATTTCTTTTTTTCAATGAGGTGTTTTTATGAGCATGCCTTAATATTATTCGTATTAGTCTTTAAGGAATTAAAATATGATTATTCAGTTTTACAATGACGTCTGTTTAGTTTCGAGGACACTTCATATAGGGTGTAGAATATTTTAAATGATGGATAACATGTAACTGCCACCCATTTTTCAGTCATCCGTACGACTAAAATATGAATGATATGGCGGTCATAGTTGGCAGTTCAATTTATTTTCATAATAACATTATTATATAATAATACTACGAAAACTAACGACACTGCACTTGAAACAGATTGCACGTTTTGTATAAATTGAAGACTGTATAAACTGCCACTCATGACGGCCTGACAGATCGATGACGCAGCTTATCAGACAAGTAGGAACTCGTGCGCATGCAGTGTTGGTGTAAGACGGGGTTAAGTGCTACAAACCAATACATTGATATATTCTTTTACTGATATTCCTGAAACGTTTCCAAAATGAAACTTACACCAAGGGGAGAATACTCTTACCTCTATAACATACATTTTTCGCGAAATAATTTATATCCCGCATTTATAGATATTCAATGTTAAAATGTGTTTCACGTGACTATTCAATAAAGAATTCATTACTTTGATACAAACCTATTTTTATTGAAACGTATGATCTCTTAGCTTTAAAATAAGCCCAAGTTTAAGATTCTACCTCAATTAGAAGAGAAGTTATGAATTATATTTGTTAATAGTATGCGACATTTTTACATTTTTTCTCGTATTGACAGAATTGCTGTAGAGATATCGTGCATTATTGAGGGCTAAAATTTTACATAATTACTTACCTTAAGGTTCTTTACCATCCTACCAAATTTAATGAAAATCTGAGGTGGTCGGGTTGAAAAGTCCACTTTTTTGTGTTGATTTGACATGGAATGCCCCTATATTAAAATCCCAAAAATATTCATGACATGCTGGCATATGCTGCGATATTTTACTACTTAATTAACTTATTATTCCCAGAACATGAATTTTACCAGCAATCGAAAAGTATTGGGAATAAATTTGAATAAGGAACAAAAAAAAAGTTTCCTTCCCAGGTAACATTCGAACCACGAAAGTCTTAGTTACCAGTCTATCATGCTCTGGAGTGAACAAGGCTCTGAAATCAGCTACAAGGGTCGGTCCGGGTTTTTTTTTTTTTTTTTTTTTTTTTTTTTTTTTTTTTTTTTTTTTGCCACTACTGTACGTCAGTTAATGAAATATTTTTTCCCTAACATTTTTAACATTTTAGTGTCATGATATCACTGGTATTGTTTTCCTTATTTTTTGTTAGGAATATAATTAAAATTTAAGGTTCCTGCCTGATTAATATAATATATAATATATTTGCATATTATGCAAAATTTTCTTAGCATGATAAACTTGCCCCTTCTTCCCCTAATTCTTATCGGGTTCTCAGCCAGATGAGTTGGATAGTTGGTCTCCAGCTTTCGATGACTACGTATAGATTAATTTTTGATCCTACAGAATGTATCTGTTATGGTAACAATTGTAATTAGAGGAGAAAAATGCGCTCCGGCGCCGGGGATCGAACCCGGGTCCTTGGTCAACATACATGTCGAACTTGGAGTAAGACAATAAAGGGGAAAACACTAGAGGAGGAGGACTCGATCCGGTGCTTCGGAGTAGCTCAATGGTTAGAGTATTTGGTACGTAGAACCAAGGACCCGGGTTCGATCCCCGGCGTCGGAGCGCATTTTTCTCCTCTAATTACAATTGTTTCGATGACTAGCTCTGCCATCTTATTCAGAGATTGAAGTGATCCCTGAAGAAGATGGCAGAGTTAGTCATCGAAAGCTTGGAAGCAACTATCCAACTCACCTCGCTGAGAATCCGATAAGAATTATTTCACATAGTATAATGTCCAACAGTAATGAAAATAGTGAAATCCACACTTTTTTAGGAAAGTCTTGCTACTGAAAGGAACTCTGTCTTTGGTAATTTATTTTGTGCGAGGTCGTGCGTATTTGCTTGGTTTCCGCACAAAACCAAACCGCGGAAAGTCTAAAATTCCACATTCAGTATTCCCAACCTAACACACATAACAATTTCTCTCTTCTTACCGCTTAAGTGACATATTGATTTTACTGCTTTAGCCTTTTAACATATTATTTTTAGAGACGTTCAATATAGTAATAATTATAAATTGGAAACTTATCACTGCAATTTCACCTAAGTTGCACTGTTAATTATTGTTTTTAAATATTTCCAAAAATTAAGTAAACTCTACAACTCCACTAAAGTTACTGCATTCGTGATGCAAGTAACATTAAGGAAGCCGTGAAAAAATCTCCTTGACCGGCAAAATTAAACTTGCCGATGTTATTACTGCAATATGTTATATAAATAATATTGTTAAAATATTAGAATGAAAAATAAATCATTACATAACCTTACCGTTTGTTTTAAGTTCGCATTTATAGCCTGGGGGGGGGGGGGGGAAGACAGACGTATATCACAGCCTGCTGGAGTATAGTAAACACAGAAAACATTTTAAAGCAACAATGTTGAAGATTGATATTTTTGTTTTGAAAATTTGCCGTCATTGAACAGAAACCAAGATGGAGTTTCATTGCAACTAATTAGAAATTTCTCTTTCAGGTATGTAATAAACGATCTTCGCACAAAATAATGTACGATACATGAGCGGTATGTTTTCTTTCAATTCTCGGAAATTAAAAAAGCTCAACTACGTTTCGCTTTTTCAAACTTTTCCTCGAACACGAAAACTTCAACATACCGCTCTTGTAACGCATATTACTATTACTGTTGCTTCATTGAATGTAAGATTTTAAGCGGCACTTGGAGGACACCTGAGGCGATGATAGCTTTAAAAATTCGAGATTGTGTCAAAGGAATTCTACCCGTATCGCAGCAGCTTCTGTATCAGACGTTCTTGTCCCACCTTGAACCAGACACTCCCACATACTGGACCCTCCGGTGAAATTTGAACCCAAGAGGTTCGCAACACCCATCGCACAGACCGTGTGGGCGTGATCCCGTTTTTCATTTCTCTTTGTTCTTACGAGGGAAATAAGTCTGAACTGGTCGATCTGGTTGATATTCTCGAGATCTTGTGCGGAGTACTTACTTACCCACCCGATTACGGCAGCTTTTACAGAATCACGTCATCACGGATCAAAAGGAGGTTGTACACTGCTTTAGCTTCGATTCAGCTATGATAAATTGCCTCACGAGTACTTTTTTATATTACTTCCACAGTCTAGTATATACAGTCACGAAGCCCAATACATAGGGAATATGCATCCAAAGGCAGTTGAGGCCATCATAGACCCCTTCCCTAGCAGACGACAATAGTATACTTGGGCAGACCATGTTGAGTCTGTTTGTAAAAAATTGTCAAGAGTAATATTTCTTCTGCGAAATTTGAAAATGTATGTTCCGAAGAATTATATTAGAGTTGTCTATTTTTCTTATTTTCATAGTATACTTACTTATGGACTTATTTTATGGGGTAATAGTTCTCATACTAATAAGGTACTTATGTTACAAAAAAAAGCTATTAGAATTATAACATCCACATCTGTGGAGTAACGGTCAGCGCGTCTGGCCGCGAAACCAGGTGGCCCGGGTTCGATTCCCGGTCGGGGCAAGTTAGCTGGTTGAGGTTTTTTCCGGGGTTTTCCCTCAACCCAATATGAGCAAATGCTGGGTAACTTTCGGTGCTGGACCTCGGATTCATTTCACCGGCATTATCACCTTCATCTCATTCAGACTCTAAATAACCGAAGATGTTGATAAAGCGTCGTAAAAGAACCTACTACTATAGAATTATAACTAATTCATCAATGAAGGCACACTGCAGACCGTTATTTGTAAATGAAAAAATTATGACTGTAATATCATTGTATATTTATCAAGCCCTAAATTTCGTCAAAGAAAATTCACATATGTTGACACATAGGAATGATGTTCATATATACAACAACAAAAACCGTGACCTTTTTGACATACCTAAGTGTAGGCTGACTAAAACAATGAATAATTATTTTATTATGTCGTTAAAAATAGCAAATAAATGTCCGAGATATCTTTTTAATCTGGAAAGTTAGTCTTTTAACAAACTTGTCTCTGGTTGGTTAATCAACAAACCATTTTATGAAATTAATGAGTTTTTAATGTCAATATTGTTGAGAGTTTTTTTATTAATTTTATTATTTTGTTGTTTACTTTTTATTACTGACTTTGTCAATTGCACAATGTTGTGTGCTATGACTGTACAATACTGAATATACTGAATATATATCGTCGTTGTTCCTGCAATAACTCCTATGTGCAAAATATAAAATGTTTCAGTAGGAAGAAAAAACACATTTATTCATCCTATGGCAGCCGTACATAGGAAACTGTGAATTCTTACAGTTTCGAAAGAAACAATTAATATAATTACATATAAGAGATTTTATTATTTGAGCCGTTCAGAGCAGAAGTGGTGTAAGTCAAAAATGGGTAATGAGGGTTAAAGTAAACATTCTGTAACATACAGCGTAAAGTAGCATTTAATATTCAATTTATTTAAACTATTAATAGTCATGGATAGCAAGAAGGACATATTAATTGCTACTTTGCGCTGTATTTTACAGAATTTTTACTTTAAACCTCATTACCAAATTTTGACTTACACCACTTCTGCTCTGAACGGCTGATTTGCTGTATCATTATTTAAGTTATTTAATAGAGTAAAAATCCGAAATCGATAAATATGTCACATAGGATTTATTGGAGGAACAACGACGATATTATAGCTTTGTTCCAGCAAACATTTCAGAACTAGTTCGGGATTTTATGTTGTTGTAACGTTTCTTGAACTGTTCTTCGCGGTCTTCGGAGTTTCTTCTCATGTTAAAATTATATTCATCTTCCGAACTTAATTCTTCCGGTGGATGATCAGCGAAATAACGTTTTTCGTATTCATAAACCAGTGTTAGCGATATGATATGATATGAATCCTGTACAAGTAATCACTCGATAGGCGGGGCTAGTTTAGCACGCTCGTAGCGCGGGCTAGCGAAATGTCTATGCATAGCATCCTACGTATTTTAACCATAACTTCAAATTCAACCATCTGCGCATGCGTCAACAGTTCAGAATTCCCAGTTCCTGCTCTTAATCAAGAACCAATTTCGCTCGTTCTGAACGAGTTCTAAAGTACGTTGGAACAGGGAGTTCGGTATCGGTTCGGAATCAGTTCTAGTCTTGTTGGAACACACATTGAGCTACTGCGCATGAGCAGGCAGTTCAGAATCGATTCTGAACCGCGCTGGAACAAACCTAAAACTTTCGTTATCGTGTTCTTCTGGAAAAATTAACACTTTCCTTTCATTATTTAAATGTTAAGCACATAAAGTTGTTTTATTATTTTCAAGAAGTATAAACTCGAAGATACAAGAAATAGTAATAATATTGTTTGTGCGAGATCTTGCGTATTTGCTTGTTTTCCGCACAGAACCAATACGCGGTAAGTGTGAAATACCACATTCACTATTCCCAACGTAACACACATAACAATTTCCCTCTTCTTACCGCTTAAGCGCGACATTCATTTTACTACTTTAGGCTTTTAACATATTATTTTTAGAGACGTTTAACATAGTAATAATTATAAATTGGAAACTTACCACTGCAATTTCACCTAAATTGCAATGTTAATTATTGTTTTTAAATATTTGCAAAAATTAAGTAAAGTCTACTACTCCACGAAACTTATTGCATTCCTGATACAAGTAACATTAAGGAAGCCGTGAAAAAAAATCAATGAGATTCCAGATGCCGATATTATTACTGCAATATGTTATATAAATAATATTGTTAAAATATTAAAATGAAAAATACATCATTACATAACCTTACCGTTTGTTTTAAATTCGCATTTATAGACTGGGGGAAAAAAAAGACAGACGTATATCACGGCCTGCTGGAGTATAGTAAACACAGAAAACATTTTACAGCAACAATGTTGAAAAAAAGATATTTTGGTGTTCCGAAGTTGTCGCCATTAAACAGAAACCAACACGGAGATTTCATTGCAACTAATTAGAAATTCGTCTTTCAGGTATGTAATAAACGATCTTCGCACAAAATAATGTACGATACACGAGCGGTATGTTTGTTTTCATGTTCTCGGAAATTAAAAAAGCTCAACTACGTTTCGCTTTTTCAATCTTTTCCTCGACCATGAAAACGTCAACATACCGCTCTTGTAACGCATATTACTATTTTGGGAATTTACGTAAAACGAACTGAAATTTAATATAACCTTGAATGAATGGTGCGGTAATGAATTACAAAACTAAAAAAATTTAATTTTCTGTTACCACTACAACTAAATAATAATAATAATAATAATAATAATAATAATAATAATAATAATAATAATAATGAGGTTAAGCAATATAATCACACCAGAATTGAAAATAAAACATAAACATAAAACATAAACACCAGGATTGTTGTTATTGTTGAATAGAGCTGAAGAGAATAAAGCTACAAAATCTTATTGAGCATTTCATGTAATAGTTGCGTTTGTGTATTAACTTATTTTAAAATGGTGTATACCCTTCAAGAGAGAACATAAATCAGGGGCGGCCCGTCCTTATGTGCTACAGTGCTACAGCACAATGATAATTTTGGCTCAAATAATGTATTTGTAATACCACCATTGTATTTGATCTGTCATTTGACAATTTCCCGTGGTTATGTTCATGACGCGTTATAAAGTGTTTAGTCTTCGTGCCTTCTTTGGTGCCTCAGGGGGTTCGTTGTGCTACTCGAAGCTCCAAATGAAAAATGTAGACAGTTATGCGCATGTGCGAAGCTGAAATCACTGCTCTGATTGGCTATTTTTACGCGGGAAAGTGCTGTAGTCAGCTTCAGCACAACACAGCTTGGAGATTGCAAAAGTAAAGCGTAACGAAAGAATGCTTGTTTGTGGAAGAATTCGGAACTATGTATAATGTATTTGGTAATTCAAGTGTCCGACTGCTGCTGCCATCTACCAGTTGAAGTTGCTGTCAACAGCTATACCACAGTCTAATAGATACAGTCGCGCAACTTCAACACTTTTTTTGCCAACAATCGCGACACTAGCGCTCAAGCGGCAGGCAAGACACTGGTCATAGGGTTGATACAGCCAGCATGTGCTTTAAAGGTATGCGAGATGTTATAATAACGTTTTAATCATGCGTGGGAATAAAGGCAATGTGTGCAATGACGAAAATTGCAGTAACAACAAGTTTAAATCTCCGAATTTGTCGTTCTTCAGATTCCCTAAAGACCAAGAGAAAATCATAACTCAGTCATAACCTATAATCCACGCTGTAGGTAGCCTACGTATTGTGTTCTATAAAACATTTATTAGTTATCAGTTACCTATTTGTATGTCTATTAGACTGTGGCTATACTATACTGAACAAAAGAGTGTTCCAGATACAAGTTGGATTTCTATACGGAAGACCTGACTTCCGAAATATAAATGGCTGTTCAATTGTCACAATACATAGTATCCAACAATTTACAGGATCCATTCTGTGAAGTATCGAAGTTGTTAAATATTTTGGTTACAACACCAATGACCACTGCTGAGCCAGAAATATGTTTTTCTTCCTTGAAACGCATAAAAACGTTTTTAAAGAACACTATGTCCCAGGATCTTCTCACTGCTCTTGCAATACTGTCAATAGAAAAGAGTATGATGTCCAAGATGGAGGGGTTTAACACCAAATGACAAGTTCTGCAGTACGAAAGAACGTCGTATGGACTTCATATTTCATCACTAGACGAGACTCCAAATTAAGATAAATACATAAGTGTAGGCCTCTACAATAGGCCGACATAGAGATTGTAGCACACTCATTATTTTGACCACCAGCCGCTACTGACATAAATCATCCTTATTAATTAAATTTAGGAAATTACACAAAATAAGCTGTGTTTTCATCCTACAATCAACTAATGTAACAAAAATGCAGACTGCCAGGCGACGATAGAAAATAAAATATACGAAAACAAATGAATGAGATGTATAAACAATTGAATGCTCTTTCATATTTAAGTATACAAATATAGGGGTGCCATTTGAAATTTCAAAGTGGAGTTGCTGGGGGTGGGGTGGGCGTGAAATCTAAAATGCGAAACTAGCCCAGTCCTTTCATAAAAAAATGGACTTAACGCGTTTAGGAATCACACTCTTCTATTTTTATTTGATGGGGTGTATTTGAACTGTTTCAATTCAAAAGCTAATAGTTAAATATCAGAAACCATAAATGGAAGTATTTCGACATAAATACGTCTAAAACTAATTTTAAAAGAGAGAGTATTTACGTCATTTTCGCTGTCATTTTTTTACACAGCTGTTAAATATTTATAAATTAATGGTAAACCTATTTGAAGTAATTTCGTGTTATTTATTCAATTAATAAATTCGGAAATGAGAGGAGAAAGAATTAAAGGCAGACAAAATCGCGAAGGAAACTGGGGCTGCGGGGAAGTGTCTATGTGAGCTCTAAACCTATTTTACCACTTGTCTCACTCCGATTTCGCCACTCCATATGAAGAAACATTAGAGAATTTTGAAAGATATAGCCGAAAATGGACCAAACCGAATTGCTGTCACATGACGGGAAACCGAAGCACGAGAGAACAACAATGGGACAGAATCGCTGCGGATGTTAAAAGCCTGGGCAGAGAGGGGTAGAGGCAACGCCGCAGTCCTCGCAAAAGAAGGGACCAGAGCCCTTGCGCTGTGCAAGTGGCACTCGAGTAAGCTCGTCCTGAGTACCGAAGGCAATATGTGAGAGCCAAGGCTGTGATTTCAAAAATATATAATTTGGGAAATGGCGAAATTTGTGTGTGTGTGGGGGGGGGTAAAGATATAAGTCCGTGGCTTATTTATTTTAAGGATTTTCACGACATTTGTCTCAGCATTTTAGAAAAGCCACAGGCAGAATGAGTTTTCTCAGTTTAGAGTCTAACTAATTGGTTGTGAGATGATTCTAATAAAATATGGTCCAGTATCTTGTGGGCATAATATGGGGGAGGATGTGTATGTACTAAGGGGTAAGTGGAATAGCTTAGAGCAGTGATGTCAAAGCAAGCGCATTTTTCTGACCTTGATGTCGTGCGCGGGCATCAAGCGCTAAGTATGGAAAGAGGAAGGGTTGTGTATATGAATAAGTAACCTGTTGGATTAAGAAAACAGTGGTGCACAAACTTCAAACGGAACGTGAAATTTTATGTCGTTATTTTTATATGGCTTCTTTCTGTTTAATATTATCTATATTGTCTGTAAAACAAAAGTACTAACACTGATTTCTTAATATTGCACTTGTCTTTTAAATCTTAATAACATAATAGAGAGTTAAGAAGGAATATTCACTTAAATTCCATAGTAGTATAATATTATACTGTATTAAGTGGATGAAACACATCATTCATAAAGAAAGTGATATTCCAAAGAAAGAGATTGAGTGTGACATGATAAGTTGGAATTTATATTGATGTTATCTTTAGCCTTACAAAAGTAATCAATAAACTAATCAAAACAATATTACAGTACAAAGCAAAGTTACCTAGGTACTGTATCTGTTTTAAGCGTAACTAATATTACATAACAAAACTCTTATCGCATTATGCTTTTAAGGTGATATTTGTGAGCAACTTCCTAACATCAGAATATTAAATTATTTTCTCGAAATTTGCTGAAGCTATAGAGCTGACATTTTTACAACACATGGGCACACATCTTTTGCTTATGATGTAACAGTAGTTCTTTTGTTAATTTATTTCCTTACAAACAATTTCCATGCGAATATTTTCAAAATTTTCAATACACTATCTTGAGTAACACGTATATATGGTATATTAGATTTACGAAAACATTCTGTAAGGCTACTAAATAAATAGGCCTATACCTGAAAATTTCACTTTTCTATTTAAAAAAGTTGAGAAAATAGTTATTTTGAATAAAAAAAATCAAACTTGTGAAAAATGAGCATTAAAATTGAAACTTACATTCTTATAATGCACTTATACTTCTCAGACAAATCTAAAAATTAACATGGATACAGTTTTAATAAGTTCTCTTCCCTTTATTCATTGAATCAGTGCTGGCCATCCCTGTATATAGCTCAACCAAGCGACATATACTACCTCTTTCGTCTGTCTCTTTCCCTTCCGCTGTAAAGCGCTCTGGCTCGCGTGAGCTCTAAAGCGCGCGCTTGCACCTATGGGCATCAATTGACATGACTGGCTTAGAGATTGGCCGGGAGTGGGACATGAAGGTTGGCACGCGTACAAATCATTTAAACTTAGTAACTAGATTCTGTCATGAACTACTTATTCATCTCTTACATTATAGCTACAATTCGTAATGCAAATGTGCACCTCAGGCATATCCTTTAGAATTTTTAAGTCAGAATCTGCTAAAGTAGCACCAGCATCTGTGTAACTGACATGATAAAAACGTTAATCTCCTTATTTCGATACGATGAAACGTGATTGAAGACTAGATGTCAGAAGTAAAAGAAATCACTTTGTAAAGCCGACAATCAGTGCAAATCCAGAGCAGCTGAAAGCATCAAGACATGTACTTAGCAGTTTAAGCGTTTTACAGATAATTGCAGTGAATTATGTTACGATTTCAACTTTTGCAATAAGAACGATCCGGTTCTTAATGTCTATTTGTCGATTTCTCCTTAAATAGAAATGCAACTTCTTCTGTGTTAACAACTGTGCATAGATGGGGGCCTACAATCATTCATAGCTTTTTGCCCAAAGACAAACCCAGCATTCTGTAATATTTCCTATTTTCCGCCTTTGTCTTAGGGCAGGCATGTCAATTGATGCCCACAGGAGCAAGCTCGCGCTTTAGAGCCCAGGAGAGCCTGAGCGCTTTACAGCGGAAAGGAAAGAGACAGACGAAAGAGGTGGTATATGCCGCTTGGTCGAGCTATATTCAGGGATGGCCAACACTGATTCAATGGATAAAGGGAAGAGAACTTATTAAAACTGTATCCATGTTGATTTTTAGATTTGCCTGAGAAGTATAAGTGCATTATAAGAATGTAAGTTTTAATTTTAATGCTCATTTTTCACAAGTTTGATTTTTTTATTCAAAAGAAATATTTTCTCAACTTTTCGTATAGAAAAGTGAAATTTTCAGGTATGGGCCTATTTATTTAGTAGCCTTACAGAATGTTTTTGTATATCTAATAAACCGTATAGCCTATAAGTATTACTGAAGATAGTGTATTGAAAATTTTGAAAATATTCGCATGGAGATTGTTTGTAAGGAAATGAATTAACAAAGCAACTGCTGTTACATCATAAGCAAAAGATACGTGCCCATGTGTTGTAAAAATGTCAGCTCTATAGCTTCAGCACATTTCCAGAAAATAATTTAATATTCTGATGATAGGAAGTTGCTCACAAATATCACCTTAAAAGCATAATGCGATAAGAGTTTTGTTATGTAATATTAGTTACACTTAAAACAGATACAGTACCTAGGTAACTTTGCTTTGTACTGTAATATTGTTTTGATTAGTTTATTGATTACTTTTGTAAGGCTAAAGATAACATCAATATAAATTCCAACTTATCATGTCACACTCAATCTCATTCTTTGGAATATCACTTTCTTTATGAATGATGTGTTTCATCCACTTAATACAGTATAATATTATACTACTATGGAATTTAAGTGAATATTCCTTCTTAACTCTCTATTTTAAGATTTAAAACACAAGTGCACTATTAAGAAATCAGTGTTAGTACTTTTGTTTTACAGACAATATAGATAATATTAAACAGAAAGAAGCCATATAAAAATAACGACATAAAATTTCACGTTCCGTTTGAAGTTTGTGCACCACTGTTTTCTTAATCCAACAGGTTGCTTATTCGTATACACAACCCTTTCTCTTTCCATACTTTGCGCTTGCTGCCCGCGCATGACGTCAAGGTCAGAAAAATGAGCTTGCTTTGACATCACTATCTTAGTCTCAGTATACGATCCATGCATCTTAATGTTGTTTTATTTGATATCTTCTTCTGCTCCGAATTCTTCTCCCGTTCATCAATCCTCTTAGTTCGTCCTTCAGTACGCAGTTTCTTCTTAGCCAGTGACCCAGTCCATTTATTTTCCTCTTCCTCGTCAGTTTCAGCATTAATTTTTCTGCACTACTCCACACTCTAGACCAGCGTTTTTCAAACTTTATAGACATGTGGCACAATGAAGGTGTAATTTAAAATCCCGCAGAACTCTCATATTATCTAAACCAGCGTTTCTCAAACTATGGTCCGCGGACCACCTGTGGTCCTTGAAGTCTGCCCTTGTGGTCCTTCAAAAAAGACAGAAGAAAAAATAAAATTCAAACGAATTGCGCATCACACTATAGCTCATCTGGAGCCTGTAACCCAGCCAGGGACCACCCGAATTCATAACAGAGGACCAATCTATACCGAATCTTTTCATGTATTTATGACTTCCTTAATAGTTTTGCCGACACCCAGTCTGCACATTGAAATGGTCACGTACTGTACGTCGTACGCCAATAATACAACTCTGAAGTCACAATTTTAAACTTATTTTCCAAGTAAATGTGACGAATTTTCATGGGTTCCTGATCACTTTCATTGCGATATTGAAAATAACAAATTTTCATTGAGTGAGAGAGAACAGTTAGGCTAACTGAAGTCTCGAGTGACACCGGACTTAAAATGAAATTCCAAGCGGAAGGTATGGTTAATTTCTGGACCTCATCACAAATGAAAAGAGAATATAGTGAACTGTACAATGGTGCTTTAGAGATTATAATTTAGTTTGCTTCTACGTATCTGTGTGAGAAAGGGTTTTCATCACTAACTCTAATAAAAACATAGTACCGAAATCGACTCGAGTATGTGACGATCTCCGACTTAAGCTTACCAGCATACGTCCAAATATAGAACAACTGTGCAAGAATCGGAAGGCTCATCCATCTCATTAATGCGAGTACCAATATTTATTTATTTTTAGTTAATTAGTTAAAGATTATCCAAACTCTAATACCTCGAATTATAAAAAAAAACAAAATGAATTTTCTTCTATTAACATTAACTTAATTAGTTAATACTAATATAAAATTAATTGAATTAAATTAATTTTAATTAATCAGTTATTTTTTAAAATATAAGTATACGGTATTAAAATATGCTACAAAAATTATAAATTTGTTTTCGAAGAGAACAAGAGTAAGGTGGTCCGCAGAACTGCTCTGACTTCAAAAAGTGGTCCGCACTTCAGAAAAGTTTGAGAAACGCTGATCTAAAGCAATAATTGCCAACCAGGAAGAATTTCTTAGGGTTTTAGATGGCAAGAGGATCATAAACTACAAACAAATCAGATAAATGTCCTATAAATATTAATATAACTTATGAAATAAACCACGAGTGTTTTCAATTTCACGTACAGCTGTCAAAAAAAAGTGGCTGCACACGTGAACACCGAATATGTTCTAAGTCCACTTCGGATAAGGATCATGTTACATAATGCATGCACTTATAGAAGCAGTTTTGGAATTAAGATGTTTAAGCAGGAGTCAGTCACATCTCCGTCTCGTAGAGTAGCGGTAGGTTGTGAGTCCGAGCCTTGTTTAAGTTATCATTTTATTTTGTTATCGTTCTTTAGCGATATAAATAATATTCAAATTATCATTTATATTCTGTTATCGTTCTTTAGTGATATAAATAATATTTAAGTTATTATTTATACTCTGTTATCGTTCTTTAGCGATATAAATAATATTCAAGTTAACATTTATATTCTGTTATCGTTGTTTAGCGATATTAGTAATATAAATTTAATGTTAGATTTGAAACAATACAGTTGCATGATACTAATGTTAGCTTTTTCTTCTTATATGTATTATTACATTATACTATCCTGTAACACAATAAAATGAAAAGGAGTGACGAGCATTTGAATCTGAGACGTTGACATCTAAATTCCGACGTTCTTCCGACTGAACTAAGGAGGCACAAGTAAAGAAGCATATGCGGAAAAATTTGCCCAATCCACCTCCAAGACGTCCTGATGATTTGTGAAAGCTAGTCCAGGATGCCTGGGATACCGTGGCTGAGAACATAAAAGACTAGTCGATTCCATGTCCCCTCTATGCAAGATGTGATCGAGATGGAAGGAAGATGGACTAAACATTGAATCCTGACTTTTTGTTTTGTTTTTTGAGCTTTTAATTGTTTGAATTTTCTGAGGCAGACACCAGTAAGTTTGTTTTGTTTATACTCGAAAGGTATTTTCGTTGAGAATAAAATCTTTTTTTTTTCTTTCCATTTCCAGCCATAATCTATAGACTACTATTAATAAATCTGTAACCAAAAATGTTTCTGGTAATTTTCGCTTTTTCAAAAATAATTGGTGTCAACATGTGTAATTAACCATCTTGAGACCGAAGATCTCATTTTTGACATTTTTGTTTGTATGTATGTTTGGATGTTTGTTACCTTTTCACGCGACAATGGCTGAACCGATTTCTATGAAAATTAGAATACAAATTAAGTTCATTATAATTTAGATTTTAGGCTATATGACATACAAAATTCTTTATTTAAAAGGGCAGTTATAAGGGGGCCTGAATTAAATAAATCGAAATATCTCGCTTGTTATTAATTCTTATGAAAAATGTTACATAATAAAAGTTTCTTTAAAAATGATTTCCGATAAGTTTTATTCTTTGTAAAATTTTGATATGACTGATATTTAACGAGATACGCGAGTTTTAAAATAACAATACGTTTTATCAGCGCCGCCTCAGACTAATAGGCTTTAATGAAATGAAAACAAACGACTCCGTCTATTTAAGGCGGCCTTGCACACAACAAACTGAGAATATTTTTCTTTTAAGACTATTTTTATACGGATATAATTGTATTCTATGATGGGAATGTATACAGTGAATCAATTTAATATTGGCCAATGTTATCCTTACTATATGTGCAGAATCACATTTTGCATTAAAATCTTACGCAAAGTATTAACGCCGGTGTAGGAAACATGCAAATAGGCCTAGTGTAGTACATAAGTCGTGTATAGTTTCTTTGGTTTCGTACAGGGAAATGAAAAGGAAAGGTAGTAAGTAATATGTTTTACAAAATAAAGAAAAAAAATCCTTAATTAACGTATTGTACATTAATGCTGTATTTAGAAGTATAACCATAAGAAACGTTGAACATGAAAATAAAAAAGAATGTTTCGGGAATTATAAAGTAAAAAAAAACAATTAGTGCTATAAATGTCTCTTTCTGAACTCTATAGTCGATACACACTGATATTATTTTCAATTTCAACCTGTTTTCTTTCTTTTGTTTTGATGACAGTCATATACTAGAAACTTATTTTGCATAAATACGAGTTTGCAAATGCTATCAAAAATTTAATACGGTAGCTTCTTTTGCAAGTGCGAGGAATTCTTGATGCAAAACTGGTCTATGCTCTGCGAAAAAAAAGTATAGTTTTAACATTCCATCAGTAGGTACATATTTCAATGAGTTTTTCCTTACATATGTGCACTTTGGAATTTCAGCTAGTTGAACGCAATTGTCTTAAACACGGATTCTATGACTGTTGTAATTATTTTGAGTTTCTTCCGAAAGATATTAAAAAAGCAGTCATTAAATTGTGCAAACTCAATTGCATGCCAGCAAAAACAAAACTCAATAGGCCATATTTGTCGTATAGTAAGGCTAGTCTACGTAGCAACATTTTCCACGAATTCTTTAGTAGGCTACACTGGAATAAAATTGCTTTTGTCAAATGATGTCGACCAGAAATCAAGTTTCCTTACAAATCCGTCGATTTTTTCTGTGGCTGCTATTACAGTATATTAACATCTTGGTCTTGCAAACTATTACTAAAAGTGTTCAAGTCAGTGATTACAACCTGTCAGCCACTGATTATGGTGCCAACTCTTCTAAATTATGGTATTTTATGTTACGACAAAAATAACAGTAAGCCTAAATAAAAACAGATATTTACTATGTGCGACAATTTGTTTTCCTTATACATATTTATAAGAACAACCATTTTATGATGCCTTTAATGTAACTTACGAACGACAGATATGGGCCTATGTTATAGTAACACTTTTGAAATGAAAAATTTGTTAATAATATTGAAATAGGCACAGAATTTATCATTGCGGTTGCGTGTATATTTCATTTCTTGTGGTTGCATATAACAGAAATATTTGCTTCCATCGAATCATTACACAGTTTACAACGGGCTTTGAATATAACCTGCTTATTATGGTCCAATCGGGACTAAATCACATTACCTTCCCAAACAAATTCTGTAATTATATTTTCTGTGTTTTTGGACGTTCATATTTCGCTGCATTATCACGCTGTATCAACTTCTGTTTAAGTGTTACAGCCCGTTTATTATCTCCTTGACTGGATTCCATAACAGCGAACTTTTCAATGTAAACAATTGGCATGTCTGTGCACAATACTATTAAATTACTGCAACTAATGGTAAATGTTAATATATCTCCATAATAAAAAAAACTGGAACCAGTGTTTGTTAAAATACGCTGAATAACTCGGTCATTGTTGAGCGACAAGTTCTCAGCTTTGTTTCAGGTAACTTATAATAATTGTTATATCACAGTAAATTGAACCGGTAAGTATAATCAGAAGCCTACGCCAACAAGTATAATCAGTGTTTTTTTCATCGTGGAACCGAGACATGTGTATAGGCCATGACCTGCGGGATTACCATCATACGTGTATTTACAGCTCAGATTCTCTGACATCATAATGCCAATAGATCGATCTTCATTTGTGTAATTTTCTGAGCACGTCTCTATATTAGTTATTAAAAAACTTATTAAGAAGTTTATAATCATGAATTTACAGTTCTGATTCTCTTCTGTGTAATTTTCTAAGTACAGCTGTGTATTGGTTATTAAAAACTATAAAACGTAAGAAGGTTTGATGACACTGTTAATATTAAAAATGCAATATTATATCTATACCTGTTTCTTTTTAAGATGGGACGTGAGAGTTAAGAGGCCGAGCTTGGAAATAGCCTATGTTGCCAATATGGACTATCACGCTGTCAGCTGATGGAAGCTAGCAATTGCCGTTAGATGGTTGACGTTAAAACATTAATTGACAATTGACGCGAAGTTAAAAATAACAGTACAAAAATTGACAGAAAATCAAAGACGAAACGTAACAATGCTAACATTGTGTGCACATTAATTATGTCGCCAAGAGAGCTATTGAGCACTCGCCACGTGGGAACTGTAACTTTGGCAACGTTGTTACCATAGCAGCAAGCCTACTACGCTATGTGACATTCAGTTGTTTTTCCGATCGCAACACTACTGTCATGTTCCATCTTTCAAAAAAAAAACAGGTATAATGTCATGGTGTGAGTATTTGTCACTAATGATACACAGTAATGCTATTTTTTATGAAATGAAAGTGAAACTTTTTGGGATTATATAAGTAGACGTAGAGAATATCTTATTAAATTTTCATTTCTACAATTTTCTGAGTAACGGCTATACATATTAGAAGCTACAAAACTTATGTAAGATAATATTGTTATTAAAATGAGATACTTTTATAGTTATTAATTAAGTGGTGTGGGTTTTTTCAGATATGTATGACGCACCGTCATACATATCTGAAAAAACCTGTGTAGATATTTATATGTGTGATTCTCTAACTCTCCTAGGTATAGTAGTATAGTACTATGGAAGAGGCTTTAGTAATTGAGCCATGCTCCCAACTTTAACTGCGTCTTTAAACTTCACGCCCAAGCTGCTTCTGTCTATTCTATGTCTTCTGTGCTAGTTGGAAATCACCTTCCCAATGCCAAAGCCATCCAAGTTATATACAAAGTCGGAGCCCTGGGTCGGCAACACTGTAATTAACTGTCAAGCGGAGGCCTTGCGATATAAAAGCATGTGCATGTGTTAATGTCGATTTTCAATGTAAGTTAATGTTACAACATAAGTGTGTGACGATGAAACTATGTTCACAGTCGTAGTAAACGTTTAATTGTTTATGTATTATAAACTAAGTGCGTATTGGCGATAAAAAAAGACAATAAGTGAAAATTAAATGGCTGCAGACTTCGGCAATTTTTACGGTTAATGATGATAAAGTGATTGACAATTTATTCTTCTAGATATGAAATATTTTATAAATTACACTTTTAAAATTTTGCTTGTGGTTTGTGGTCTAGCAGAAATGCAGTTCAAGCCTAATTTATAGGGACTCTCCTGCTATATGTGTTAATAAAGTTACCTACTTACCTGATTGTCAAGATGGTTCTTTGTAAATGCCTATTTTGTGATCCCACCATTAGTGTCGCAATTCTGTTAAAGACTCAGATTGCATCCTATATGTCAGAACTATCTATTAGATGCACACACTCACTCTGTAGGTTTTCATGGTTCGTGTATTATTACTGTTTTTTTTCTTTCACTTCGTATTTGCAAGATTTAAAGTTGATAGTTTCTTTTGTTTATATTTTTTGCATAGTTTACATTCTTTCACTTCGTATTTGCAAGATTTAAAGTTGATAGTTTCTTTTGTTTATATTTTTTTTGCATATTTTACATTCTTAACTTGTGTTCTGTAGTTACATTTATTTAAAATTATATTTGAAAAGGTTTACAACAAATACATAATTCAGAACAACAGTATTGTTATGGTGACTGGCCAGGTTCAAACCAAAAGCGGCTTCCTTAAGCATATCAAATATTTTATAGAAAAACACGACAAATAATCGCATGAAATTAAAATTTATATATCATAGAGCGTTCACGTTAGAGGTGAAACACCATAAAGCGGCAAAACATTATTTACTAGCTACATGTTGGTTAAATGACTGGAATATGATACTGCGATAGTACGTCGTTATTGCAATACTGAATTATTTATTTTTGTACAAGTAACATTTCTTTATATATTTATTCGAGTACCCTTGTACCATTAATAAAAAACACGTATGTTTTTTACTTTTTAAGTTTATTTTAAGTGGCACAGTCTTTGTATATAAGTATTTACGCGGTATTCTGAAACTCAAATATAATACCATTACGGATTCCGTAATAAATACTCTGAATTTTGAGCATATCCACTTACATTTGTACAAATTAATGTTGAAAATGTACACATCACAACAGAACCAAAGCGCTGTAATGTCAAACCAAGTCAAACCTCGCGCTGTATTTCGTCTGCGCTCAGCGTTGCCAAACGAACGCATACTCCGGCTTGTAACTGAAGATGGCTCTGCCAATCCACATTGTGCGCAGTTGAACATCAATCACAAAACGATCACGTAGGCAATGATTGTGTTCTAGAATTGCCAATACTGCAATTTTTCCCGCTAGACCTTTGTTTTCAGTATTAGTCTAGAAGGTGAAATTTATGGAATTTGTCTTGTTGCTATAGAGATTTGGCGGGATTTTTTAACACTTATAGCGGCAAAATAATCTCATTTAACATTGACAGTGTAGCAGTTTAGCAACTTTTGCATTATTTTATAGCGGATTTTTTAGGAATCGCATTGGCTACTCTGGGTGTTCACGAGGGTGAACTTAGGAGGCTGTGATAAATTATGATCGAAGTTGAGTGGAGCTAGGCATTATATTAATACAAACTCATGCTATTAATCACTTTTTAAGAACTAAGAAGTTGTTTTAATATACAATTTGTGTATATATTTATAATGGCTGTAATAAACATTACAGAGAAGTCTGAGTTCGAGAATACTGTAAGGTTAGTAGTACACTATTATCGATAATGTTACTTTTGCCACCGGGTGTTTTCCCACTTGCAGTGCAAATAAAAACACACATGCTAATTTAGCCTATATCGAATGTTAAATTATGGATTGGAATATAATACGGTATATATTTTTTAATATTTACAGTTCAAATGACCTAGTTGTTGTCCACTTTTATGCCGATTGGGCAGCCCAGTGCGGTCCTATGAATGAAGTTCTTGAAGAGTTAGTCAAACAAGAAGAATTTGAAGTAAGTAGTCTCATATAATAGTATAGTGGAAATACAGGTTAAGTTTCGTGTTTGGTCGTTTGGGGCATCTTACTAAGTATTTATGTCAGCATATTGAGAATATATAGGTGCTTAATCAATGGGAGAAGATTTTCTCCTAATGACACTGTGATAACTCAATTATCAATGAATTAAGCGGTCCTACTTACGGTACCCAAAAAAAAAAAAAAGTTTATGCAAGCCATTCACAATTCAAATTTTATTGGGCGCGCTTCCGTACAGGGGCAGTGGCATTTCCTCCAAGGTTAGAGCCCAGGTTAGGTGTGTGTTTATTAACCGAAAAAAAAAAAATGTCATAAACATGCGTCCTATTCTCAGTATTTTCTAGCCTCTAATTTTCGAAATCTCGAACTAGTTCTGACACCGTACGCAACTGGCGCATGCGTCGAAAGAAGTTCAGTTTGCGGTTCAGTATTAGTTCGGAAAGCGTTCTGAATTGCTTGCTGGAACAAACCTAATGTATGTCAACTGAACATATGACAAATGACTCGATGCATTGAAAGTAAGCACATCTGTTGACATTTGAGAGCTCTATTCACACCAACACGTTTACAAAATCAGTTTGGATTATGTGAAACAGGAAAAAAGCCTCGTTAGGAAAATATATTCCAAACCACTTCGGGAAAATGCTCCATTACTGGCAGTAAAACTTCGTGAATCACCCTGTATAGAAAATATTAATTTAATCGATTTTTCAGTATTATTAAAATTTCTGCTAATTACTTTCTTTTGTTATTTTAGAATGTAAAATTTGCAAAATGTCCAGCAGAAGATTTGCCAGAAGTTTCTTTGAAATATGATGTGTCATCTGTTCCAACATTTCTCTTGCTTCGCAATGGAAAATTGGTGGATAGAGTTGATGGAGCCAATGCAGCTGAACTTACAAAGAAGATAAGTGTACAGGTAAATACATTTGTGTTTCGGGAACAACTGGATAATACCCACGGCAGACCAATATCGATAGTCGACGCTACTCGCTGGCCACTAGTCACCGGGCCGTACCGAGCCGTATCAAACAAAATATAATCGAAATGGTGGTAATCAAATTCGCGACTATATTCTTAAATAATTCACTCCATTAGTCAAGTTCAAGGTTTTAGCCTATGTAGTACAACGGCGGTTTTTTTAATGCATTAAAAGAAAATGAAGATGTAGTAAGATCATAAACTAGGTTATCACAAGGAAATTAACAGTAAAAAAGGTGTGTTTCACGGAATACCATAAAAATGACGGAAAGTAAATTTCCGGTTAATGTTCGCGAAAGCGTAAAGTACGCGATTATGACGGCATTGCTGTTTCATTTCTGGCCTAGAGAAAAATACCTAGCCTTTTACGAAAAAAAAAATTTAGGGATCATGAAATTATTCACCGCTTTCATTATAGGCAATTTTTTTTATCAATATTACGAATCAAAAAGTGTCATACTATATAATTTTAACTACTACATGGACGAATAAAATCAAATTTTATGTTAAAATTAAAAAGTTTCGTCAAATACATGAAAATGATAACATTTATATTACATAATATGTAAATGAACTTCATGTTAAAATCTCCTGTCACTTCCCTATCCCTAAACTAACCTAACCAAAGCTAAGCTAAGCTAACCTAACCAAAGCTAACCTAACCTAACCAAAGCTAAGCTAACCTAACCTGACCAAAGCTAACCTAACCTGACCAAAGCTAACCTAACCTAAGCTAACCTAACCTAAGCTAAGCTAACCTAACCTAACCTAACCAAAGCTAACCTAACCTAACCAAAGCTAACCTAACCTAATCAAAGCTAACCTAACCTAACCAAAGCTAACCTAACCTTCGTAAATGCAAGGTCTGTAGCCGGAGCAAGAAGGGATCTCAATCATTTAATCTGCATGTACACGCGAAAATAAATTCAAGTAAGGATCACGCTCCCACTGCATGAGAGATCCGCGCATGCGCTACAGAAAAACTGTTTCTGTCCCGAGCCTTTCATCTAAGGCACTCGTCATAATTTACTCGCAATATTTACACAAATACACATTGTCGCTAACAGTGGTGCTATCTCTCAATAATGTTCAGAACGAAGGAGGTAGACAAAGAGAAAAAAAAATATGGCACAAAACTGTTTTCTCTCGAGACTCTCATCTAAGACACATAATAAGTCACGTAATCTACTTGCAATAAATTTGCGCAAATACACTTTGTAGCTAACACTGGTGCTATCTCTCAGTAATGTTCAGAACGAAGGAGGCAGAGAAAGAGAGAAAAAAAAATTTCTCCCGCCAACTACGCTACACACGAACGTCATGTTCTTATGTTGGCAACATTGTGTATTTACTTGAATTTGGTGGTAAACGTAACGGCATGGTTCAAAGCGACCGTGGTAATTCTCCAGTATAGCGGTGTTTCGTATATGCATTTCTTTATGTTTTCCTTACATTTCATTACGATAAGCTTAGAAAGTGTTTCATGCCAAACACATGAGTTGGTTGTAATAAAATGTGCCACATCTCAGTACTTTATGTACGAAAAAAAATGGATCAGAAGAAAACTTAATATATACCCAGTAATAGGCTACATGACATTAATACAAGCACATTCTTTCACTCTTGACCAAGTGGTTAGCCTCTCTACCTTCCACCATGACAACCCGGGTTTGATCCCTGCTTGGGCCATGAAGGAATTTGTGGTAGACAAAGCGGATGCGGCAGGTTTTTCTGCTTTCACTTACTATTACTATCTCATTTATCATCATCCCACCAATACTCCACAATCACCCTCACTCTGCGAGGTCCCAAGCCAGTCCTCCAGAACAAATAAAAATGACTGAAAGTTATACACATTGTGTTTAATGGAGCCTATTATTGTTAATACAACAAAGGTGAATGCCCAGAAGATATCACGGAGACAATAACGAAGTCTGGAAAAACTTACTATACACTGAATAATGTACTATTTCACGAACAATAACATGTTAATTATATTAACTAAATTGTGTTTGGTTTTATACTAAATATAATGGGAGTGTAAGGGTACAGTAGGCTACATCAGTTATTTATAGATTTCAAAAAGGCGTATGACTCGGTTAAGAGAAAAGTTTTATATAATAATCTTATTCAATTTAGTATTCCCAAGAAACTAGTTTGATTAATTAAAATGTGTGTCTGTGAAACATATAGCAGAGTCCGTATAGGCCAGTTTCTATCTGATGCTTTTCCAATACACTGCGGACTAAAGCAAGAAAATGCACTATCACTTTTACTTTTTAACTTTAATGACTTTATTGTCAAACGCCTGGCATTAGAAAACAACAACAACAACTTTTTAACTTTGTTCTAGAATATGCAATTAGGAAAGTCCAGGATAACAGACAGGGTTTGGAATTGAATGGGTTACATCAGCTGCTTGTCTGTGTGGATGATGTGAATATGTTAGGAGAAAATCAACAAACTGTTAGGGAAAACATGAGAATTTTACGTGAAGCAAGTAAAGAGATAGGTCTGAAAGTAAATTCCGAAAGTATATGATTATGTATCGTGATTAGAATATAGTGCAAAATGGAAATATAAAAATTGGAAATTTATCCTTTGGAAAGATGGAAAAGTTCAAGTATCATTGAGTAACAGTAACAAATATAAATAATACTTGGGAGGTAATTAAATGCAGATTAAATATGGGAAATGCCTGTTATTATTCGGTTGAGAAGCTTTTGTCATCCAACCTGCTATCAAAAAACGTGAAAATTAGAATTTATAAAACTGTTATATTACTGGTTGTTCTGTATGGTTGTGAAACTTGGACTCTCACTTTGAGAGAGGAACTGAGGTTAAGGTTGTTGAAAATAAAGTGCTTAGAAAAATATTTGGGGCTAAGAGGGATGAAGTTACAGGAGAATGGAGAAAGTTGCACAACATAGAACAGCACGCATTGTATTCCTCTCCTGATATAATGTTGTATGTTACCTCACTTTCCACAACAGGCCGGTTATCTGTCAAGAAATATAGCAACTCTCTGAGTATGCTTCCCTCTCTCGAGAGGGAAGAGCATTTGACGCAACTGCTGATGAATGGAAATGCCTAACAAAAAACAAGTAAATTTTGTTCAAAGTTCTAAACTATAAAGAAAATGTTTTTATGTGACTAGATTCCATTTTTGTAACAAATTGTCACTTTAACATGAGCTTAAATGATTCAGTTTCTTTGTTTCTATAGCTGTCACAGTTTTATAGACTGAATTAACAATGGTAATCAAAAATCTACTGTATATTCAATATTTTTGTACATACATTTGATAGATCTGAAAGAGACTTTATTTTATACAGGACATTTTCTTTTCGGTTATATAAATGTTAAAAAGAAGTTTAACTAGCTGATAACCCAAGAGATAATAAAGATATAAGTAGTTAAAAATTACAAATGCGCAAATAATATTAAGATAAGATATTAGAAATATTAAGGACAATCGTTAAGTGTAGAACATTGATAAATTTTTATATTTTATTTACTGATAAATACATATAGACTATTTATAATTTATGAAAATAAACATGGTGTTCTAATATTATGAGTGGATAGTATTTTAAGGGAATGAATATAGTGATCTCCTTACACGAATCATCTTAGGAGATGTGGTTACCTCACTAAATATTGGATTCCAGATTCCCAAGTCAAGAACAGTGGATTTTGATGATGGTAATAGGAATTAATAGCATGACTTCTTTCAGAGGAGAATAAAACTTCGAGGCTCATGTTGTAGAGTTACAGCATGTGAAAGATCCCTATCCCTGAATCACTGCCATCGTGATCTAGACCAGGCCGTAATGCAGGTTGTGTGACGTCACTTGATGAGTCGGGCTTTTCTATTTGAGTATACGGAGCTGAGAGAAAGATATTACTTTATAGCGTGTCGGCGCTCAATTTTATTTAGTGTAATGTGTGTATAAGACACCTTCACACTTCTTATTGCATAATATGTTGCAGAAATAATTACAAAACTGTGTTATTTTAATGTGAACGGAGTTTTACATGGTAACATAATCTGGTTGCATCAACATTTTAAGTTTGGAATGGAAGCTATTTTGAGATTTAATAAAGAAGAATTATTTATATTGTGATTTTAATTTAACACGTCTACCTTCCTTACTTGTAGGTACAAAATTTACCACAGTCCCTCCTATGAAATTAGCATATGTACAGTTGTGTGTTAATCTGGTAGGTTAGATAAATACAATTCATTACAACCCAGTAAAGTAGGGAACAAATAAATAATACAATTAAATTTTTATTCAATGTAATATGTGCATAAGTTCCATTTATGTGTTGCATAATGTGGCAGGAATAATAAATAAAACTGTGTTATTTTTATGTGAAGAGAATTTACCATGTTAACATAACCTATCTGCGTCAACATTTTAGGCTTAAGTTGAGAACGAAAACGGTTTTGAGATTTAATAAAGAAGAATATATTTTTAGGATAAACTTCAGAACACGGTTACCGTCCTTACTTATAGGTAGAAAATTCACCACAGTCCCTCATATGAAATGTACATACGTTATATTACTTAGTAGCGCTGAGGTATAGTTCCGGTAATTTCTGAACTGAAAACAGTTGAATTTATTTTTTGTGGAGATGCATTTGATCCTATAAGCAAGGCATATTAAAATCCTGAACGAACCGAACTAATTTGTATATGCAAGATGTATGAATACGAAGGGAACTACCTCAGCGCTAGTTTAGCCCTAGTAACATATTAAACTAATCAGACTTCAGACTGGAGTACCGTCTGAAACGAATAAATACAATTGAAGTGTAGACAAATTGCATTTATAAGTTATACGTAGCGTTATGCTTAATTATAATGCATAATTGCGAATATGGAAATAAGGCAAGTACTGATAGAATAAACATAACCTATAAATTCAACACATTAAAATATGCGTGCGATGCAACTGAAAATTGTTGAAACGTGCATAAATGAATGTGCAAGAATTTCGTAATGAAGCATGAGTGCTTTATTTCAACTAATTACAATTCTAGATACTGTAACAGTAATGAAAACTATAGGGTATAATTTTTCGTAATATACTATATGTATCTCGTTTTTAGTTCAAATTGTGTATATTATCAAATGTCGTATTATTTACTCGTATAATGTAGGTTATTCACAAATAAAAAGGGCGCAATAATTTAAATTTAATAAGACAAATACGTTAAACTAACAATAATGGATTAGACAAGAGTAACATCGGTAACGCTGCACTTCGGCCTAATCACAACTTACTTTACATGCCAGTCAGTGTTTCACTTTCACGTATATATTATTACACATATTTAGCCTACTGTTTATAAGACCAAAATTTCACTTAACCACATAAGGGCGCAATATTTAATCGAAATAAAGGCAGGTATTACACATACGAACTTTGCCTGCAACAACGTAATTTTCACACCAAAAATAATATTATACCTTAAATTGCAAGTAAATTGTGTCTCACAATCACTGTTTAAAATTTTACTGACGCAATTACACTGCATTTCAGAGAAATATATGTTATTCTTCATGCACTGCAACTAATTCATATGGTTGAAAGACCGCCTTTCGCGATCAGCTGTTAAGCGAGTCACGTGGTCTGCCTTACGGCCTGTATTAGATCACGATGGCAGTGCCTGAATGCAAAATTACTTACCTGTCATTTCTTTGCAATGTCAAGATTTGGACGTAGGTCTGTACCTTTTTCCACTTGTTGTATAGTACAGTCTTCTTATGTTATACCCCCAAATCTAAGAAGACTAACAGTTGCTCCACAGCAGTGGACATAAGTTCAGCTTAATTACTCCCACTTAGAAACTTAATTATATTGAATACATAGGTATTAAAATATGTTAGATTTAAGTAGAGTTCTCTGCTCAAGAAAATGGTTAATAATACATTTGATTTTGAGAGTTCATTACCTACTATAGTAGGGAGCAAAGATATTGGCGGGTCGTACATAGCACATTTTTGCACGTACCACCCCCTCTCTTCTGACCTGTCCATTGGGATGACTGACTGGCAGTGTATAGATGCGTTCGGGTGTAGTTGCTTGCAAGCCAATCGTTGTGTATTGAGAGAGTAGTCATCGTAGCTGTTGTCTGTTCACTGTGCACATATTCAAACAGTAATTTTCAATACTAACAGTGGAATTGCTTCTGTGCCTAGTTGAGCGACATGTCTAGAAAGGGAGCGGATACGCGGAGCCAAGCGAAAGGAATTATTTATAGTGTTTACGAATACTTAAAAAAAAAACTTTAATTAATACAACAAATTAAAATTTTCGTAATATGATTGAAATTTTGGTTATTAAGAGAATGAGGAAAACAGGAATTAGGTCACTATAAGTTTAAGTGAAATATTTTAAGATCTGATAGTATATTGGCAGTATAATCATTGCAGTGAAGTAAAAACCATTGTGTTATTATTATTATTATTAAATTTGCACTGATGGATTTCATTTAATATAGTATTACTAGCCATTGTTAAGTCAATTATATTATATAAAATAAAACCTGGGTGCCGACACAATGCTATTTACAAATTATTTACATCGTCAACATTAGTGATTTTACTCACGGGACTGGCTTCATCTTTTCTTGCAACCCTTGTCTTGTTCAAAAGGTCTCTGGTCACTGCTGTCAGTTGGTCACCTGCTGTGATTCTTCCTGCCGGAAGGTCTCTGCTGACTTTCTTTGTCGCAATCCCAGGACCGCTGCCATCATTTTTGGCCTCATTTCTGAACATCTGGAGCCATTCATCACGACTTCTACTCTTTGTGAAGCGGATGACAATAGGACGCGTCTTCCCTAGCCTGGATGGTATACGATGTGCTACGCTTACATCATGTTGCACCAATTCACTACCACCTATGACTTCCGATATTTTGTCAATGACTTCATAAGTTGATTTATCATCGATCTCCGGAACTCCAAATAGCATTATATTGTCTCTGCGTGTGTACTGCTGCAGATCACTCACTTCCTGTTTGAGATGGTCCTTTTCTTGCACTAGCCTCTTCATCTCCTCCTGCGTGGAGTTGAGTCCATGTCTTGTGTGTGCCAATTCCTCTCTAAGACTGTCGAACTTGGAAGATATGAATTCAACTGATTTTCTTAGTTCATTCACCTCAGAATACGAATGCTATTCGATATCAGTATAGTAGTTATAAAATCATGTCGCATATTGTATACCAGTAGTTTGTATGGTAACAAATGAAGTGTTCACATGTGCTGTTGTTTAATGAAATAATTATAATGCTGCGCACAGAAATTAACTAAATACTGACACAGACAGTGTTTATATATAAACACTATTTCGATGTTACAGACTTTAGGTTACGTAGCGAGGAGTGAAAGATGTTTCGGAAGCAACCCTTCGAAGAATGTTTACAGCTAAAGTAGGGGTGGAACGTGGGTTGGGTAGTATGAAGGGGTATACCTCCATCCGCCAATATTCTTGCTCCCTGCTATAGATATATTTCACACAGCAGTTCACGTCTGTATTATTGAGATTTCTTCTTTGTGCAGATCTCCAAGATCCCAATAGTCATTCCACCCAAGCCTCCTAAAGAAGACTTAAATACACGTCTCCATAAGCTCATAAATGCTGATCCTGTGATGTTATTCATGAAAGGAACAGCGGTACAACCAAGATGTGGATTTAGTAAATCAATGATTGCCCTGTTGGATAGCCTTGAAGCTCAATATAAGACTTTCGATATTCTAAATGACGAAGAAATAAGGCAAGGACTCAAGACATACTCAAATTGGCCAACATATCCACAGGTATGTGAAGAATTTGCTGTTTCTTGTTCCTGTTAAAAATACTTCAGATACTTAATTTATACATTTCCTTTCTAATGGTAGAGCCTATGGTCATATGTCACTACTTTTACAGTGCTAAGGCACAAAGTATTGTGCAGTCTGTGTACTGCAATATGTGAACGACTGTGCAACTCAAAAAATAGCAGTTATTAAACCAGTTGTTGGCAGCTTTTTCATGCTGTGCGTAGCTTCAAAGTAGTGACATGTGAATAGCTACAATATTATATTGGTTTTGTTGAAACTTTTCCAGCAGTTGTGAGTAGTGTTGCCAGTACTATTAATGCCTTGTATTGTTTATGTATATTTCAGTGTGTGGTAGCTAGGGGGCAGATGTTGATGACCTAAAAATCTACTTCTTGAATGTGTCTCAAGAAACTGCATGATCATTGAAAAAATGATCATTAAAATGCCCTTAAACTAATGGAAAAATGACATGAAATTAAAAGAAAATGACATTTAAATATTATTCACCGTACTCACAAAACAACTTCTTAAAAATTAGTCACATTGTTTCAATGACTGCCCTGCAAATCTCAGAGAGAGGAGGCAACTTCCTGGAATTTGGCTAAGATAAAGGAAAAGAACATGCAACAAAATAAAGGTTTTAAGGGAAAACTATAGATTTTAATGAGGGTTTACAATGTGTTTCAATCAGGGGTGGTCCATATCAGTGCCTTCATTCTCCATCTCCTTCCGCACTTCACTTTTGTTACCAAATCTTCTAGATGAGGGAGTGTGAATGCCAAAACAAATTGTGTGCACAGAGTGCATTCTTGCAATCTTTGTGTTAAAAATACTGTTTTCTACAGTAGACATCCCTTCCGAACCATGTTGAGCACACAACGTCGTCATGTCCAGGACATGGTGAAAGTTTTCCCCCTTCCAAACATAAATTCTAAAGACATCCTCGTACCGACAAAGAACAGTAATGGTCAAAGTTCTAAGCTGCTGTCAAGCATTTTATATTACTTCCGTTGTGTGAAATGAAGCCTTCATTGGAATGAGGTCTGTTTCAAACTATAAAACTCATACTTCACTGTTATTCACTTATTCAATAGGTAATTACTACTGACCTATTTGGTTAGAAAATGATTTAACAGACCTATCGGTAAAGAAGAAAGTAAAATGCATTCCAAATTATCTAAAAGTTCTTTAAAGTATTAAAAATGCCGAAAAAATATAAAAATGATATATTAGTTAAAAAACGTCAAAAAAATGCAACGTTGATATTAACATAGAAAGGATTTCTATATTAATAGGCATCATCCTAATGTGAAAAATAAGATGACTTTTCATCAACATCGCCCCCTAGTGATAGCATAATTTCAAAGAAACAAATTTCCAACACTGTTTAAGAGAAAGTTTAAACACAAAATGTTAATGTTCTTATGAAATTATTCATCCCCTTGATCATACTTTTTGAAAACTATTGTAAATCCATATTGTTCTCTATTTTTATTTACATTTGATTAAGCATCTAATTTGCCAATTGCATTTTTTTTATCTCAAAATAAAAGTTACATGTATACACATATATACAGAGTGAACCGTCAGTAATGTCATTAATTTCAAAGGATTATTCTGCAATATATTTCAAACGAAAAAGATTAATACAAAACTAAAATTCTTTCAATCATTTATCATAATACACTGCTCTCTTGAACTGACTGAGCATATTGGGAATTAAATCAATGGCTTTCCCAGAACACAGTATGAAATGTTTTATATAAAACAATTTTTATTTCTAAAAGGAAGCAAAAACGAGCAAAATTGTATTAATCTTTTTTGTTTGAAATATCTAAAAAAATAACAACAAAATGAATTGCAGAATGAACACAAAGATGGAAAAGCTGCAGCTAAACTGAGGCTGCAAAAGTAGCATCTTGTGTGTGAACAGGTTCACAACCTCCTGTCACTACTGTTGCAGCTCTCAGATTGTGCGGCATGAAAAGTAGCATATTGTGTGCTACTTTTGGCTTGTGTGTGAACACAAGACACAACTGTTACAGCTACAGAAAAAGTAGCAATGTGTTACTGAACTGATAGATCTGGTTAACATATATTTTGTCCTTTAGATTTCTTCCTTAGAGATTAGCTTCATTTGTCTTCATTGGAACTGCAGTTTCTTGAGATATGTTAAAGAATGGTTTTGAAATTTAAGTGAAATAATAAATTAAGGTGTTGTATTTCTTGACCACGGATAGTATCCATTTGGTACGTAATTGTTACCCATACTCAACAAAATTAATGTAAAGTTTTTGGAAAGGCCTTTGTTGGAACTATTTTATAGCACTGGGAGTGTTAGTCGAAAAATCTTTTTTCTTGGATTCTGGTAAATTGTTTGTTCTTCATTATTAGTGCCTTATTTGATACAGGTTATTCACCTCTGTTATTCAAAACCACTTATTTCATTATACAGTAGAACCTCTAGTATCCATGGTAGTGAAGGAGATGGACTGAACGGTTGATTGAAAAAATCGGATAATCCATACCATGAAAGATTCTGTAATTTCCTCCGTGGTCTTATATGTAACTCACTAGGTAGTGAATCAGAAGTTCACTAATTTAAGTCTGGTTGTCAACAACGGTTTTTAAGAGGCAAGGAAGCCCTTTGTAATGACTGTCTCAGGAAAGATAGGAATAAAGGAGGTCTCATGTTGTAGATTTACATATTTTTATTACACTTTATCCTTGTTGTGTTTTTTTTTTTTTATATATATCAAATCGCGCAGTTGTAACTCCAATCTCGTATTCTGATGCAAGATGAGCCACGATTTCTCTTTCTCAAACTGTTCAATTATTTCCATATTTTTTCGATACTTAGCACAACACGTTTTCTGTTAACACCCGTGGAAGACTTTTTATATACAAGTTATATAAAAGCAATTCGAACAGTAGACAATGCTGTGTAATGTTAAAGGCTTAACACTCTCTAGCAAAAAACATATGTAGAACCTACTACAGTAAAACCTGTTCAAGACGGAAGTGACATGGTCCCAATTTTTTTTCCGTTGTGAACAGGTTTCCGTATTATTCAGGTGTGAAATTAAAATGGAATATTTTATCATTAATATACATGAACAACAAAATGGCACCGCAAACTGCAAGAAGTACAAAATATTCTGTTTAACACTACCCACGTTAAATCAGCTTTCTGTCACTTATTCCGTTGGTGAATCATCTTGATTAAAATCTGATTTTCTATATACAGTGAAACCTGTTCAAGACGGAAGTGACATGGTCCTAATTTTTTTTCCGTTGTGGACAGGTTTCCGTATTATTCAGGTGTGACATTAAAATGGAATATTTTGTCATTCATATACATGAAAAACAAAATGGCATGTCCCAAACTGCAAGAAGTACAAAATATTCCATTTAACACTCATTACATTAAATCAGCTTTCTGTCGCTTATTACATTGGTGAATCATCTTGATTAAAATCTCATTTTCTGTATAAATATTATCGTAACTCACTCATTAGTCATTAAACATTACTAAAGTTTACTAATCTCATTCTATTTAATATCTAACACTATACTCTAATACTGTACTGCATATCACTGCACATTATTAATTAATTGGACTAGAAGCCATCTATTAGAAGCCTTGAATTCTGGTTTATTTAATTTCTTTCCCAGTTCAATAGCTTGCTTTGCAGAACAGATCCAGAAATTGGCTTGTTCTTTGAAAGGTCATGAAGAACCCACTCTCACAACAGTTCATTTATTTTCACATAAACAGTTGCTTTCTGGTTTTTTTTTTGTCACCAATATCGGCCGCAAGCCACTCACTCATTATGATCTTTAATTTTTTAAGTGTTACACCTGAGTTTTCCACTGAACTTAAGCATTAAATCACATAGACTTTGTTTCTAATTTTCCTTTATCTCGATAACTTTTACTTCATCACTTAATGTTAATGCCACATTTTATGCAATTTTTTTTTTTATTACCTGGAAATCACTACACTTGCGCTCTGTTTAGCTACGACAGTGTATGGGTGTGAAGCATTGAAAATCTTTGAAAGGACTCGTCTGCCTAGTCAACAGGGTAATAAAATTTATGACCGACAGGCCAACACACCCTCGTACCCTCTAGAATTTTGCAAAGAAAACTTGTTTTTATCTTAGTGACCTACATATTTCGTATAGTTCTTGAAATTACACGCTGTTTCAAAATATAGTTACAAAATATAGTGTGTCCAAAATATTGTTTCCGTTTTGAACAGTAACAGACAGTTTCCGTTTTATTCAGGAAAAATTACACATAATACATACAAATTTCGCCAGGACCAATAAATTGTTCCGAAATAGTCAGGATTCCGGATTATTCAGGTTCCGATTTGAACAGGTTTCACTATAAATGTTATTGTAACTCACTCATTAGTCATTAAACACTACTAAAGTTTACTAATCTCATTCAATTTAATACCTAACACTATACTATAATGCTGTTCTGTGTATCACTGCACATTATTATTTAATTGGACTGGGAGCCATCCATTAGAGGCCTTGAATTCTGGCTTATTTAATTCCTTTGCCAGTTCAATAGCTTGCTTTGCAGAATAGATCCATAAATTGGCATGTTCTTTCTAAGGTCATGAAGAACCCACTCCCACAACAGTTCATTTATTTCCACATAAACAGTTGCTTTCTGGTTCCTTTTATGTCACTAATATTGGCCGCAAGCCACTCACTCATTAAGATCTGAGTTTTCCACAACTGAAGTTCAACATTATTTCACATGCACTTCGTTTCTAATTTTCCTTTAACTCGATAACTTTTACTTCATCACTTAATGTTAATGCCACATTTTACGCAACTTTTTCTTTACCAAGAAATCACTACACTTGTGCTCTGTCTAGCTATAAAGACGATAGTATACGGGTGTGAAGAATTGAAAATCTTTGAAGGTACTCATCTGCCTAGTCAACAGGGTAATAAAATTTATGACCGTCAGGCCAACACACCCTCGTACCCTCTAAAATTTTGCAAAGAAAACTTGTTTTTATCTTAGTGACCTACATATTTCGTGCATTCCTTGAAATTACACGGTTTAAAAATATAGTTTACTTCAAAGCAGTGTGCCCAAAATATTATTTCCGTTTTGAACAGTAACAGGCAGTTTCCATTTCCACATTGGACAGTTTCCGTTTTATTCAGGAAAAATTACACATAATACATACGAATTTCACTGGGACCAATAAATTGTTCCGAAATAGACAGGATTCCGATTTGAACAGGTTTCACTGTAATATGATGTACAAAACATTACTTCATATAAGTTATTTATTTCTGAAGAAAAAAAAAGAGCGAGAAATACACAGTCGGATAATCTGCCAGTCAGTTAATAGGGTGACGGATAATCAGGGTTCTACTGTACAGGCAACTCATATAGTACAGTAACTAAATACACAGGCTAATATGGCTTCTGAAATATTTTATCCACATATCCACTTGAAATATAATTAATAATATTTCGAACGTTCTACTTTGATTAATGCACAGACATAAAACACAAGTCAGCTAGAATGAACCCAGAAAACTGCAACACTATACACTTGTTTCCCTCCTCATTCCCCTTGCTTCCCCCCTCTCTCTCTTCCCCCCTCCCAACAAACCAGGATTTACCCCAGTTCATCTGGCTGTAAATTCGACATTTCAAACATATTTTGATTATTTTCAATAAGCATAGAGCAGTGAATATGAAGCAAGGAGTTATTAATTTAATAGCAAGGAACATTGTACCAATATCAAGTAGCCTTAGGAAGATGCTGCTTGTAATTGCTCCGAAATCTAAATAATAAATAAGTTTGTTCTAAAGATAAGCCACTAGCATTAGTCTGCTTAAAAATTTTAATTTGCCTTTTTTCACTTCTACTAAATAATATAATTCAATTCTTTCAGCTTTACATCAATGGTGAGCTTATTGGTGGTCTGGATATTGTGAAAGAAATGCATGCAAATGGAGAGCTAGAAGCATTATTACCAAAGAAACAGTCACTGGAAGCTAGGTAAATTCAAAAGTGTGATTCATATTGTATGATTTAATTCTTATGAGAAAATAAAGAGAAATCAGTATGGTGTTAATACTGCTAATCATGTATACATTTTTCCCAGTATTTGATGGAGTACACATTTTTAACATTGTAATTTTGTAGTAGTTATCATTTTATCACATCTTTTCTCTTAAAATATGAAAAGAATTTTGCTCGTTTTCAATTTGTTATACAGAAAATTGTGTACATGGAATGTCAGATGTTTTAGCCTAAAACAGTGTAGATTTAAAGTCATAGAAAAAAGAGACGGGATTTTTAAATCACATTGATTGCGTGACTACATCTTTTATTATTATTATTATTATTATTATTACAATTATTATTACTTATTATTACACACACTTTCTGAAGTCGAAATTGCGATAGAAAATCTGAAAAAGTACAAGTCTCCAGGTATCGATCAAATTCCAGCAGAATTAATACAAGAGGGTGGAAGGGCATTATCTAGCGAAATTTATAAACTTGTACTTGCAATTTGGGAAAAGGAAATTGTGCCAGAACAATGGAAGGAGTCCATAATCGTACCTATTTTTAAGAAGGGGGACAAGACTAACTGTAGTAATTTTCGAGGAATATCACTTTTGTTGACATCGTACAAAATTTTGTCGAATATCCTTTTGAGAAGATTAACTCCATATGTAGATGAAATTATTGGGGATCATCAGTGTGGTTTTAGGCGTAATAGATCG
Organism: Periplaneta americana; assembly: GCF_040183065.1. NCBI lineage: Eukaryota > Metazoa > Arthropoda > Insecta > Blattodea > Blattidae > Periplaneta > Periplaneta americana. The sequence continues at coordinate 35,682,470 of NC_091120.1, read as the reverse complement.
ACTATTAATCAGATTTTTTGTATTCGATAGATATTGGAGAAAAAATTAGAGTATAAGAGTACAGTACATCAGTTATTCATAGATTTCAAAAAGGTGTATGACTTGGTTAAGAGAGAAGTTTTATATAATATTCTTATTGAATTTGGTATTCCCAAGAAACTAGTTCGATTAATTAAAATGTGTCTTAGTGAAACTTACAGCAGAGTCCGTATAGGCCAGTTTCTATCTGATGCTTTTGCAATTCACTGCGGGCTAAAGTAGGGAGATGCACTATCACCTTTACTTTTTAACTTCGCTCTAGAATATGCCATTAGGAAAGTTCAGGATAATAGACAGGGTTTGGAGTTGAATGGGTTACATCAGCTTCTTGTCTATGCAGATGACGTGAATATGCTAGGAGAAAATCCACAAACGATTAGGGAAAATGCGGAAATTCTAGTTGAAGCAAGTAAAGCGATAGGGTTGGAAGTCAATCCCGAAAAGACTAAGTATATGATTATGTCTCGTGACCAGAATATTGTACGAAATGGAACTACAAAAATTGGAGATTTATCTTTTGAAGACGTGGAAAAATTCAAATATCTTGGAGCAACAGTAACAAATATAAATGACACTCGGGAGGAAATTAAACGCAGAATAAATATGGAAAATGCGTGTTATTATTCGGTTGAGAAGCTTTTGTCATCTAGTCTTCTGTCAAAAAATCTGAAAGTTAGAATTTATAAAACAGTTATATTACCATTTGTTCTGTATGGTTGTGAAACTTGGACTCTCACTTTGAGAGAGGAACAGAGATTAAGGGTGATTGAGAAGAAGGTTCTTAGGAAAATATTTGGGGCTAAGAGGGATGAAGTTACAGGAGAATAGAGAAAGTTACACAACGCAGAGCTGCACGCATTGTATTCTTCACCTGACATAATTAGGAACATAAAATCCAGACGTTTGAGATGGGCAGGGCATGTAGCACGTATGGGCGAATCCAGAAATGCATATAGAGTGTTAGTTGGGAGGCCGGAGGGAAAAAGACCTTTGGGGAGGCCGAGACGTAGGTGGGAAGATAATATTGAAATGGATTTGAGGGAGTTGGGATATGATGGTAGAGACTGGATTAATCTTGCTCAGGAAAGGGACCAATGGCGGGCTTATGTGAGGGCGGCAATGAACCTCCGGGTTCCTTAAAAGCCAGTAAGTATTATTATTATTATTATTATTATTATTATTATCATCATTCACTCAGCCTTCTATAAAATTGAGTACCGGGTCTTTCCCGGGGGTAAAAGGCGGTCAGAGCGTGGTGCCGACCACACCACCTCATTCTAGTGCCGAGGTCATGGAAAGCATGGGGCTCTACCTCCATGCCCCCCAAGTGCCTTCATGGCATGTTACGGGGATACCTTTTTTTACCTTTTTATTATCATTATTACTATTATTATTATTAATTTTATGAAAGGATTATGAGGATTAATTGATACTATTATAATACCCTGTTGTAGATTATTTATTGATAATTGTTTACTTCCTACCTTCGTGTACACCAACAATGTGTGTGGATCTGTGATCGTCCCTTATGACCTTAACTCCGTCAGTATAAGTAAAAGTTGCATAATTAATTATTTGGCAGTTTATTGCCAAGTTAGCTATTCAAGATATAGGCCAAGAAATTATATAAGCATAATAGTCACTTACAGTAAACTTATGCACAATTGGTTTTGTGCCAGTTTTCATAAAATTAATTTTTAACCAGTACTATTTGTGTATGTAATGTTTGAAATTATTGACATTAACAGTGAACTATTTATTATTTTATTTACTTGTTTATTTGTTTGTTCCATATCTATTTATTCCTTTGTTTACTTTATTCGTGTATTTATTTATTTATTTATACTTGACATATTTCAGATTAAAATCTTTAACACACCAAAGTGAGTGTATGGTATTCATGAAGGGAAATCGCAATGAACCACGATGTGGTTTCAGTAGGCAGCTGATGGCAATACTGGCAGAAACCGGGTAAGTGTCTGGTATTGTGATTTTTCACATTAAACCATTTCGTTTCCACAATGCAGTAGTCTTAATTGGACAGCATTCTGCAGGAATGCACCATCCCATATAATGTTGTAATTGAGAGAAACACAGTTAAATTTCAACCTCAGTAGTTGCAAACGAATTTGTTTCATGTGTGTGTACTGAAGGGCTTAAAGTGAAACTGGAGTGATTTGTTTCAGATCTTATAATAAAGCAATAATATGCTTTTGACATTTAAATGCTGATTTTCTTAAATAGAAAATATTAGGAATGATTATAATATACACATAGCTATCTTATGAAATTTGTGTAAAATTATTAGCCTATCTGTCAGCCATTATTTTATAACAGACACCTCATACTAAAAAAAAAAAAAAAAAAAATTATTGACCTTGGTGTGAAATAAGGTAATACAGACGTGGACAAATTATTAGACTAAAACGTTTTTCTTGGAAACATAATATAATTCGTCATATCAACTATCAGTATAATTCGCAGAATCTCTATTATTGTAATTATGATTCTTTACATCTTCTGGTATATCTTTCCAATGGTTAAGTACATTTTTTTCTGGCTGTGTTGGTACTACTGGTGTTTTAATTATATACTGCAGAAGATATTCAACAGTCTGTTCTCCTATGGCCTGCAAGAAGACCGGACATGAAAGAAATTGAAAATCTGTGATCTATGCTGAAACACAAAGTGAATAAAAAGAGGCTTACAACAAAACATAGACTCACTGTCTTATGTCTGTCTAAATGATTCTGATATTCAAAGAAAGTGTCAAACTTTGGTTTCCAGCATCCCTGACAAAATCAACGTGTTAATAAAGAATAAGGAAAAGTTCACAGAATATTAGTAACCTCCAGACTCAATTTTCTGTTCATTATTTCTGTGTAAAATACATTTTTGTTCATTATTTCTGCTGATAAATACAGCTTTGTTGCACATATAATTAATTTAGTCTAATAATTTCTCCACGTCTGTAATTGTAGTAAAATGTCTGAATGTCTCATAGCTTAATTTGGTCACCGAAGTTTTGTGAAGCATTAATTTTCCATGTATAATAAAGTAAAGACATGTTTTGTGTGTTATTTGTCACATCTGTTACAAATCCATGTCACTTCAGTTACAGAAAAAAGTTATATTTTTTAAATTAAATTAAACAATCATGAAGGTTATCAACACAGATAGTTAATGTCATCATTTTAAGTACCAGTAAAGAATTTTTAAAATATAATTATTCAAAATGATTAACAGAAGCTAATATAAAATGAAATGTTGAGGTTGGTGACATTTTTGTCACATACGTTACAGTGCAAAAATGCTGATAAAATTGAGATCTTCAGAGCAATGATGGTCGAAATTCAAGTGAGTCTATGAAAGATCGCAAGATGATGAGATGAGAATGGAACATTAAAAAAATCCATTTACATTTTTAAAAACTAACTTTTAAAACTGTGTACATGTCACATTCATTACAAAAGAATGGCTGCTATATCTACTTGGAACCATAAAATTTATAAATGAAGTGATATGCCTTGAGACATATAGAATGCCTTGTCTATAATCCAAAAATCGAAAATTCGTCTTCTAATTTGGGTCCATATTTCATTTAAGTACAAAGTGGGTCAAAAGTCGCTTTCCCCAAACACTTCCTTACATTTGACTACACATTTCTTTACAGATATTGTTCAGAATGGAGGTCCTGTTTCTCGATACACAATTCACAATGTTTAGACATTGATTTACAGGTAGCAGAACATAATTCACGATTTTCATCAATTTTCACAAATGACTGTTCGATCATCTGTCGCAACTGATGCAGATCCTACGATTTCTAAGCAAAAACATCATTTTTCAGGATATTCCATAGCGAAAAATCACATGGCATCAGGTTGCATAATGTGGGTGGTCATTTTGTTGTGCCACGATGGCCAATCCATTCATGGAATTACTGGTTAAAGAAGTCCCTCACTCCTACACCAAAATGAGGTGGTGTTCCATCCTGTTGCCATATTAACTGCATTTCGGCAAAACGAGGGCTGTTTTCAAGACATGACATCAGAAAAACAGTTGATGTACGAACATGGTTGTGAACCCACCACCATTTATTACATCAGCTATTCGTTTATTCAAGTTATGAGATCTGTATATGTGTACAAGTATGAAACCTAAGAACAAATATTGGGGAAAGCAACTTTTGACCCACTTTGTATGTCTTGTGAATAATAGTTTAATAAAATAACTATAAGTCATTCTCACGTACAATAAAGGAACTGAATTGTTACAAAAAGCGTAGAATGTTGTTGTTGTTTTCTAATGCCGGGCATTTGACAATAAAGTCATTTGACCTCTTGCACTACAATATTTTTCAAAGATATTATCATGGTTAGCCACTGAAGCACAGATTTTGAGGTGTTCCGAATCCATCTCTTGGTCTGAGTTGCACAATGGGCAGATAGGGACTGATATATTCCAATTCTATGCAGGTGTTTGGCCAAACAATCATGGCCTGTTGTTAGTCTAAATGCTGCTACAGACGATTTTCGTGGTAAATCGGGAATTAACTGTGGATTATGATGCAGAGAGTTCCATTTTTTCCCTTGAGATTGTGTTATCAAATGTTGTTTGTTGAAGTCTGAGTCTGTAGATTTAATAAATCTTTTCACAGAGTAATACGTAGATTTAGTAACAGGTGTGTAAGTAGCAATGCTGCCCTTCTTTGTAAAAGCATCCGCATTCTCATTTCCCAGGATTCCAGAAGCGTAAAATGTAAAATTAGAAAGCATGTGGCACCTTTATGACACTTATTTTTGTAGTATGTACTGAGTTTTGAATATTACGGTAGAGCCATGTATAAAAATATTATTTGTTACTATTATTATTTAATTTTGTAGCATCTTATCATATAAATAGTGTTTTATACTAATTTGAAATTAGGAACCGACATTGTTAAAGTCGTAATTTGATACATATTCAGTCAGCATTTCCTTACTTACTTACTTACTTACTTACTTACTTACTTACTTACTTACTTACTTACTTACTTACTTACTTACTGGCTTTTAAGGAACCCGCAGGTTCATTGCCGCCCTCACATAAGCCCGCCATTGGTCCCTATCCCCAAAGGTCTTTTCCCCTCTGGCCTCCCAACTAACACACTATATGCATTTCTGGATTCGCCCATACGTGCTACATGCCCTGCCCATCTCAAACGTCTGGATTTAATGTTCCTAATTATATCAGGTGAAGGATACAATGCGTGCAGCTCTGCATTGTGTAACTTTCTCCATTCTCCTGTAACTTCATCCCTCTTAGCCCCAAATATTTTCCTAAGAACCTTATTCTCAAAAACTTTCAATCTCTGTTGTCTCTCTCAAAGTGAGAGTCCAAGTTTCACAACCATACAGAACAACCGGTAATATAACTGTTTTATAAATTCTAACTTTCAGATTTTTTGACAGCAGACTAGATGACAAAAGCTTTTCAACCGAATAATAACCGGCATTTCCCATATTTATTGTGCATTTAATTTTCTCCCTAGTGTCATTTACATTTGTTACTGTTGCTCCAAGATATTTGAATTTTTCCACTTCTTCGAAGGATAAATCTCCAACTTTTATAGTTCCATTTCATACAATATTCTGATCACGAGACATAATCATATACTTAGTCTTTTCGGGATTTACTTCCAATCCTATCTCTTTACTTGCTTCAAGTAGAATTTCCGCGTTTTCCCTAATTGTTTGTGGACTTTCTCCTAACATATTCACGTCATCCGCATACACAAGAAGCTGATGTAACCCATTCAACTTCAAACCCTCTGTGTTATCCTGAACTTTCCTAATGGCATATTCTAGAACGAAGTTAAAAAGTAAAGGTGATAGTGCATCTCCCTCCTTTAGCCCGCAGTGAATTGCAAAAGCATCAGATAGAAACTGGCCTATACAGACTCTGCTGTAAGTTTCACTAAGACACATTTTAATTAATCGAACTAGTTTCTTGGGAATACCAAATTCAATAAGAATATTATATAAAACTTCTCTCTTAACCGAGTCATACGCCTTTTTGAAATCTATAAATAACTGATGTACTGTATCCTTATACTCCCATTTTTTCTCCAATATCTGTCGAATACAAAAAATCTGATCAATAGTCGGTCTATTACGCCTGAAACGACACTGATGATCCCCAATAATTTCATCTACATAAGTCAGTATTTCCTTGCATGTTAAAACAATTGAGTCCACTGCAAGAATGATGGATGTCATTTGGAATACATTTTGCAGGAGAAGCAATTGAAAGTTTGAAATGCTCAGCGCTCAAAGCTTAACTGAGATTTTCCGATCATTACTGAACAATGACTATCAGTGTTAATGCCATATAACTCTGTATGTACATTCTATATGTCTTTAGCTATGCATTGACAGTCTTGGTTCGTTTTCGACAAGAAAGTGACATCCATCATTCTTGCAGTGGACTCTTCAATTACAAGACATGTTTCAATTAATAGGAACCATAATGATAATTACTGGTGAAGTTCATTGAACACTGTAAACAGACTGAAGATCTAAATGGTAATCTAGAAATATTTTCTATTTTTATTGTGTGTGACTGTAAGTATAAAATGTAGTGATCTTGAATGTATTTGTTTCAGCATCAAGTTTGATACGTTCGACATCCTTACTGATGAAGAAGTTCGGCAGGGTCTCAAGACTTTCTCTAATTGGCCCACATATCCTCAGGTGTACGTTAAAGGTGAACTAATTGGTGGTTTAGACATTATCAAAGAACTAAAAGAGTCTGGTGAATTATTAAACACCTTAAAGGGACAATCATAAACAATAGGCCTTCTCATTGAACAAACGCATTACATAATTGTAATGACTGAATTGAATGTAGAGTCATTAAATAAAGTTCCATCCTTCCACTGAGTTCTCAGTATATCACATTTTATATTATTACATGTTGGTTCATTTGTTACGGTTCTTGTTTCGTGCTTTGCACAAGACTGGAATGTTAGCAGTGTACTTAGGTGCTATCATTATGTAAATGGGGAAATTTACAAATAATATATACCTGTAGAGGGTGATTTACGAAGTTAATACTGGCACTTAACAGGCCTCCTTGCTGAGGTCGTTTATAGTAAGAGTATCTCATACTAATATGGGTCGGATATGCAGTTATTTCTCATTTTGAGAAGCATATCTTCGTGAACCAAGCTGTAGCTCTTCTGAGCCTACACAGTCGTTCAAATGTAGTCAAACAAGGCATGGGTGAACCTGATTTTCCCGTGTGTCTCCGAAAGTCTTGCATGATTCACACACACGGTCAAGTACATTGAAGTACAAAGTGAAATTTTGTTATCTTCTGTAAACCTTGTTTTGTGCATGGAAAACAAAATCTACATCGTTCATAAGATAACTTTTTTATGAACTATGAAGTGTAATGACTAGGGCAAGGATTTTGATGACCTATAAATCATGAAAAAAGTCCTAAAAACAATGCATTTATGATCTAAAAATCTTTCAAAAATGCCCTAAAAATTGATCTTACTAGGAAAAGAGGTTTTGTACTACTTAATATTTATACTAGTAATTAAATTAAATTCTAGTACCAACATTTAAGTTTATTTAATTTTACATAATTCTTTTAACATAAGTAGTACACTTCAATTATTTTACCTGATGTAGTTTCCAGGTAGTCCACCACAAGACTACTCTATCAAGAATTAACAGGTATAGAGGAGTCTATATTCAAGGGGTGGTTGGACTGATCCATTACATGGGGTGTACTACTTTAAAATGGCAATATTTGTGTAGAAAAATTATTAAAATATTATACAAAATAATGTGTATTAATAGACAAAATATGTAAAGAAAATATCAAAGGAAATAAACATTATTTTACATTAATAATGGGGATTTATGGCCAAAATTAAATGAAAATGCATAAAAAATGACCGAATAAAACAAAAAAATGCTCAATGAATTTAAATACAGAGTCACCAGTATGAAAGGATAATTCCAAGCCTTTGGCGTGAGACGAACTCGATAGCTCAGTGGTAGAGCACCTGACCGGAGAACAGGAAGTCGCAGGTTCGATTCCCGCTCGAGGTTGTGAAATTTTTCTTTCATATCATGGCATGATTGTGACTATAATAATATTTAAATTCATTAATATGTCATATCAACGGACGTGTATACATCACCAAACATCGTAAGATGAAGATTACATTTAAAAAATGCTCTTATGAGTTGAAATAGACAAAAAATGCCTTAACAAATATGTCTTAAAACACTCAGTTTATCACATAACATATAAATACTAAAGCAGCTATGTTTCTGGCTTACTAGAAAAAAGATGCAATTTCATCAAAATTCTAGCCCTACTAATATGGGTCGGATATGCAGTTATTTCTCATTTTGAGAAGCATATCTTCGTGAACCAAGCTGTAGCTCTTCTGAGCCTACACAGTCTGTTCAAATGTAGTCAAACAAGACATGGGTGAACCTGATTTTCCCGTGTGTCTCCGAAAGTCTTGCATGATTCACACACACGGTCAAGTACATTGAAGTACAAAGTAAAATTTTGTTATCTTCTGTAAACCTTGTTTTGTGCATGGAAAACAAAATCTACATGATAAAAACACATCGTTCATAAGATAACTTTTTTATGAACTATGAAGTGTAATGACAAAGGTTTCCTTTTTTTTATGCTATGTCAAGACATTGAAAGTCCATTGTTCTGTATTGTACATGTACTTCTGGTTTAATGAAATAGTAGTTCTGCAAGCATTTGGTTGTTTTTTGTTTTACAGTTGCACAGTTATTATTTATATTTTCAAGATTCAACTTGCAGCAGTATGCAACATGCACCACATTCTGAGGACTGCACTCAATTTTTGTAATCTTAAACAGAGATCACATTCTGTAATGAACAAGAAAGTAAAATATATTATTTTAATGTACCGAAGTACATATGATATTTCCATGCAGATATTCTGCGTCATCATACGATGAAAGAGTAATGGAACGGAGAAAAATTCTCTCCGGCGCCGGGATTTGAACCCGGGTTTTCAGCTCTACGTGCTGATGCTTTATCCACTAAGCCACACCGGATACAACTCCGACGCCAGTTAGAATCGTCTCAGATTAAGCTCCAACTCTTGGTTTCCCTCTAGTGGCCGCCCTCTGCACTACGTCATAGATGTCTATGAACGCAGGACCGAAGTCCCGGCGCCGGAGAGAATTTTTCTCCGTTCCATTACTCTTTCATATTATGATGACGCAGAATATCTGCATGGAAATATCATATGTACTTCGGTACATTAAAATAATATATATGATATGCGTAAATCACTTCGTGATTTAAGACGGCGCTTATTCCGTCGGATCCCAGCCAACTAGTCACTCTTACCGAGTGCACCTCAGCACATGTGTGGACTTCGGTCCTGCGTTCATAGACATCTATGACGTAGTGCAGAGGGCGGCCACTAGAGGGAAACCAAGAGTTGGAGCTTAATATGAGACGATTCTAACTGGCGTCGGAGTTGTATCCGGTGTGGCTTAGTGGATAAAGCATCAGCACGTAGAGCTGAAAACCCAGGTTCAAATCCCGGCGCCGGAGAGAATTTTTCTCCGTTCCATTACTCTTTCATCGTAAGAAAGTAAAAGCCAATTGGTTAAAATAGTCTGTACAGCCCCAAGTAATTAATCCCTGCCATTTTTGTTGTTAAAGAAAATTCATTCAAATAGTCCAGTCTAAAGCAAAAAAACGTAAATAATGTAAAACTTTCCAAAGTATAGTTGAAGATTGTGATCTCAAAATGCGTTAAGTCAGAGCCTTCTTCAGTTACAAGCCGGAGCATGGGTAGATTTGGCAACGCTGAGTGGAGGCGGGCGGAGGCGAAATAAAGGCATGATGTTTGATGTTTTAGTACTTTGATTTCGTTGCCACATGTACATTTTCGACATTAATTGATACAAAATTAAGTGCATATGATCAAGATTTATTGTATTGATGTACGTAATTTATTACGGAATCCAAAATGGTATTTTGAGTTTCAGAATACCGCGTAAATACTTGCATACAGCCACTTATAACTTTAAAAAAAATTTAAAGTATACTTATTTTTTATTGATGGTACAAGGCAAAAAAAAAATAAATACTTAAAGAAATGTTACTTGTACCAAAAATAAATAAAATAAGAACGTACTTTCGCAATACCCTATTCCAATCAACCATTATGTGGCTAGAAAATTCACAATGTTTTGCCACTTTATGTTGTTTCACCTCTGACGTGAAAGGTCTAGGATATCATATACATTTTAATTTCATGTGATTATCTGTCGTGCTTTTCTAAAAATATTTCAGATGCCGAGGGAGCCAGTTTTAGTTTGAACCTGGCCAATCACCATAACAATATTGTTATCCTAAATTATTTGTTATAAACTTTTTAAAATACGGAAAAATTTTAAATAAATATAACTACAAAAAACAAGCTAAGAATGTAAATTATGCAAATAAAATAAAAATGTAAACAGAGGAAACTATTGACATATTATAATAAAGTATGAGGATGTAAATAAATACAGTTAGGCCAAATATAAAGATCTATGAAAAAATGAAGAAACATACCTTCAACATAATATGTAACAAAAAAAACATCATTATTTATTAAGTATGTGCCAATTAGCGTCAACTCAGTGAACTTTAAATCCTGTAAATACGAAGTGAAAAGAAACGTGTTTATAACTAATTTTTTGCGAAAGAAATAAAATTAATAAACAAACCTTGAAAACCAACAAATTGAGTGTATGCACCTACAAATTATAGGTAGTTCCGACGTATAGCAGGCATTCCGAATCTTCAACAAAACTGTAACATTTATGGGATCACAAAACAGTTGTTTACAATGAACTTGAAAATCAACGGCGTAACTTTATTGATATAGCAGGCGAGACCCAAAAATTTTGCTAGAATTCTGATACACTACAAACCACAGCCACTATAAAAATGTAGTTTATACAATATTTAATATTTAGAAGAATTGTCAATCACTTTGTCATTAATAATAACCACAAAAATTGCTAATGACTGCAGCCATATTTTCATTTATTGTCTTGTTTTTATCGCCAACATGCACTTAGTTTATAATACATCAACAATTAACATTTGGTACGACCGTGAACATAATTTCCTCGACACACACTTATATTGTAACATTAATTTACATTGAAAATCGGCATTAGCACAAACAAGTGTACTGTATGGTCGGCCTCCGGCTGACAGTTAATTACAGTGTTGCCGACATATGGCTCCAGCTTGTAACTGAAGAAGGCTCTGGTTAAGTCCATTTTTATGAAAGAACTGGGCTAGTTTTGTTTATTTATTGGTTTACGGACTTGAAAAAAGTGACATGCACAATAACACAAACTTTTAGACAAGGATTGGCTTGTTTTGGAAGAAAACAAGCTTAAAATATAATTATAGAGGTTCAAACATAATCATATATAGTGAACACCGCTTATTATTATGATCACTCTGGGATCCAGATAACATTAACCAATTGATAACAGTATCCGAAAAATTCGAATTGAAAGTTGCTGTATTTACTGCATATCCATAGCCTATAATTACCCTACAATCATGAATATAATTAAGTTATAACAACACAGTAACAGAGTTATAACACAGTATCACTGATAGTTAATTCTGTCAATCACTTAAAATTGTCATTAATTGTTGTATGTTTTTTATTTTCCCACAGGAGTTCATTAATGAATCTTTCATAATGTTTTTGAAAGTTCACTGACCTTTACTGAACACATCGCAAAACATCTAATGTCTTTCACAATGCAAAAGTGGAAACTAAATTACTATACTAACATAAGGGATGAAACATCTTTTGTCGTCTAAAAGAGAAAGCACGAGAGGGGTACTACTTATGCTGACTGGTCTTCCTTCAGTTATTGTTATTTGGGAAGAATATACTGTCATTTCCAACCGTTGCATAGCTATTACATTGCCAGCTCCTCAACAACTCAGTTGGGGGTAGATTGGATGTTCGACTTCAAAGAAAAAAAGTTTGTTATAAGCTATCCACTACTTTATGTTCCAAAACAGTATAATGCTTGGGAATGAAAGCTGTGAAAGCAAAAATGCGCATTATAGTACTGGGAAACAAAAGCCGTGAAAGCAAAAATGTGATAACATTAACTGAATGTATGGGCTATTCCATCTCAAATCGACCAAAATATAGAGAAAATTGACCTTGCAATTTTTAAATACAATGAAACTTTTTCTGTCTGTAGACAACTGTGATATAATGCTTTGCGCAAAGTTTGAGGCATCAGAACTTAATAGTGTTTAAATTAATAATATATAAATTTATTGTATTTTCATAAAATTAGCAACTTTAAACTGTTGTGGCTCCAAAACCCTTTCACCCAATGATCAAAATCATGGTTTATTTTGATGCTGAGAAGTTAAAGTTTATATTGACATGTAAACAGTTTTTCTTACTTTTTATGGAAATGGAGAAATTTAGATTTTTCTTCATTAAGATGCCTTTGGCGACGAAAAAATATTTTTAAAATATATGGTTAGATTCCGCATTGAAAGTACAAATAAACACATATTTTTTACTGGTGCACTGTTGATAAGAAAGTATTGAAAATATCAAATAAAGAAAATAAATAGTACGCATGTGAATTAACCACCTGACTGTGAGACGGGAGGTAGTCGAGACAAGCAAGGCCAGGAGACAAACACGTGATGTGTCATCTAGCATTCATGGCTGGGCTAGCTTTATCACAAGTTTTCATAAACACAAGAGTAAAATAACGCCCAATGCTCGCTTATCTTCAGCTCTCGGCCAGTGCATGGGGTACTGCGCTGTTCAAGTCTAGGCGTGTGAAAATAATTTATTTAATACCCTCGAAACTTATTGCCGAGCCACTAAGCAAACAATGCCGAATCCCTCTTAATAATGCAAGGTTTTTTCTCAATATTTTTTTACATTTTTACAAATGGCCAAAAAGCCTAAAAGCAAGTAAAATCAGATTATCTGTCTCTCTGTGTACAATAAAAATAAGGGTTACTTCTTAACATAACCTACCAAATGTCAGCTTCAAAATAAGCTCTCATTCAATGTTCTGCAGTAAATGGTTCCAGAGTTCTGAGCGCTGAAAGAGGCTTGTTTTTATAAAATACGCTAAATTTGTCGCTCAATAATACGAAAACCGTTTGTCTTTCGATAGTATAGTTTTTTAAAATCCACTCCCCTCAGCACCTTGTATAAGTAGGGAACAAATTAGAGTATAAAAAAAATGCGAAGTTTTTTACTGATCGATTTCATATGGAATAGCCCGTATGATCACAGCAAACAGAATTTGTTCAATGTTTTAGTATTAGTCCATACGGGAATTCATAGAAATGTTAACATAAACTGATTGATAACATTATCCATGATTACAATAAGCTGTGTTCATTGTATATGTATAAATCTTAAAAATGGACTGAGTGAGTTCTGGGATTACACTCTTCAATTAATGAACACAATTATAATTTATTTATTAACACAATTACTATGAAAATTAAAATTTGGTAAATTTAATCTACCCTAGACACGGTACAAGCACAGTCTAATATATACAGTCACAAAGCTTGAGTTGTGAGGGTGCTAAGAACAATAGACTGAGTGGTACTATTTCACATTGTCTGTAATGAGGCGATAGTAGCGATCCTAGTGGTTAGCAATCATCTAGGGATGCATATTTACTACGTATTGAGCTTCGTGACTGTATATACTAGACTGTGGTACAAGTATAATTTACAAAATAACAAAAGGTGATGAACATTAAGAAATATATACAAACAGAAATTGCAAATAAGTATAAATCCCTGCATATAATAACATGTCAGCTAGAGACAAGCAAACCTGTTTTTAGAATGTTGGAGACCAAATATAGATAAACAAAAAGGTTAAGTTAATTATCCATAACTCTAGCTGGCATGTCAGAAGGAGCAAAAGATGAAGGCAAGTACTATTCTGAAGATAGACAGACCAAGACTTCTTGCAGATTGATTTCTCAGAACTGATTGCTTCGATGTGAGAGAAGGTAAGGGTAAGCAGGATCGACTTCTATATGCAATCTATACTAATAATAAATCTGTAGCCGAAATTTTTCTGGTAATTTTCGATTTTCCAAAAATAATTGGTCCTAACATATAATTAACTACCCTGAAACCGAAAATCGCTTTTTTGACATTTTTGTTTGTATGTATGTCTGTCTGTCTGTCTGTATGTTTGTTACCTTTTCACGCGATAATGGCTGAATGGATTTCGATGAAAATTGGAATATAAATTAAGTTCGTTGTAACTTAGATTTTAGGCTATATGGCATTCAAAATACATTATTTAAAAGGGGTGTTATAAGGGGGCCTGAATTAAATACATCGAAATATCTCGCTTATTATTGATTTTTGTGAAAAATGTTACATAACAAAGGTTTCTTTAAAAATAATTTGCGATAAGTTTTATTCCTTGAAAAATTTTGATAGGACTAACATTTAATGAGATAAATGAGTTTAAAAATTAAAATAACTGCCATCTAAGGCCGTGTAATGAATTAAAAAACAAATGACTTCGTCTATAAGGGGCCTTGACAGCAACAATCGAAAGCTATGAAAGATAGCCTACAGAGAATGTTTCTGTGTTTGTATGAAGTAATATCGGAAGCTAAATTAACCGATTTATATAATTAATTATTATTTCACCTTTGGAAAGTGTAGTTTCTCTAGATGGACATAATGCTATAATGTTATTACAGTAACTTCTGATATAATATAATATAATTTAAGTTATTTGAAGGGTTCACAACCATAGTGGGCCAAGCACCATTTACTGAATACGTAGAAAACAAGGGTTAAAATTAAGTTATTACCATAATTCAATGCAAACCTATAACAAGTAAAATAAAATATACACATTATATTTAAATGATGTCAATCTTCATTAAACTGTGTTTGCATGTAATAAAAATTAAACATGTTAAAGGAATTGTCATTGCACCAAACGAGTGTCTCTGGACCAAAATGATCGCATTTTAATTATTTGGATGCAATTTAAATTAAGTAACATATTAAACGATTTATCCTTCTATCAAACACGAATGTTCCCTGGATCAAATGTCCTATTTTAATTATGTAATTACTTTATATTTATTTCTAACGGGTGCAGCAGAGTGCACGGGTATGGCTAGTAGATATTATAAAATTATAGTGACATTGTAGATTGATAAATGGAAAGCTCGTCATGTAAATACAAAATTACGCTCACCTAAAACAAAATAAAAAGTGTATTTGCTTCAATTGTGATGAGCAAATTTGTGATCACATGAATATATATATGCTGTAAGATGACTAACCAGATCTTAATTTGGCATATCACAGTTTCTGTTTAAAAATGTAAGATCAAAGTTCATGATCCATTGTGTAATCATAATCCGTTTCCTGTCGTATTTTATTACAGATGAAGATGAACACTGTTGGCTGTTACCAACCGATATTTACTATGGAGTCATTGCCTTCAATATGAGCAAGTGACTCTGCAGTTATTAATAGAGTAATGTAAACAATCTATATCATTTAAGCTGTTATCACTTGAACCTAATGTTATGCAAACAAACTGTAGTTGTGAACCAGTTATCTTATTGTTTTGAAGAGCTAACAAAACATTACAACCATCTGCATGAACGAGAAGTGGGTCGATCAAGGAGATTTAACCATTTCTAATGGCCCCAACGAATAAGACGCCATTCTCGCTACTCCAACCCCCTCCCCCCCCATCCTTTTATTTACTTGGATACTAAAGTAGAGTCAGCTTTCGAAACTGTAAATTACTATATTCATCATCAGCAATAAAGAAGTCTCACCTATTCCGAGTCTTCATAATCAATGATAGGATTAATCATAATTATGTTTATGCTCGACCATGCCGAAATGTAGTAATTATACACTTAGTGTAGCCCTTTAATGCACCTCATTAAATACACCTATTCATTATAATTCAGTTGTTCAGCCAAGAGAAATCACCATTGTACCATTATAAAACCGCAAGTATCGATTATTCTCGGATATGCAATCGAAAGACAATTAGCGAAAAGTCACAGAGGCTGGAAATCCAATACTGTCGCAGAAGGTTATGTTCTGTTACTATAATAATTAGCGTTAATTGTAAATAATATTCAAATAAATTCAATTTTTCATCTCGTTTTTCAATTCTAAATCAATTTCAGGTTATATCAAAACTAATGTTCATGTTATTCTCTAGATTATGTCAAGGTCAATGACATTCGTGCCTCGGGAAAAATCAATACTTTCGCATCTGCGCACATCTCACAATTTAGAAGGTCAGTTCCGCTCCTCACATAACCATAACATGAATACTTATGAATAAAGATGAGGGATTTGTGCAGTTTGTCGTCAGGTTGCGTGTGCATAGACGTTATACAGCTGTATGCCCAGTGCCTATGTTGACTTCCGACGTAAACAAACCACGCGAAGAGTACAGTCTAAAAATGAGAAATGCAACGCTCCGTTAATGTCTAGCAGATGACAATTTACAAATATGAGGAATATGTAGAAACATTAGTATAGTTAGAAGAAGAAACTTGCCTTTATGATTCATCCATAGCTTCAGAGCCATCACAAGCCGAATTGCACTGCACTACTACAGACTCTTAAATTATCGAATGTCAAACGGCGTCGTCGATCACTCAAATAGTTTTTGAGCTGCGAAAAGCTTCTTTGAATGTCACAGGACGTTAAGTATACTATCCTATCATCTGATGATTTTACATTATTCAGCCTATTACAAATTGTTAAATAGCTCTTATTTTTCTATTATTTATTCTTTATTTGCTGTGTGCAAGGTCTTGCAGGTCCTTTTTTTATTTTTTCTGACACCTCTTTTATTATTGCTATGCCCTTGGATATTTCCAAACTAGATAGTCTCTACGGAGAGTTGTCTGATTCGGAACGCGCTGCTTGGTATATTTTTCCAAAAATCCTCGAACGGAATATTTGCTTTAATCATCATCGCACATAAATCCTTAACAAATTCTGATTTTTCATTTCATACTAATTTTGATGTTGAGGAAATCACCACCTTTAAAGCGCGTGCAACATTGTCTTTATGTTTTCTGCTGTTACAATGTCTTTTTACGTAATACTTCCTACATAATATTGTAATTTCATACTCACATACTGTACATACAATTCTGTTTGCTTAGATGCGCAACATATCACTGCTGTATCTCCGTAACAAAGTATTTAATTTAACATCCTTTGTTTGCTTAGTTTCCGTCATTGTAGGTAACTACTGCTCCGTTGACCACTGCAGTGCATTGGACTATGAAGGCCTGTGTTCGTTTCGTGTTATAAAATGGCAAGTAGGCAAATGGATAGCGTGTAGTTGCATTTCTTTTGGTTGCACTGGTCGTAGTCGTTCACCTGTCTGTCCACCTATGCTCCCTGTCCAGTCAACGTGTTTTTCGTGCTGCACACAAACCCCTCATCTTTACTTATGAATAATTTCAAGTTAGAAATATGGTCGAGCATAAAAAGTAGTATGAAACTTGCCTATAATGTAATTAAGACGCTCGTATGAAAATTATGAAACTCGCGCTCGTTTCATAAACATACTCGCGTCTTAATTACTATCATTATAGGCTCGTTGCATAATGTACTATAAGATGTGTGAAATAAAAAATCTCCCTCTCCATTCATTCCTCCCATGAAATTCCCCCACTTATGAGTGTATTGCTTATATTATGGAGAAGACCAATGGTCAACCTACAAAGAGGGTATTTGGTTATTATATCTGAGAGTACATCTGTTAAGGAATATACAGAATGAAATCAGATTATGTGTAAAAAAATTGTACATCTTGATTACACAACTTTTAACACTATATCATTTTGGAATATGTATTATATGTCTTTCTCGTATTAGATTTTACTGTACTGGGTTAACATGTTTCGGCCTGTTATTGGGCTTCTTCCGAACTGCAGTTTTGTGCAGAACTGCAGTTCTGAAGAAGGCCAATAACAGGCCGAAACATGTTAACCAGGTACAGTAAAATCTAATACGAGAAAGACATATAATACATATTCCGAAAAAAAAAATTGTCTCTAATAACACTAGTCTGCGATGAAATTACTGCCTCCAAAGTTTGAATGTTTTTAGGGTATTTGTAGCTTGCTGAAGTCAAATTTGAAGCCAGAAAGTTCCTATCACGTACCATTATTTTGTTATTTTAATTTTCTTATAATATATTAACGACAATTTATAGCGTAATTATTTAAACTATAATACTTTAACAACTGTATTTTTAGTAGCCTACGTTAAGATATGAAAACCAAATATATTCAACATATTTTTAAGATGTTTATATTGAAAATCAAGGATAACAGATGTTTCGTAGCAGATAGAGGGTGCAAGCGTATAAGGAAGTTAGAGTGAAATAACGTGCAGCCTTGCCATTATCTTTATTTGTGGGAGATAGAAATGTCAGCCACTCCTTGGTGAGAGACTCAACTCAACTCGTCTAGTTCCTCTCACATTTCAATAGTCTGTGTTTCACCTGGAAACGAAACGAAATCAGTTTTTGAAGCTTTATTGTGGAGTAGAAAGTTGAGAGTTTTTAGTTCAGTAAGAAAGTATTTACCATGTCGCATCGAGAATGTATAAATAATCCAGACCATTTTTGTTATATAACTTAGGCAGGATATACACATTACCTAAGCAGAGGCATAATATTATAGATTTTGTGAAAAAGTCATACCATGAATATTTTTGAATCAAACTTGGAGATCAAAGTAAAGCTTGGACACCACACAAAGTATGTAGAGTATGCATTGAAGAACTTCATTATTAGATCAACGGCAGAAGACTGTTGCTATCTTTTGGCGTACCTATGGTTTGGAGAGAGCAGTCGAACCATATTAATGACCGCTACTTCTGTTCGTATGATGTGAAGGGGTACGATTCTAAAAATAAAAAGCATGTCGTGTATCCAGTTATTCGGTCAGCCATTTTACCTGTACCCCATGGGCCTGATGTACCAATCACTGTGCGACTGGAAAATCTTGAATAGCTTTCATCTGAGTCTGATGTAGTGGTGAGGGAAATTGTGACGAGTGACAGTGACTATCAGAGTCGGGTGCTGCAGAACGTGGCTTTAAATAAGGAAAGAGACTGTTTCAAATACATATGTGAGAAACTTCCACTACTATCTGAAGCAAATTAAAAGAACATATATTTAATGGTCCTGACTAAATAAAACATATGTCTGATGCAGCATTTAAAAACACTGTGGATGAAAAGGGGAAAGCAGCCTGGATATCTTTCTGTGAATTTGTTTTAAAATTTCTTGATAACAACAAGGATCCTAATTACCGAAACATTGTGGCTAACATGCTTGAAGCATACAAGGAACTTGGTTGTAACATGAGTATCAAAATTCATTTTCTGTTTTCTCACCTAGATTATTTCCACGGAAATCTAGGTTTTTTGAGCGAAGAGCAAGGTGAACGATTTCACAAGGATCTGCAGGAGTTCGAAAGGAGATACCAGGGACGATGCAGCATCAGTATGCATCCTCATTATTGTTGGATGTTAAAGCGTGAAATAGCTGAAGACAAACATAAAAGAAAGAGGAGCAGGAGGACTTCCTCAACTAAGAAGCAAGTGGTGTAATTTTTTATGTGATACATTGTGCTAATTTATACTCCAATAGTGAAGTAAACAAGACAAAACAAATCAGAAACACTCTAGTGACATGTATGAACAACCACACACATAATTGCAGCAAGTTGTGTCTTTTAAATATTGCTTTTGCATTTGAAATAAAAAAGTGAAATGAGAAAGTTTGTGATGAAATTCACGTAATTATACAATACATTTAAGTGATTTTGCAAACAAACCTGACGTGATAGAAGTAAACGGATTGAAAATTCGAATTCAGCACATCGACATTATATAAAATCACATTATTTACTTTAGGCAACAAACACAAAGTTGAAATTCGCAGGCTAGTGTAATTTAATTAGTATTTGGAATGGCTACTTTCAGAATGATGCTGTATTTCTACATGCAGTTTAACCACTTATATTCTATTTTATAAGAGACTAATTGTCTTAATGCCACCAGTTACTTCATCAGTTTGATCTAAAATCTCATTTTAACAGATTTTCGATTCAAAAGAATATTAATATTGTAATTCAAACTATCTTGTTTCTGCAAGGATCACGCTGTTAACAGAAACCAAAAGCAATACTTTGGTGCGTACATATGAGTACATAAGTTACAGTATTTGCTTAACCCCTCAGGCCGGTTTGCTATATGCATATATGCAGCTTCTAGGTTAGTTCTGTAGTAGTTTTACATACACGTGTACACATCATGTACAATTACTCAAAACCGGCCATAGTTCATAATTATTTGAGATATTTTCATGTGTTTTTTTTTTTTCAAGTATATTGTAGAAAGTCCGTTTTTTACTACCATGTGGTTGTATTATGTTTAACCATTTCGAAAACAAATAAAAGACTGACATCCTGTAAATTTCATTTCACTAGGGCAGTGGTATTCAATCTATGGTACGCAGGGTCGTCTACAGGGGTACGCAGCCCATTGAATTTATGTATTTATTTTATTATACTTGTTGATTACTGCATTATATTATACTGTAGTGAAATGGATTTGTAACGCCTCAAAATCTGTGCATCAGAGGCTGACCATGACAATATCTTTGAAAAATAAAGAGGTCAAATGACTTTATTGTCAAACACCTGGCATTAGAAAACAACAACAACATATTATAGTATAGTTTCTTTTGCAATATCAACTCTTGTTTTTCCTTGCTTGAATAACATTTTATGTAAATCATTGCGTACTATTATTATTGTATCAATAACTACTGTATAAGCCACCTCAGTCGGTTAAGGCGCGTGCATGCCGGTCTGAAGTTGCACTCAGTTTCGGGTTTGATCCCCACTTGGGCTGATTACCTGGTTGGGTTTTTTTTCCGAGGTTTTCACCAACCATAATCAGGTAATCTATGGTGAATCCTCAGCCTCATCTCGCCAAATACAATCTCACTATCACCAATCTCATCGACGCTAAATAACTTCGTAGTTGATACAGCGTCGTTAAATAACCAATTTAAAAAACTACTGTATTATAATAATAATAATAATAATAATAATAATAATAATAATAATTTATTTTTAGTACAACATCAATCATAGTCTTTTGTTAATTCTCATATAATTGCAATGCAGTTAGTGGGTACAAATATATTGTAACTTTAAAATTCAAAACAATAATGTAGTTTTATTCTTACAACAATAACTCTTCACTTTCTACAATTTAATTCTACTCCCGCCAACAATGGGATTTCCACTCCACACAGTAACACAGTATTCGTTATTGCACTCCACAGACGACAATGACAATTTACTTGGATTATTGAGATCAACAATGAACTGTTAATTTTAACTAATGTTCACAAGGCACTATTTACAAATCAGAACTGTCAGTTCACAGTTCGTTTGCCTTGGCTAGTTCTTCTAGCTCAGTCACTCAAGTTCACAGTATCTCGAACCACAGACCTTCAGAGACAGTCCACTGAACCTCGAACTCAGGTCCTCCAACTGCGGTCCACTGCACTCAAACTCAGGACTTCGGACGCTCGCACAGCTGCGGACACTCTCAAGTCTGACTCCGGTCTCGAAGCTGGCTTCACTGCTACACAAGACTGGCTGGCTTGCTGTTCACCGACTACAACAACACTGCAACTAACTAAACTGCTCAAGTTCACTCGCGTGTCGTAATTTATAACCACACCATAGTTGCGAGAAAGTACGATTGCTCGAAATTTCCGGAAGATTCCACTCTCGAATAATCTGGATTGCTCTCCTCTCTGCCGCGGTCGCTCTCTCCCCTCTCTACGCCACAGCACATGCCCCAGGAAGCAGATGCGCGTGCAACCTGCCTGAACCACGGCCGACCTAGTCCTTCTTCTGCTGGTCGTGAGATCGAATCTCACATGGCTGTCACAATATTTTGGGGGTACGCTAGCAAAAAAGATTGAATACCAGTGCACTAGGGTATTTAAATGGTACTTTAGTGCTTAGCACCAGGACTTTTTTAAATACTGGGTTAAGGGGTTAATTCATTTTTCAGTATCTATTGATATCATTTAGTCATGAGCTATTTTGAATGTCAGTGGAATTGAGTTATCAGATGTTTTGAGTGATAGTACATAGGAAAGGGATATTATTTCTGTGGCTGGGAGGAAAAAGGTATTAAGTCAATTTTTTGTGAAAATGAGATTTCTATACATTCTGAAAGCAGAAACAATTCTCTACAAGCGGGTAAAACAGCTAAAGTCAAATAAGACTCCTGACTGGAATTATAGAGCGTTACCAAATGTCCTAAGTACTTTTTGAATCGAGCACACACAGAATAGAGGACTTAGGAATATTTAATACTTTATTCCTTCCAAACATCACATGTTTACTTTCCATGCTTCCCTATTTAAAAGGTCTAACTTGTATTTTAGCCATTTTATCACATACTTATGCCCTTTCCTTTTAAAACTTTAAGCACCAGGGTAAACATTTGTTTAAGACCCATTTTGCATTCCTAATAATATACATTTCTCATTTATTTTGACATGAAAAAGGTCTTATGTTTAATAGTCCCTTCTACTCAATTTGTAGTCTTAAAAGGGTTTGAGTGCGGCTATTTTTGGAAATAATCAAGAAAATTGTTAAATAAGCAACATTACCTATTTTAGAAGAAATATAAACAAATAATATCCAGCAAAAACCTCTTAATTAAAAGAACTCTATAATTGACACCAATTTCAATCTTTCTACTGCTCTCCTGAAAAGTATAAAATTTTTACTTAAGACCTTTTTTTCTCCCGGCCACAGATTTAAACTTAGAATCAAATGCTGCACCTATTACCAGTGGAAGCTCATCACAAAAGAGAGAGGGAGGCCAGACAACCTGAATTTTGTATATATATAAAATTTTCAGTAACATAATAGAAATTATAAATTAACAATCACGATACTGAAGCATATGAATGGAGCATAATCATTAAAAAGTGTTGTGATTTTGCCTCGTATTCAGAAGCATAAACAGCCACCACTCATTGTTAAGTTTCTTCCTTGCCACTGAAAGAAAATAGCTTAGAGGTCAGCACTGTAGCGGCAGCCTGATAGGGAAGTGGATAGTATTAACAGAGACAAAAATGAGGCCAGTGAACTTCTGGCTTCCAAAGTTATTGAAGTATGAATACAATAAAGATGCTAATATTATTATAATGATTACAGGCTTCTAGTTGAGTTACTGAAGCCAATTCTTCCAGCAGAGATTAAAATCCGCATGAAAATGATTTTCTTGCTTGCAATAGATCTACTGGTACTGCATTTCCAAATTATTTTACATTGCCCTTCTGCTCTTCCTGACAGTTCTAGTGATTGTCGCGTCAGAAGAAAAGTTTCTCCAAACTTAAACCAATCAAAACTTATTTGACATTAAAGAAAAGCACCACAATCCAACAAAGGTATCATTTTGATATATTGTTTTATTGATCAAAATTATTAATGAAAAATTATAAAGAGACAATATTAAATAATAATAACAACAATAATAAAGTTAGTAAAAATAAATCTTGGTGCGAATATTTAGTAATTTTGCAGCAGAAGTTTAAGAATTATTTTGAAGAGTGTGTTCAAGATTTTGACTAGTTTCGTGATCCGTTCATTGTGGATTCAAAACAAATGATATACTTGTTCAAGAGGAACTGGCAGACAGAACATTGAAATTGAAACTTCTCGAAGTGCCTTTGGAAACATTTTGGTTGTCAGTAAGGAGCATAGACAAATAAGAGTGAATACCCGGCTGTCTCCGAGATGGCATTAATATGTTATTGCCATTTTCAACTACATTGTGTGTGAACTGGGCTTCTTGATGTTAACTGAAATTAAAACATAAAAGAGGGAGAAACTCAAATCCATCTATGAAGAAATGAGACTTGCACTGTCAACGATTCCGCCACAGATCAGCCACCTGTGTACAGTTAAGCAGGCCCAAGTATCACATTGAAGGTAGGAGTAAAGTTATTTACTTTAATATTAGTAATAGAAATGTGTATTTCCTACGGTGAATTAAAGTTCATAAATTGTTAACAATAAATGCAAAAGTCGATGTCTGTTTTATAATAATAATAATAATAATAATAATAATAATAATAATAATAATAATAATAATCTCATGTTTTTGAGGGGATTAACATTTTGGTATGCCATACTAAGTTTAGGGTGTGCTATGAGTAGAAAAAGGTTGTGGCACACATTGTGGTAGCCACACGATAATTTCATACTGGTTGAATGATTGTTCATCAATGCTGAAGCATGTGGACGTGAGGCCAGCAACCGGCTGATAGCCTGATCCTTCATGGGTTGTCGCGCCAAGGGTCAATTTTGTTTTATTTTAATAGAGGCATAAGTGTATAATAAGCTACATTTATTGGTATAAATTCTAGACAACTCATATGTGAACATGGGGCCCCGAATAATGTTTCCAGTCGGGCCCCGCAACTCATAAAGCCGGAATTGCTTGTTATCTATTAGTCATAACTCATAAAAGTATAACACTTGATCTATCAACAGACAGAAAAAGCAACAAACAAACAAAACAAAAGTGGTGCACAAGAAATCTGTTCACGTGTATAAACTTATGCTCCCACGGAATCAGCCGAAGTCTTCCGAAAGGGACTGGCAGCCGGTCATTTTTTTCCCAAGATTATACAGTTTATTTATTTATGTAGCACTTTGAAATAAAATTATGTCTTTCGACGCATATTACAGAATGGCCGCAGTTTTTTTCTTTTCTATTACGTAGATTTGGAATGAATATAACAGAATGTAAGCATGTTTCGCACTACCCGATGACAGAATCACATTCTTCGCAGTGTTTGTTTTGGTATTGCCCGTACGTGCATTGCGAATGACTACATCAATTATTTTTCTTTGTAACTTCGCAGTTTCAGCCGTCTCAGCGGGACTGGCAAAGCAATAGAACTATTGGGCTATGTTCTGTCATCTCTTTTTCTGGAATGAATCCGATTTTAATGGTGAACAAACTTAGACTTGTTTCCTCTTCATAAGCAAAAAAATAAAAATGAAGTTACTACGTACAAAGGAGTGAGTCATTTTATTTACTCTAATTAGCTCGCTATGCCGATATTGTGATCATGTGATGTATGTATGTTGTGATTGTGATAACTTTGAGTGCAGGGGAAAAGATGAAGTGGTGTCGATTGGGATTTGCGTAGAATAATTTAATTTCACGAGTTTCGTTAACTTGTTGTGCATAATTTATTTCAATTTAGTTTACACACATTAGGCCTACTCTTACCGCCTACAACTACGGTACCGGTGCTGGGTTTGCTGTTTTTAATATAGAAAGTGTTTAAGTAATTAAGAAACACAGCACATTCTACGAAAAATAAAAATGTTGTTATTGAAACAATGTTATAATAATTATTTTTGAACCTAATTATTAATCACAATTTAGGGTTAGTTGTGTATAATTTGTGGTTAGGTTAACAGGCTTACCGGTACTTAAATATAATATCATTACAGTTTGACAATGCTGAGATCGCTGCAGCTTCGTGATGAACAAATAGAGAAAACCATAGCTGTGATTCTACGTGTTCCGGCCCTATTTCTCCTAGATTTTTGGTATCAATCCTCAACTAAAGAGACGTTGACAGAAGTGCTACGTTCTTCAGATTTAATATCACTTATATCAACACTGGGTAAGTGTTATGTCTATGCTTTTATATCTCTAAGAAACTTTTAAAAATCTGTGAGTAATGTGATCAGTGGTTTCGAAAGAAAAATCTTCAACTTTAAAGTACGATCTAGGCTCTAGTAGAGTATCAGACCGTAGGTTAGGTTAGTTTTCAACTATGTTCACTTTTGTAGAAATGTCTGGAAATTGATCTCTCGATTGGTTCAGTTAACATGATAGAGGTACGGTAAAAATAACCCATATAGACCACAGTATAGAGTCTATACTGTGTATAGATCATGAAGGCGCTTTGGGGGGGGGGGGGAATGGAGATAGAGCTCCAGGTGCAACTAGCACTAAGGTGGTATCGGTGATTTCGGAAGTGAAAATCGTTGAGTTTATAAGGGATTTTTTGTGGAGATGTAGTTGGTCGTATATGCAAAGCATAACAAAAGCCTAAACTAACCAAACCTAACCTGTCACAGATTCGTAGCCTATATGCAAGGTGTATAAACGGAGTACCTCAGCGTAAGTTTAGCCAGCTCATATTCCCTTGGCATTAGAATGAGATGGTGTAGTCGACACCACGCTCTGACCATCTTTTTACTCTTGGGAAAGATCCTATACTCAATTTGATTATTTGATAGGAGGCTGAAAGAATATCGGGGCCATTCTGGAAGTTTTCACAGCAAGAAGATTCCGTTGCTACCCGGGATTGAATCCAGAATCTTCCAGTCCATAACCAGTTGCTCTACCAACAGAGCTACACAGATTAACATGATATTTATTTTAATTGTACTTTTCTACTCATTTGAACACAAATTTTTCGTTGTGTAATAGAAATACTCTAGCATTCAGTTTATTATAGTATTGAGGTTATGTGAGGTCTGTTTCTCTGCTAGATAAATGAGTGCGAAACATGTGGAGATCAGTAGTACAGAAATACCTATAAGCCTAACTACATAGAAAGTGACCTGTAATGTCGGGTTAAAAATCATGACTAAACACTCAATATGCTCTAATAGTCATGCTTGTGTGGGTGACATTGTCTACAATATAACTGTCTGCCTGCTGCACAGGACATATTTGTAGTTGGACATCAAGGAAATAATCACACTGGATTATTAATGAGATTATAATTATAATATTTCCTACTAAGAGAATCCTCGCTTGATGAAAAATAAAATCTGTGAATGTTGCCCATTGTTCAACTTAAATTACTACCACAGTCTAGTATATAGGCCTACAGTCACGAAGCTTGAGTTTATGAGGGTACTAGGAACAATAGACTGTCCAGGCACTATTTTGCATTGTCTGTAATGAGGCGATAGTAGCAATCCTAGTGGTTAGCAACTATCTATGGATACATATTTACTATGTAGGCTATTGAGCTTTGTGACTGAATATAGTAGACTGTGTTATTACCTCTTTTATTTTCTTACATTTATTTTTCTGTTTCATTTTATGAATAGGAATATGTTAGGGCATTGCTGTTCATACCCATTCTGTATTCATAGTCTGTCTACTGCTATGTATAATAATCTCTTTTATCGTTCAAATTGAATATTTTCACCCAACTTCGTATACCTATTATTTGTTGTTTTAAAATTACTGTGTCAATATACAGAGTCTATCAAAAATTCCTCTCATCTAAGAATAAAAACATATTATAATAACATGGGTCCAGAAATGCTTAATTCCTGAGTTGCCAGACTTTCAAGTGTGATCTTAGTGCACTTCACGTTAGATAGAATCCAGAATTTGCATAACCGGAACGTGTGTACAGACACAAATCCCAATACAATTAAATATTCTCACCAACAGAGATCCTACGTTAATATCTGGGCTCATTCTGCATATTTGAGTCTTTGTGCTGTGGGCACCTTAATGTACGTTTTTGTGGCCACTGGACAACTAGAGCTGGACCAATTGATTGGCCTCCACGCTCACCTGATTTAGTCCCATTGGGTTTCTTTCTGTGAGGTTAAAACCAGTGATGTATTCGACTGCTGTTGATGATGCAGGAACTCCCCATGAGTGAATTGTGGTGGCCTGTCAGGCTATATGCACTGTGTCAGGAATTTTGGAGCTGGTTTGTAATTCAAATTACGAACTGAGACCTGCATGCAAGCAGGAGGTGGACATTTTGAACAATTCATATAAGGAAATTTCAACAGAGTGTATCATACTTTCAGCAAATAAACGTATTGATAACTAAAAAATTAAGTATTTCCAGACTCATGTTATTATAACCTCTTTTTCTTCTCTTCATATGAGAAGTTTTGCCCTATATTTTTCTACACTTGTGTATACCGGGTTAAATAGGTGCTGTTTATATTGCTTTTCTTGCCTTACCAGTGTTTTTTCTTTTATTTCCAGTTTTGGTGCAAGGTTTACTACTACTTCTGCTTCCTCTAGAAGATTTGGTGACTCTTTACATGCACTACCTCAGTGCTGCACTTATACTATGTTGCGAGATACTTTCATATTGGTATACACTTGCAAAAGATCAGCCGAAAGGGTCAGATGTTCAGTTTTTTCCTTTCTCCTCACTTGATGAGAGCATAATGGCAACAAAACCTGTTACACTTTCATTAATATCAATCATACTTCCAGTTATTATGGCCACCACAGTGACACTTCTCTTGGAAGTGAAGAGTAGTGCAAAGAAAGTAGTTCTTGCAGTTTATACTGTCCCCATCACAGCAAAACTTGCACATTTTCCACTCTATTATCTTGAACTCCTTCATAATTTTTCTAGAATTCTGATTTTTATCTCTGTTTTATACTATATCATTAGGTCATTACCATGTTTTCTTTCATACGTACATAAAGCTTATAAATCAGCTGCTATTATATTGGTTCAGCAGGGTCCTGTAAATGCCATTATAACTGTCTGGGAATCGTCCTTTTTGATGCCACAGTTTATACTGTTTTGGTGTGTTCATGTAGCATTACAGCTGCACAGCTTTTGGTATTATAAGGTAAGTCCCCGAGTAAATAAAACCTTCATTTGATGTTTTTTTTTATCTGCGAGGGCTGTTCAGTAATGATTTTTGTAACATCATACCTTTATTTATTATTTATTCTTCAAATATCGATGGTCTTTCTCAAAGTAGTCCCAATTGGTTGCAGTGCATTTGTCCCAGTGTTTCTGACATTCTTCAAAGACGTACTGGTAACCATTTTTGATAGTCCTTCAGAATTGCCTTCACCACTGTCTTGTTCTGAAGGCTGAAAGGGCATCCCACGAAGGTTTTCTTTCAACTTTGAAAAAAAAAAAAAATCACATGATGCCAAATCCGGACTGTATGGTGGATGAGGGATACATTTCACATTCATTTTGGTGACATACTTCATGATTGCATTTGCTATGTCGAACTGTGCTTTATCATGGTGCAGCATCCACTCTGTTGTGGTCATATTTGCCTGATATGATCGTTCAAGATCTTCAGTACACTTTTGTAGTAATGTTCTGTCACAGTTATGTCTGCTGGTACAACATGCTAATACACAGTGTCAAAAATGAGGTGATCTGCAGATGTCATCCATCACTTTGGTTTTCTTTGGTGTTAGTGATGATGCAGGTTTCCACACAACACTGTTGCTTGCTCTAAGGGTAAAAATGAAGCAGCCAAGGCTCATCTTCAGTTACAATCATCTTCAAAAGAAATCTCTTCACCTTTTGCCTCTAATGTCCTTTTGAGCACTACACAAACTTGTACATGAACCTTCGGATATTTTGGAGTAAGCAGTCTTGGACCTCACCACATACAAACACACTGTCATGTCAGTAGCGGCTGGTGGTCAAAATAATGAGTGTGCTACAATCTCTTTATCGGCCTACTGTATACACCTATATGCATTTATCTTAATTTGAGACTTGCCTAGTGACGAAATATGGAGTTCCTTCCTACTGCAGAAGTTGTCAATTACCCTGGTGTTAAACGTTAAATCCCTCCATCCTGGACATTATGCTCTTTTCTATTGACTGTATTGCAAGAGCAGTGAGGCGATCCTGGGACATAGTGTTCCTTAAAAACGTTTTTATGCGTTTCAAGCAAGAAAAACATCTTTCTGGCTCAGCAGTGGTCATTGGTGTTGTAACCAAAATATTTAACAACTTCGTTACTTCACAGAATGGATCCCGTGAATTGTTGGAGACTATGTTTTGTAACAATTGAACAGCCATCTATATTTCGGAAGTCGGATCTTCCATATAGAACTCCAAGTTGTGTCTTTAACATTCTTTTGTTCAGTACAGTATAGCTGTTGACAGCAACTTCAAGTTCGCGTTCAGGAAAATTATGCAAAAAATTGTCAAAAAATTCGCTGTTTAACAATTTTGTTGCATCTAGGTAGCTTAAAGATTGGAAACGATGAGTAGTTTCCTGAATTATACGGTTACATACCTCCTTGGCATCAATTTTCTGGGATTCAATTTTCCGTCGCTTGCTGATTGATTCAGGAGGTACCTCAAAAAACTGTTAGATGGCAGCAGCAGTCGAACATTTGAATTACCAAATACATTGTACATAGTTCCGAGTTCCTCCACAAACAAGCATTCTTTCCTTACGCTTTACTTTTGCAATCTCCAAGCTGTGTTGTGCTGAAGCTTACTACAGCACTTCCCAGCGCGTAAAAATAGCCAATCAGAGTAGTTATTTCAGCTTCGCACATGCGCATTAACTGTCTACATTCTCATGTAAGTTTTGAGTAGCACAACGAACCCCCTGAGGCACCAAAGAGCGAAGACTAAACACTCTATAACACGTCATGAACATAACAACAGGAAATTGTCAAATGGCAGATCGAATACTATGGCATTGCAAACACTTTATTTGAGCAAAAAATATCATTGTGCTGTAGCACTGTAGCACATCAGGACGAGCTGCCCCTGTGTCATGTGCAGTTTTTCTGTTGCTAATGTGTGGGAATATCTAGTGTAATAGAATGCACAGGATCTCTGACACCTTTCTTAATGTTATTTGTATATCATCCAGCAGCAGTTTAATGTTCACGTCCATGAGAGCTATGATTGGAGCCCTGGACTAGTATCTTTTGATGATTATTTCTTCATTTTTTTTAACCACCTACGATCAGTACAATAGAAGGATGGAACAGATTCCCACAAGCCTAATGTAACATTTCATATGTCTCTGCGCACAGTTTTTTAAGACACAAGCAAAATTTCAGAGCACAATATTGTTCTTTATGTGTGAACTCCATTGTGCTATCTGTGAATCTACAGTAAACATGTTTCAACTTGAATGTTTGTCACAGGTTAGAACTGCAAATAAACTGAATGATATTAATACGTAATAGATGTATTAGTATCTCTATTTTTTTTTCTACAGTTACTATATTAACAATATAGCACAAAATTTAAATTTAAATTTCAAAACAGTGCGAGTAAAAAAGTAATCATTTATTATTGAACAGCCCTTGTAAAATAGGCTATTTTTCTCTTCTTTTTGTGTGTGTGTGTGTGTGTGTGTGCGCGCGCTCGCTCTCTCTCTCTCTCTCTTTCTCTCTCTCTCGCTCAAAATGTACATCTTCCATTCCAGGAGTGATTTTAATATGATGTAACACAGTTTCTTCAGAAGCTGAAAATGCTTACGTTGCTGGCTTTAAAATAATTGCAATGTGATAATAAATACGGGACATTTAATCAAAATTGTCTGTCATTCATCACTGTGCTTTATATTTTTGCTAGTGTTAAGGCTGGTTCACAATAAACCGGGAACGAGAACCAGAATGAAAATGAGAAGCAGAGGATATGAATATGAAAATTTTTTATTCACAATAAACCGAGAACATAGACGACTATGCATATCGATATGTATGTCAATAACGATATGTAAAGTCGATATTACGCATTCTGATGTTATTTGTGTATAATTGACCAATGGAGTTCTCTCATGAGTACAAGGCAGCCAACGTAAACACAGGTTAACCAACTACGGTACTATAAATATGCCCATGCATCTTTATTATCACAATCTATTTTAAGTCTACCATAACGTAAAATAATTAGAGAAGAAACATTTGTAATAGAACAAAAATGAACACAACAGTAGTTATTGAATTGAAGCATGACTATGTAGTGTGTAATACAACCAATACAGTCATAAAATATGATTCACTTACGATTGGTGTTCAAAGATGCAGCTATTGAAAGACACATATTCTCCTTCATTTTGTCATCCTTATACAAGGCTCACCGCTTATCGTAAACGTGAGGATTTTCCTCAACACTCAATATTAGAATCTCATCAAATAAAACTTGCTCCATGATGCACAGCACAGAACGAAATAATGCATAGGTTATGTCACGGTCTTCTTGCTACAAAATATACGACGAGAAAATAGCTTTTAGATGGCAATAGAATGAATCTAGTGGACTGTGATTGGAAACGTGAATGCCAAAGTTGAAACTTGGTCAACTCTCCGTTCCCGATCTCGGGCTCCGGCAAGCTTTTCGTTAATTGTGAATGCTCACATTTAAATGTACACTTTTTAACAATTTTACCATTTTCGTTTTCGTTCCGATTCTCGTTTTCGGTTTATTGTGAACCAGCCTTTAGTTTTATAGGTATTTATTATTGAATTGATGCTACAGATGTGTAACATGTTTTCATTTCAGTACTTACCACCTGGACAAATGGTAGTTTCACCAATTATTGAACGTGGAGATTGGTATCTGATAATTCTGTACGCTTTATCCAATGTTTGCACAACACCTATAAGCCTGCTGGGATGTTGCATTGCAGTATCCTATATGTCATGGACAGTACTGAAACTCACAAAGATCTTAGCAAAAGGTAGGCAATAAACAATACACTTTTTCATTATGCAGTACATATTATACGAATATAAAGTTGAGAGACTGTCAAAGAGCTCACATTGAAACCCTCTCTCAAACTACGCATATTGTTGAATCTCCACAGCAGATGGACAAATGCAAAAATATGTGCTTATATTATAACAAACTCTAAGGTTGCGAAATTAAAGTTTGAATAAAATATTGTTAAAAAATTGAGTTGTCTAGGTCTTGAATAGATAGTGCTCACCCAGCTAGTGATTTAACTAAAGCATTTGATTGTAGATCAAAACATGTTGATAAATAAATTAAAGTTTTATGATGTTAAAGATATTATATGATATGATATTGTATACATGAATCACATTATTAAGGAATGGAGATTGAAACCATATGGAAGTATACCGATAAGTCGTTTGTCCCAAATAGATACCCTATTATTGGCTGATGACATTGTGTTTATGGCAACTTCAGAAGATAATTTACAACATTTGGTTTACAACTTTAATCAAATGGCAGAAAGTTTCAATATGGAAATTTCAACTGACAGATCTAAAGTGATGGCTTTTTTAAGAAAGGAACCAGTCCGTAGCAAAATTTGCATCAATAATAAGATCAT
Organism: Periplaneta americana; assembly: GCF_040183065.1. Lineage (NCBI taxonomy): Eukaryota > Metazoa > Arthropoda > Insecta > Blattodea > Blattidae > Periplaneta > Periplaneta americana. Next base: position 35,649,117 of record NC_091120.1, on the reverse strand, counting down.
TGAACAAGTCAAAAATTTTAGTTATCTCGGTTACCAGAATTCATATGAAGAAGAAAAGAATTTGAATGAAAAATTATTAAATTCAGCAGAGCAATGGGGATAATTAATCAGATATTCAAACCAACCTTAGTACAAAAACACACGCACACCAGAATTTATAAAACATTGGCCAGACCTATACTCTGTTTTGGTAGTGAAGCTTGGACGATTCGTAATATTGATTCACAAAGATTAACAGTGGGAGAAATTAGATTTATGCATCGTACAGCAGGATACACGAGAATGGATCACATTAAAAATGTTGACATTATGAAAGAACTGCAGATTGAACCGATTACGGAATACCTACAGAAATACAGACAAAACTGGAGATCACATGTGATCAGAATGCCTCATTTTAGAATTCCATGCCAAATTTTAAATTACCATCTTGTGGGCAAGAGATTCTTGGGCAGACCGTTCAAGCATTGGCAAGAGACCGTAACAGGCCACTAGGCCCAATACATGCAAGGATGATGATGATGATGATGATAAAGATGAAATCGTAGGTTGGATTACATCCTACTTATCAAATAGAAAATTTAAAATGGAAGTAATGATACCAAATAGTTATAGAGTTACCAACTAAATATTTAGGAATATTAAGCATGGAGTTCCCCAGGGATCAGTTTTAGGCCCATTATTGTTTCTAGTTGATATTAATGATTTAGCCTCAACCATAAATAATCTATCTCCGGTAATTTTATTTGTAGATGATACAAGAGCGGTTATCTCAAGTAAAAAATATGATCACTTTATATACACTTCTAATACAGTGTTAAATCTAATGAATGTATGGTTTAATAACTCAGCAATTAATGTTTATAAAACCAGTGTAATCAAATTTAGTTTACATAATAGTGCTCAGTTTTCGTACAATATTAGATTAATTAGTGGAATCTATATCAAAGAATCTATAAGTGCAGTATCTTGGTTTGGAATTCAATAATCATTTCAATTGGAAAAAAACACACGGAATATATTACTCCTAAATTGAGCTCTGCCTGCTATGTATTAAGATGCTTATTTTCAATTGGCAGTATAAACATGCTTGAAGTAGCAAAATATGCATATTTTCATTCTGTAATGAAATACAGATTAATATTCTCGAGCAACTCATCTGAAGCTAAACATATTTTTGTTTTACAAAAGAAAACCCTAAGGATAATGAAAGGTGTGCACAAAAGGACACCATGTAAAATGTTTTTCCAAATTTTAACTATTGACCTTACCTTGTGGGTACATCTTTCCCTGATGATGTTTAACATTCATCATTTTAATATAAAACACAAGTCAGATCGCCATTTATCCTGTTAGTCTTAGTTGTTACAAGAAAGGAGTCCACTCTTCATGTATTACAGTCTTCATTGCATTGCGTAATTATTGTAAAGCTTTGAAGATTCAGGAGAAAATATTCAGAACAGAATTAACAAAAATTCTCCATAGTCATACCTTATATCAACTGATGAATTAATGTTTATACTTGTTTCATTTGCAGAAGAATTTTACTTACAAAGAAGTGTGCACAAGAAACAACTAATTGAAAGGCCACATTAATTGTGCAAAATATAAATAATTTGTATTTCATTAATTGAATATTTTCAGCTTTATGAGATATTTCTTGTCATTCTGCTTCAAGGTGAGAAGATAAGTTCATATTGGAATTATTTTTAAACTGGTGCTTGCAACAATCATTGTTTTAAATTTTGCATTAATTTACGACGTCTAATATTGTAGCTCCTTTTTACAGAGAAGTTTTCTTGGAAAACATTTATTTTGCATCAACATTTGTGCCAGCAACTCCGAGAACAATGTTCGTAGTACACATTAGTTTGCTTCTTCTTTTGAAGCACTTTTTATTTTTCTGAGTAGTTTTTGCTCACCTGCTTCTTTGTGTTTTATAACTCACGCTGTAGCATTAAACTTTAAAAGAGCACGTTTGTAAAAGAATGGAGAACCTGATGCTTGTGGCCTTATTTGAAAAACTACGACTATATGGCAGAATTTTTTAGAGAATTAAGAAGGCTGTATTTCAGTTATAATTTAATTTTAAATATTAAATTCATGCATCTTAGGTTTTACATAGGTTATATACAAGCAAATGATTCTGAAATCTTTTAACATACAAAGTAAAATAAATGGACCTGTTCTTCCTTCCTTTCTTCTCACTTTTATAATTCTCAGTTATTTCTCTTCCTCGCTGTAACTTTTCATCCTTCTTTTTCAATCATTTCTCTTCCTTTTTTCCTTTGTTTCCTTCATTTCTTTCCACCTATCTTCCTGTCTCTCTTCTTCTTTTAAGTCTTTATTGCTTTGGCATCCTCCTGACGTCATAGGTGCAGTGATTGAGTCGCGATTTTTTATCATCATCCTTAATGTCGAGGATGGGATTCCTAATGAATCAGAGAGTTGTTTCTGATTAAGAATAATGTTTTCATCGTACTTCCAATTTTTCCGATACAGAAAGTGCGTTTCGTTTAACACTCATTGTAATCACACTCACAAACACTTCAGTACATTAAAGGACAACAGACTGACCAGAAAAAATTTCCAGCATTTTATTACGGCCAAGTGAGGAATGTTGTTTGGGAGAGAGGGTTAGCAAGAGGGTGAGGTATTGTAACTGTATGTAGACTTTAAATGTGCAGGTAAAGAGTCGAATAAGAGAGCGTAACAAGAGGGTGGGGTATTGTACAGTATGAAGGTTTAAGTGCGCATGTAAAGGATTGAATACCAGTATTTCAGGTTAATGGCACTAGTTAGTTCAATGGCCAAAATGTTTCATTGCTGTTACAGTACATTGCTGAAAATTACGTCGAAAATATTCCACAAAAACAGCATATTATGCAGGACTTGAGCACAATAAACGGGGTATTTTATAAAGGCGTTATATATGAAATATGCAGGGACCGAACAAAAAAAGTGTATTACACAGGATAGCGTAATAAGCTTGCACGTCTTATCGAGGTTTCACTGTAATATACATATTCCCAGCTGGGAGTTAATCTGGACACTCATGCAATCCATTTTATCTGCACAAGAATTTAGATATGACTTAAAAATAACTGCCTTCTTATGTAGCTTCTGAAAAACTGTTCTTTATGTTGACTTGTTGCACTTGATTTTAAGTAGTATTTAGCACAAGTATTGAGTTTGAGATTATCCCCTACTTCTTTCGTTTTTACCTCCTTTTTTCTTATATTTATCATTGTTTTCACCCTCACTTTTTTGGAGTGGTTGCTCTGATTTTGTTGCCTTTGGTGGTGGTTGCTGTTGTTTTTGTAGTATGTAACAATAATGTTCCTCTTTAATTTATTTAAGCTTATCTTTGTTTGAGAGGGAGAGGAATAAATATCAGACGTATGCTCTAACCCATGCAACCGATCTAACCTTTGGAAACTAGACATACTTCCGTTGCAATATCCACATTTCATGCTCATTAGCAATGTTCTCGAATATTATCACAAAATCCCAATACGACGTAAATTTTCACCAAAGAATTCGCGTAACCTATACACGCGACGCAAAATACAATCACCAGCAAATCCACTTCATATAATCTCGCTAAATAACCAAGGCGACCTACAATTCGCACCGTTTCACATAGTCCCACAACATAACCACGGCGACCAGGAATTCGAACCAATATACCTTCCAGAATATTCCACGAGTTAATATCTCTGGAAGCTAAATAAACTCGCTACACAAACTTAATACGTCGTATATTTAAGCCACTGGCGTAGCTCAGTCGGCTAAGACGCTTGCCTGCCGATCCAGAGTTGCGTTCAGGCGCGTGTTCGAGTCCCACTTGGGCTGATTACCTGGTTGGGTTTTTTCCGAGGTTTTCCCCAACCATAAGGCAAATGTCAGGTAATCTATGGCGAATCCTCGGCCTCATCTTGCTATCATTAATCCCATCGACGCTAAATAACATCGTAGTTGATACAGCGTCATTAAATAACCAAGTAAAATTTAAAAAAAAATCCTATATCTATACAGTTCCCAGTATGCATTAACAGTCTTATTGTAAATGAAATCCAGTTACGAAATTCACAAAATCTATAATACCAAAGTTATGTATGCCTCCAATTTTATCAAATATATAAAGAAACGATCTTGTCTGTACCCTCCTGGTTTCCTGAATAAACTTTCTAGAGAGTATATCGTATATGATGCAAGTTCCCTGAGTAAGTCTTGCAGATGACGTTGCCCCTACCATGCGAGTTTTCTGAGTAAACCGCCTGTCTGCCGGTAGTTCCAATGAAACCTCCGTTCTCCCTCTCCATGCTGCCTCGTATACATCTAGCCAATGGGAAGGACAATAGGAATAATGCATTCAAAGATGGCACTGTCATGCAATATGGCGAGATACAAAGAATCATGATGCTATAGTAGGCTCAGACAGTACATCTCACTTGATGATATGTGTCAGAGGAAGAATAATTGTTTGTGTACATCTGAAGTCTGGTTAGTGTAATATGTAGTTAGTCAGCAATATATGCAATGAAGGAGCAAAGGAACTGGCCACCATACCCTATTACATCTTGGCCTTGTTACCTCATAAGTGGTGTCTTCTTGGTGTTACTTGTGAGATTCAGACCTGTCTTCGGACAGTTGACTAAACAACAACAGTGTCTGGTAAAATGTTCATGTCCTAATTTTTTTTTTCATATTCTTGTATGTTTCTCCCTTCTCCCGCCCCCCCCCCCATTAATATTTCTATAACTACCATTGAACCGGGCTTTCCAGATATTATAGGAGACAATAGAGATGTTTTCCAAGAAACATTTGAAAAAACCTAGCCACCCATTCCACCAATATTCAGGACTTGCAATGGCAAGTGAAATCTCAAAATTCCCCTTTAGAGTCATTGCACTCGTAGTAACAATGAATTCGAGATGCTGAGACAAGATAAGACAAGTGGTTTCTATTCCACCTTTGTTTATTCTCTCGAATCCAGTGAGTCGTTTCAGTGTTGCCAATCTACTTATATACGTGTAAATTAATGTTTTAAATGGGTTTTAACCATCAATTTTGCTGCCTACATAATTTTTCCTCTTTCTGCAACTTGTGGATTTTTCATTGTACGAACAATATTAATTGACGGAAAGTATAATATTTTGCCAGGAAAGAAGTTTCTTGTGTTTTATTGTAACCAGTGTTGAGTCCAGCCATTACAAGAATGTTTTTTTCTCTTGAGTGTAAAAAATTTAGTTCCTTATTTCTTACACTCAGGTAAGGAGTTAATGATGCTTAAAATTGTTTAATTATGCAGATTTATTTTATATTATTTTATTTTATCTTATTTTGTAGCCTATTATAAGCAAAATTATGAATTTTGAAAGGCTTATTTTATAAACAATGGTGTAAACATGCTCGAAATGTTTTAGGAAATAAGATATTTCATTACTGTAATTTTCCATAGTTATCGTCCACGATGCAACCATTCAAATTTTGCACACTGTAACGTAGTACCTCGTTTATCCACATTTTTGCTGTACTGAAGTTTGAAGTCAAGTCACTGCAGCTGTCTATGAACAGTCTATGATACTTCTACAATGTTCTTTGAATGGTTGTATCAGCGAATAGGGATTATAAAGAATGGACACTTCACGTCGGTACCTTTGATGTAGCCAGACTGATTTCAATGACCTTCAAGCCAGCTAAAGCATGAGATTCTGCTTTCTCCCTAGAGTTGGCGCTGACATCACACCAGCTAGCAGTCGACACAGCAGAAATATAACACATATAATTAATACATCTACATACATTATGTACTCAAATAAAATAAATTGGATCCATAAAATAATAAATCCGTCATTAACTGTAATGTCTAGACTCTAGAGTTCCTTTATAATGAGAGATGAGACGTTGACCCCAACAACAATTAAAATATGTAATGATTTGATAGCGCTGAAAATGGAAAAACAAAACTCTGAGAAGTAAAATCATATACCTATATTATATTATATACAAATATTAAACGAATTCGATACTTAATTTTATAATGCATTATATTATTTTATAATATAATTTATTATATCTGAAATATAAAATATTATTATTACAACTAGTTTGTCACTGAGAAATAAGGAAAAGCTGTTAGCTTGAATATATTTGAAGCGAAGTGTTACTGGATTATGCAATAAGATAGGCGATGTTTGGATGCTGTGTCTCAATTCTATTCTCAATTATTATCTTAGCGTATGCTTGATTACACTAACCTCTAGAGCTTGAAAGTGGAACTAAACGCTGCACACAGAGAAACAAAACACAGGAAAATTCGCTCAGTGTCCATTCTTTATAATCCCTATTCGCTGGTTGTATCATGGATCATAGTCATGGGAAATTACGGTATGCTGATTTCATATTTTGTCAAAATAAATGTAATATTTTCCAAACATTTTCTTCATATTGTGCCGATCTGTAGCTAATATAATTTTCAATATGAAAAAGGAAGTGAATTGTTGTGAAAAGTATCATTGACACTAATTTTTTATGGTTCTCATTCCAGGTACTAGTGCACATCTCTTAGACAGAGAATTAGAACGGGCTGGCATATCTGAGGGAATAGCAATGGCACTTTTCGCTCTACAGACAGGACTGGTGGACTTGCCTATGCCTCAACGAATGGGCGCCATGTGTATAATCTTATTCATTGTTGTGGGTTCACTAGTGCAATCCATGCATGAGATAGTGGAACCCATAATGCTGGCTCTAAGTGCATCACACTCGCATTCTGTCCTCCGTCATGTCAGGATTCTTACAGTCTCTCTCTTTCTTCTGGTGTTCCCACTGTACATGACGTTCTTTCTCTGCCAGCTATTCGAGATCGATTTATGGACTCTTGTGATTATCTCGACATGTACTCTCACTTCTGTTCAGGTATGTCTTAAATTTAACATTTGTTAACATTGACATAGATAATATCGAGAGAAAGTGCTTGGGCATTTGGAAAGGATGCTCGTGTTTGTATCAAATGTTATTGTCAGTGACTACTCTCAACTTATAAATGGATCTCCACTAATTAACCCTTCAGCACTCAATAAATTTAAGAATGCAGTTATATTGTCAGACTCCAAAGCAGCTATTCTATCAATAGTCTCTAAACACACACCTTCATCTCAAACAGCAGAAATAACTAAAATGCTCTCTCAATTAATATCACTCAATAAAAGAATTGTATTCCAATGGATACCATCCCATTGTGGAATCCTGGGAAACGAGAATGCGGATCCATTAGCAAAGAAGGGCAGCAGTGCTACTTACAGACCTGTTACTAAATCTACATATTACTCTGTGAAAAGATTTATTAAATCTACATACTTAGACTTCAACAAGCAACATTTGATAACACAATCACAAAGGAAAAAATGGAACTCTCTGCATCATAATCCACAGTTAATTCCCGATTTACCACGCAAATTGTCTGTAGTTGCATTTAGATTGGCAACAGGCCATGATTGTTTGGCCAAACACCTGCATAGAATTGGAATATATCAGTCCCCTAACTGCCCATTGTGCAACTCAAATCAAGAAATGGATTCAGAACACCTCAAAATCTGTGCTTCAGTGGCTGGCCATGATAATATCTTTGAAAAATATTGGAGTGCAAGAGGTCAAATGACTTTATTGTCAAACGCCTGGCATTAGAAAACAACAACAACTTTTTCGTAATGTATTCAGTCATGTGGGGGATAGCTGTCACCCAAGTTATATTCTTGCTTTAGGGAATGAATTTGAACATTCTTTCCAATATCAATGGTTACTACGGATATTTTAAAATAAATATAAAAACAGTCTTGAAACAGAATTAATTTATTTATAACTATTGATAGGTCATTGAAGATCTCAGTACAATTAGTTGGTTATGAACCAAAAGGCAGCTTTTCAAGACAGCAAAAACAAAGTTTCTATTCGCTTTATTTTTTGGAACAGCATATTACATGAACTTCTAATACTACAAATGGGTTTATGAGAGAACAAATCACAGATTCTGATTCTATGAGGCAGGAATAGTAAGAAAGTTTGAAAATCCGAAAATGCCACATTTGGTCAATAACTCACTTATTGTTCTGAGGTCTTCAATTATTTATGTGTAAATTTCAAATACTTTCTACATTTACCCACAAAATTAACCCTGGAAACACGTTATAATCCTTGCTTTGTTGTGAAAATCTTTCTATACAATAATACCTGAATAGCTTGTGTCCTATTGTCCTTGGATTATCCTTCAAAAGTCTTTATTCCTGAATGCTTTCTATAGACATGTCTTTACGGTACCTAGTTATTTACAAGTAATTTACACAGATAACCCTCAAATGGTCGGCACATGTTCATTTTTAACATTTCACACACCATTTCTAGTCGTTTTGTCTCGAGACGCACAAAATTGGTAACAACGACCCCTGGATCCATTCCTTTGTTCTGGGGTTGGCGTAGCGGATTCTTGAATTCCCAGTAATACTTGAGAATATCTTCTAATCTCTGAAGGAATTTGATAAACGTAGATGTACAATCCTTCGAAGTTCAATAGAACAAATTACCCCTAAGGATATAGTATATAACTCACAAAAGTGATAATGAATACTTACTGAAACTTTGCAGAAACCATAATGTAAAAAATCGCGTCATTGACAGTTGTCATCCAGAAGAATAAAACCTTAGCTACACAAGTTATACGAGAAACTCCAAGACATAAACTTAAGAATATTATTATGTGAGCTTGGTTTGAAGGTACCTAAACCCTCACGGTTGTAAACCCTTTCTAGAAAATACAACAATGAAAACAAACACACTGGTTGGCAGGTGTCCCCCACGTGAGTACTGGAGGGTTAAATATGGAGTACTAAATATTAGGCCTATAAAAATATTACCTAAACTATTTAACAAGGTAATAGAGGGCGATCCAATTTTATCTGATTGGAAATTGTCATACATCAGTGCTTTATATAAAAAATAAAGGAAATAAAGAATATCCAGCAAGTTGTAGAAGGATTAGTGTCTTGGCTACTGTTAGAGAATTTTAAGTGCAATATAAGATCAGATTAGAGGAATTAATGAAACATAAAATATCAGATTTTATAATTTATGTTCCCTCTTTAGAAGAGAAAATAATTTTCGTCATGAAGAAGGAAGAACAAATTTCCTTTTCATCATCTGAATTTATCACTGAATTATGAAAATATCATATGACGTGAATACGTTCTACATAGAAAAATACATCATGTAATTACACTCATTTCCTTTATTTACTGAGAATAGTTGTGAAGATCTTTTGCTGGAATCTTGTTTCTGACAGATGAAACATAAAGCATTCATTGTACATTTATATTCCGCTAACTGTACTTTTTCTCTTCAGGTATTAGGTGCGTTGATTATATATGGACTCTTCATGTATGATGCACTGCAGAAGGACTGTAGTTGGGAGTCTTTAGACGATAATGTATATTTCACTCGTGCCATTATTCGTGTTCTGGAGTTCGTAGTAGCAGTGTTTGTCGTTGGATCAGGTCAGTACCTTTATGCCATTAAAATAAAAGAACCTTATTCAAACACTTGTGATGCCCCATTTCAATGACTGCGATTCTTTGTTAGCTAGTCTAAGTACCTATGTAGCTGACAGATTGCAACATGTTAATAATGCATGTATACGATTTGTCTGTAATACTAAAAAATTGGACCATGTAACACTGTCTCTCAAATTACTCTCGTGAATTCATTTGAGGAAAATAAGAATCATATATTCTCTGTCACTTCTATTCAAAATTCGACATACTTCTACTCCATATTATCTGGCATTATGGCTTCAGTTCCTCGCAACAACTCACAATCAGCATCAGTTGTTTCTTTGTCATCATCCTTCACAATCATTTCTGGAATTATTTATCTAGTGACGTCAGGGATTGCCAGACATTATTACTTACTTACAAATGGCTTTTAAGGAACCCGGAGGTTCATTGCTGCCCTCACATAAGCCTGCCATCGATCCCTATCCTGACCAAGATCAGTCCAGTCTCTACCATCATATTTCACCTCCCTCAAATCCATTTTTATATTATTTTCCCATCTGTAGATGGCCTCCCCAAAGGTCTTTTTCCTTGTAGCCTTTCAACTAACACTCTATATGCATTTAGACATTATTACAATTTAAAACTAAATTAGAAAAAGGTGTTTTATTGCATGAATTCGAGTTTTATTAAGTTGCCAGTTTTCATAACAATTAAATTGTGTTGTATATTATTAACTCTTTTATTATCTTTAATTTGAATTTGCAAATACATAATTATAACACATTAATTTTTTTTCAAAGACAGTTTTGGTCTGATAATTATAAATATTACAAAATCAATATATTATATTTATTTCCTTCAAATTACTTATCTTTTATTATAAACCATCAAGCCATTAAATTATGGCATAAAAATGGGTTGATAGTTTATAATAAAAGATAAGTAATTTGACGGAAATAAACAAATTTAAATATATTAATTTTGTAAAACACATTAAGTCAAGAATATTACTTATGGCTTTTAGAGAACTCGGACGTTCATTGCCGCCCTCACATAAGCCCACCTTCGATCCCTATCCTGAGCAAGATTAATCCAGTCTCTACCATTATATCCCACCTCCCTCAAATCCATTTTAATATTATCCTCCCATCTACGTCTTGGCCTTCCCAAAGGTCTTTTTTCCCCTTCTGTCTCCCAACTAACACTATATGCATTTCTGGATTCACCATACGTGCTACGTGACCTGCCCATCTCATACGTCTGGATTTAATGTTCCTAATTATATCAAATGAGGAATACAATGTATGCAGTTCTTTCTGCATTGTGCAACTTTCTCCATCCTCCTGTAACTTCATTCCTCCTAGCTCCAAATATTTTCCTAAGCACCTTATTCTCGAACATTCTTAACCTCTGTTCCTCTCTCAAAGTGTGAGTCCAAGTTTCACAGCCATACAGAAGAACCAGTAATGTAATTGTTTTATAAATTCTAACTTTCAGCTTTCTTGAGAGCAGACTGAATGACAAAAAAGCTTCTCAGCCAAATAATAACAGGCATTTCCCATATTTATTCTGCGTTTAATTTCGTCTCAAGTGTCATTTATATTTGTTACTGTTGCTCCAAGATATTTGAATTTTTCCATCTCTTCAAAGGATAAATTTCCAGTTTTTATATTTCTATTGGCTGCAAAAGGGTATCTGTCGGATACAGGGGGGAGAGCCATTAATCCTTCCCATTGAAGGCTTTAAGGAACCAACCTGGACAAATACCCAATGTACCATCCCTACCTTCCCGTGGTGCAGCTGTTAGTAAGCATAATTTTACAAGCTGAACTAAAGGGAGGGGCTACTCATCCATTAGCACTGGTCAGCTTGATGAGGTATTGAATGAATTTGGTATAATTTTCCTCTATCCAGTACCTAATTCCCTCTTTGCCCTTTCCTATCCAGTCCTCTGACTGAACTCTTACTTTCTTCGACCCCGACGGCATTAGAGCATTCGAGGCCTAGGGGTTCATTTCCCTTTCCTTCCTCCTCTTTCTACTTTTCTGTTCCTAGTGCTGACCTGCTATGGCACTAAAATCGTCCTCCAGTGGCCTAAGGAGGGAAAGCTGGTGATCAACAAGATCTCCCAGCTAGGTCCAGTGGACCCGTCGACCAACAGCAGGTGTGGTCCTCCAGACATTCTGGGGGTTGTGTGTGAATGAAGTAGCCACCAAAACGTTAAAATATGGTGTTCACTTAAATCGGCTACAACTTGCCATTTAACTCCAATATGAAATGAGTACCATTAAGGTAAAATTATCCAGAGGTAAAATAGTCCCCCAATCGGATCTCCAGGCGGAGACTACTTTAATGGTACAGAATCAACTAAACATCTTACAATGGATTGCTGGCGGTATAACATCAGCCAAGAAGACTGAACTAGCCAATATACTCTCAGATAATAATATAGATATCTTCCTTATTCAAGAAGCAAACCTTAATGCTGACCAATTAAAATATTTTAATTTTAAAGGTTTTAATATGAAACTGTTACCCAAAGGTAGACAGATCAGTAGTGGAATTCTCGCAGATACATCAAAGAAATTAATTACAAATTTTCAAATCATAAAAGAAATGGATAATCAAGACAAATTAGAACTAATAAAAATTGAATTATGGAAAAATCAACAACATTTCAAAAATCTACAGTGCCTATAACCCACCTAATAATCCTCTTGATCTAACTTTGTTTGATATACAACCTAAAACTATCATAATTGGTGACTTTAACGCCCACTCCCAACTTTGGGGCTACGATAATGTAAACCAACCTGGAAAAATGATCATGGACCTCCTAAATACTACAACCGCAGAACTTGTCTACAGAAAAAAGAAGATCCCCCTACTTTCATTCATTATTCTGGTTCTGGTACAAATCCAGACTTATTACTAGTAACATCAGATATCCGTCACGAAACCAAGAAAAAAATAATTGAAGACCCTGGATCTGGCCATAGAGTCATCATTGCTTCTATCCATCTCCACCAAAACCGAAGAAAAGAACCCTCCAATAACAAAACAACATGGAACTTTAAGAAAGCTAATTGGAAACTATTTACAACAGAACTCGACGAACACCTCATGGTCAACATACCACTAATGGAAAATACAAACTCAGATAGATTGAACAAATATTTCTGTGAATCTCTTCTTAAAATTGCAAAAAAGCACATTCCACGAGGAAAACCAAAAAAATATACCCCATTCTGGACAGAAAACCTGAATTTATTGAAACAAGATAGAGATAAAGCAAGAACCAAAGCAGAACATAGCAAAACACCAGAAGATACTCAAGATTGGAGGAAGAAGACTGCCATTCTTAAAAAAGCAATCATAACAGCAAAAAAGAACAGTTTCAATAAATTTATTGAAAATATTAATTACAGAACCGATAGCGCTAAAACATATAAATTTCTGAAGAATATTTCCAATACACAGGAAAATACTAGCCAACCTATTATTCATAATAACAAAACACTAACAGATAGTAGAGATATAGCAAACGCATTTAATAAACACTACTCAAACTCTCACAGATTACATCCCAATATCAAAAAAACTGACAAATTTATCAAAAGAGAATTACATAAAAATAATAAAAACAATATTACTAGTACAAAACCTGAAATATTTCATCAAAATTTTACTTCCAAAGAATTAACTCTAGCTATACAAAATTTAAAAACCAAGAAATCTCTTGGCCCCGACAACATTCATTCCGAATTTTTTAAACATCTGGGGGAAAAAGCCAAGTCTGTACTTTTATCCATTTTCAATTTATCATGGAACACCTCAATTCCTGCAGCTTGGAAAAAAACAATCATTGTACCAATTTACAAAAAAGGGAAACCTGCTCATGGTGTTAATAGTTATCGACCAATAGCACTATTAAGCATGATAGCAAAAACCATGGAGTCCATGATCTCCAACAGGTTAACTTGGTATTTAGAATCCCAAAATCTTTTATCACCAAGACAAGCCGGTTTTCGACAACTACACTCTACCAATGAACAAGTCATACGCCTCGACCAAGAAATAAAAGACAGTTTTAACAAGAAAGAAGATACCTTGACAATATTTATTGACTTTCAGTTAGCATATGACTCTGTTTGGAGAAATAAATTATTACTAAAACTCCAGAAATTAGGTATCTCCGGCAATATGTTCAGATGGATATCAGAATTCCTTAGTCAAAGATTCATTGCCACTAAATTCAATAACTCACTGTCTAGTTACAGACAAACATATCGAGATCTACCTCAGGGCGCTGTCCTCAGCACAACTTTATTCAATATTTATATAAATGACTTACCCTCCCTATTAGAGGAATCAAACATGAAAACAGCACTATTTGCAGATGATATAGTTTTGTGGACTTCCGGATCTTACAGACATAGAGACAAAATTCTGCTCTTAAAGCTCTAAATCAACTACATGAATGGAATACATCAAATTTGATGACACTCAATTTAAGCACAAGTAACTACCAAATATTTTCACTCGGTAAAAAAGAAAGAGAATTCAATGTCCAATACAATGGCCAACACCTTCCTAGGATTTATGAATCCAAATATCTTGGAGTTATTTTCGATAGTAAGTTAACATGGAGCAACCATTTGAAATATATTTCTGGAAAAGCTCGTAAAAGATTCTCCTTTCTAAAAAGACTAGCAAGAAAGAAATGGGGATGCTCTAGGAATACTTTGAACACTACATACAAAATGTTTATACAGCCAGTGCTGACATACTGCGGAGAAATTTTAATTACTTCACCTTTCATAAACGACATAGAATATGTTCAAAACCAAGCTCTCAGACTCATTACTGATGGAATCAAAACAACTCCAATAGATTCTATGAGATTCCTCACTAATATTAACAGCATCAAAATGACAATAGAAGAAAAAGCACTGATTCAATATGAAAAACTTATCAGATTACCAGGAAACAATTGGCATTCATACAGTCCTGTAGATTGAAAACTCAAAAAAGTTTCATATCCATTGTTCAAGAATTAAAACAGAAAATCAATATCCCGAATTTAAAAGAAAACTTACAAATTAAACCAAACCCTTTAACTCTATTAAATATAGAATATAATCTAAATTTAACAGAAGAAATACTGAAATCAGAAGTAAACATTGAAATACTGAAACAATTGCCTTTAGAGACAATTAATATTAGGTACCCTCCACAAAACTGGCTTCATTTGTACACCGACGGATCCTTGATCTCCAGAGAACAAGGTGCCGGTGCAGGTGTTACGTGCTGTCTCTTCTCACTTTATAGATCTCTTGGATATGGAACAACAAGTTTTGATGGTGAAATCATTGCAATAGGTGAAAGTCTCAGGAATCTTCTATGCCACATCAATAAATTTAGGAATGCAGTTATATTGTCAGACTCCAAAGCAGCTATTCTATCAATCATCTCTAAACACACACCTTCATCTCAAACAGCAGAAATAACTAAAATGCTCTCTCAATTAATATCACTCAATAAAAGAATTGTATTCCAATGGATACCATCCCATTGTGGAATCCTGGGAAATGAGAATGCGGATGCTTTAGCAAAGAAGGGCAGCACTGCTACTTACAGACCTGTTACTAAATCTATGTATTACTCTGTGAAGAGATTTATTAAATCTACATACTTAGACTTCAACAAACAAAATTTGATAACTCAATCCCAAGGGAAAAAATGGAACTCTCTGCATCATAATCCACAGTTAATTCCCGATTTAGCACGAAAATCGTCTGTAGCTGCATTTAGATTGGCAACAGGCCATGACTGTTTGGCCAAACACCTGCATAGAATTGGACTATATCAGTCCCCTTACTGCCCATTGTGCAACTCAAATCAAGAAATGGATTCAGAACACCTCAAAATCTGTGCTTCAGTGGCTGGTCATGATAATATCTTTGAAAAATATTGGAGTGCAAGAGGTCAAATGACTTTATTGTCAAACACCTGGCATTAGAAAACAACAACATATTTCTATTTCGTACAATGTTCGGGTCACGAGATATAATCATATACTTTGTCCTTTCGGAATTTACTTCTAAACCCATCTCTTTACTTCTGAGAAAAGGGCGTTTTTCTTCTTACAAAACTGAATCCTCAAAATATTATTTTTAGTAAATTGTTTCTCTTTAAGTGTATTTCATTTTCCAATTTTCAGTGCATACACATACATTATATATGCCTTTTTCTCAGGAGTAATATTTTTTACTTAATGTGTTTTGCTTGTAAACTGACAGACAGTTCTGATTAAAATGCCATTATTTCTTTTGTAGATTGTGTCACTTAAATTTTGCCATTAGTATTGTAGATTAAAAATTATTAATTATTTTTTTTAGTTCTTTCTGTATGTTTTACTTATAATTGTATATCTATTGGTGTGGAAGAGACGGCCTACTGGCCTTAACTCCACTAGAATGAATGAATAAATAAATATTTTTTTTTTTTTAAGGAATCCATGAATCTCTGTTACTGTCTTCAGAAGGACGTCCATGGTCATGGCTGAATGGATCAGCATTGGCTGTACATTGTTATTTTAATGTGTACCAGCGTTTACAATCCGGATGGCGGTGTTTTCTCCTTAGACGTGAAGCAGCACGTAAGATTCTTTCATTACCATGTGCCAGTGCAGATGAGCTCAAGTCTCATTCACACGATGTCTGTGCCATATGTTACTTCGAAATGAAGACAGCGTGTGTAACACCGTGCCAACACCTCTTTCATGCTCAATGTCTCAAGAAGTGGCTTTATATTCAAGACAGATGTCCTCTGTGTTCTACGCAGATTACCACAGCTGCAAAGAACACAAATAAAGTACCTGAAAACAATGATCTTCCTGTGCAAGAAGATATAAATAGTGAAAATTTTGTAACTGTGAATACAAGTAATAGTTCAAATACTTTAAGACGCGACATTGATATCAGTTCAGTTACATCAACTGATAGCAATACTGGCACACCCATCTCTGTTAATTGTAAACACAGCTCAGTACCAGGATGCAGCGAGTGCAAAGACACAGTGCGATTCAACTCATTCGCAGCTTCTGGAAATGGTGCCAATGACTGTTCTGCCAAATAATATTCAGACTGATAATTTTTACATACCTATATTAAATTGAAATGTTACATTTTAATATCTTTACAGGTACGATTAATAAAAAATGCTTTGTATATATCAAATGTAAAATAATATCATCCATTCATATTATCATTCACTCTGTCATGCTGCCCTGTGATGATGTGTCACTTAAAACTTTATAAACTATATATTTACTTATTAAATAAACAGATGAGCAATTTTTATTTTTTACAAAAAACTTTGGTGATTATACTGGCCATTGGATCTAAGATTTATAAGTTCAAATCTGGCCGAGGGCAATAAAATCCTTAGCATGGCTTGCTGTGGGAGGGAAGTAAAGCTGAACACTCCATGTCGTAAATTTATTGCATGTAAAATAACCTTGTCCCAGATAGAGGACCCTAGGCAAAATCTGCTGGTCATTTCTCAGCCACATTGCTGAATTTCGACTCAGAATAACTTCTATTTTTGAAAGTATTGTTAAGGTACAGTCACACGTCGCTACTTTTGCAGCGATGCAGTACAAAAAACTGTGCAACTCTCGTACTGCGACGTGTGAACAACGGTGCAACCCGAAAAGTAGCGGCTGCCGAACCTGCTGCTCGCTACTTTTTCATGCTGCGCGAACAGGGTTCTCAGGGTTGCAGCCGCAACATTTTTGATATCGGCTTTGTTGAAACTTTTGCTGCGGTTGCGACCAGTGTTGCCACCCATATGTGCCAATGATATTTTTATTGTTTGGATGTATTTTAATGTTAGATGTGATGAAAATAAATTATTTGTAACCGTTATTAAATGCACAACACAGTCTGAGCATATTTTCTGACGATATAATGCACTTTTTTAATTTTCTGTAGCGTAGTTTCAAACAGGAGGGTTGCCAACATTGATTACGTGAATATGCTGTTGGTTATCATTTAAGTATATAGGCGTTTTTAAAAGCTTTATTGTAAAAATAATGCCAATTTCTTAATACTAGTTAGGACAGAAAAGCAAATAATAGATAACTAAGCTTTCGCATGAGTTTATTAATAATGCGAACATAACCACAAAATGTATATTGAGAAGTCAACACGGAGATGGAAACCTGCAGCATGACTGCAGCTGCAAAAATAGAGCCTGGTGTGTGAACAGACTCGCAATCTCCAGTTGCAACTTTTGTAGCACTCAGGTTGCGCAGCACGAAAAGTAGCGTGCTACTTTTGGCTTAAGTGTGAACACGACACGCAACTTTTGCAGCTGCAGTACAAAAGTTGCGCAGCAAAAGTAGCGACGTGTGACCGTACCTTTAGATAAAATACTGCTGCTACCACTACATATATTTCCATCATCATCACTACATTTTTCCCATTTTCCTTTTGTTTATTTTAAACATAGATTTTAGAAGACACGTGATTAAATTATATAAAAATGACTTTTATTATTTCATATGAGATGAAAACATCTGATGTATCGAACAAGTTGGCATTTCGAAGGCCCTGGGTTCAAACCTGTGGCCAGCCAATCTGAGGTTTTTATGGTTTCCTTCAGTGACAAACGCAAATGCCTGATTGGGAATTTACATATCGCACCTCTGGAATATACTGTCATAACTCCCAAAAATTGAATTTTGAGTTACAGACAGATTTGTAATCTTTATTAATCTTCTATGAAACAGTAGAACTGTCCTATCTCTAAGTTCAAGTGCAAAGTCTACAGGACTCATACTGATACTTGGTAATCCTGATTTTTCATATGACTTTGAAATGTTTATCTTGCATTTACTCAAAATTAACTTTTAGTAGTTATGATAGTATTATTCTAGGGGTACGATGTCATGATTCAGCACACTAGGGAACCTGATTTTCACGAATTTCTGCTAATTGAGTCAAAGAGTTAAAATTTTTATAAGTGTGAATGAGAGTCATTCTGTATGCGATTTGTCGCGAATTTTGCTTTTTTTTTACGAATTTGACATTTTTTTTTTTTTTTAAGAATATCACAGTCTCGTTCATTCATTGGTCACGAAATTCCATTATTTTATTTTCTACAATGAAATATTCAAAATAAGTACATAAATGGATTTGTCTTTCATGTTTTATCATGTGGAAAGCATAGCTGCTCAGCTGTGGAAAATGAAAATCTGTGTGTTACGCATGTTCAATGCTTAGGTCTGTTACACACTACTATAATAAGAAATGTGTAAAAGATATTTACCACATTTTCAGCAAGAGTATACAACGAAGACTAGTTTGATAATTTGGCAGTCGAGCAGAAATGAACATAGACCTAATGTTTTTTTTTTTTTATTCACGTCACAGTTTTCTTCACCTAGGCCCGGTTTCTTCAACCTTTGTTAAATTATAACAGTGTGTTATTCCATTTTAACTGTCAACTTAACAGTTGAAGCATTTCTTCAACTACTGTTAGTACTAACAGGCTGTTAAAACCTATGTTAATTTAACTGCCCAATTTCAAGCAGTTAAATCATTTAACTCTCTGTTAGCATAGAAGTATCCAATATGGCTGGTGCGATAGATGCTGAACTTATATATCTTGATTATTTAGAAAATGATATCCATGAATACATAAACAGAGGGGATGATTTCTGTGATCTGACAGGCCAGAAGTTCATACAAAGTATAGGCGATTTTCTGCCAAACCTCACTTTTCGCTTTCAACATAGATCCGTTTATTTGTTTATTCTCATTAATTGGTTTATACAGCGAAAAAATTTCCAGCAGAAGGTTTCTTTCTAACGAAGAGAAATTAGTCCCAAGATTTCTTTTTGTTCCAGTGTTTTCCATTTCATAACAGCAATACCAATACGCCACTCCACGCTATCACAGTCTACTATATACAGTCACGAAGCTTGAGTTTTGAGGGTGCTAGAAACAATAGACTGTGATGGTACTATTTTGCATTGCCTGTAATGAGGCGATATTAGCGATCCTAGTGGTGAGCAACTACCTAATGTTTGCATATTTGCTACGTATTGAGCTTCACGACTGTATATAGTAGACTGTGACGCTACTGTGATACAGACGAGGAAAGAAGCAGAAATCAAACCTGAGAGAATAGAAAGACTTCTATCCTCTCTGAATCAAACAACGGAAACAAGCGAGAGTCGCAATTGTCAGAGTTCAGAAAACAGAAGTGAATCTATACTTGGTTTTAGGTTATGGTTAAACTCTAGAATCTCTGGTCCTAACAGAGAGTTAACAAACAGAATGTTAAAATGTGAAATGTAAAGTCGAAGAAACGCAATATTTTTAACAGCAATTCATACTTTTAACTTACAGTTAATTAATGCTATGTTAGGTGCATTTTAACAAAGGTTGAAGAAACCGGGCCCTAGTGTATAACAGGCCTTATAAATACCGGGGAAGCCTGTAGGTGATTGAGTATTTTATTACCTATTTTTAAAAAGTGATTTCAGTGTTTAAATTCAAATTTTTTCTTCATGGTTTACATGTTTAAATCAGGGTTGCCAGATTCTCTCGTTAGGGATCCAGGACAGGTGATGATACTGCATACCTTAAGGTGACTACACATTTGAATTAATTCAATTTATAATACAACTGATTTTATTTGTTTTATGTATTTCAACTAATTATATAGGGCCTAAACTTTCAAGTTTCTCAGATTTTTACTAGATTACGAAATTTCCTTGATAAAGTCTGGAAAAATAATGTAATAATACAACCTGACCTATACAGAAAAAATGCGTGACACAGTGTTTAAATCCTATCAATAATAAATCAACTTCCAAACAGAGTAAAGAATAGAAATACTACATAATATCTAATACATACTACAGTATTATCGTTTTTATTTCAATACAACCTGATAGGAGGTGCCAGATGGTGTTGGCAATGTTGAACAAGGTTGGGCAAGGTCTTGAAAAAATGAATAAGGAATTTTAAACATAATTTTATAGAAATGAGCAAGAAATTGTATTATGACTCAACTCAATCCAGGACACAGGACACACCATTAAAATCCAGGACGTTTGGCAACCCTGGTTTATTATTATTAATTTTCCAATGTGAAAAACCCTATTTCACCACGCTAGGTATGTTGGGGTTATTATACACAGAAGTACTTCAATAGTAATTATAAAGTTTTAAATATTAATACCGACTTTTTTCATGATTTACATACTTAAATAACTTTTTTCACGATTTACATATTTATATAACGACTTGTTTACGAATTACAGTAAGTTTTTATTTATCTACTTTGATGTATTTTATTCGCTGTTTTATGTTGTTCCTATTTGGCAGCGCTTTAATCACCTTCATTTCGTTGCATGTTCTTTTCCTTTATCTTAGCCAAATTCCAGGAAGTTGCCTCCTCTCTCCGAGATTTGCAGGGCAGTCATTGCAACAAGGTGCTAATTTTTAAGAAGTTGTGGTGCGAGTACGGTGGATAATATTTAAATGTCATTTTCTTTTAATTTTATGTCATTTTTCCATTAGTTTAAGGACATTTTAATGATCATTTTAAGTAGATTTTTAGGTCATCAACATCCGCCCCCTAGATATATAGTTCTTAAAGTATGTATAAATGAACTTAGTTCAATGTATAATTTGTTAGGAAAGCTTTTCATGTTTTACATTACTATTTTATGTTACTGTATATCTCTTTTTTTTTTTTTTTTTTTTTTTTTTTTTTTTTTTTTTTTTTTAATGAAGAAATTTTTGTGTTTCATTTTTCACATGGAAATGTGATTATGGAATAGCATCAGCATCTTGATGTATGACTGTGTTGTGGTATATGTTGTTGTTTTGTTTATTTTAAGATTAGTGAACTTTAATATTCTTACTTTTATTTTGTACGTTATTTGTTCTCCTTCTGTATCCTCTGGTTTTTTTCTTTGATATTCTGAAACAATAATGTACTGTATTTTATTCATGCTACTAAAATAAAAAAATGCGTGAATTTGATTTAAACTACTAATTTAGCTAAGTATTCATCCCACGTCACAGAAATGTTACTATTCAGGGAACAAAATAAAAGGCAAGAAGGAGGGCTCACGGTAAAATGCAGAATGTGGAAACATAAATATAGTATTTCTGAAAAAAAATGTCGAACAGAACCAATATTTGTATACTTTGGAGGGGGGGGGAGGTTTAATCGTAATTAAATAATAGGAAATAGGAAGAGAAACAATTAAATGGAACCTACACAAAGTTTGGGGGATCGTTAATAACTAGGGGGCGGATGTTGAAGAAAAGTCATTTTCTTATTTTTCACATTAGGATGATGCTGTTAATATAAAAATTCTTTCTATGGTAATATCAGAGTAAAAAATTAATTTCTTATATTGCATATTTTTACTTTTTTGAACTAATAGGTTATTTTTATATTGGAATATATCAGTCTCCTAACTGCCCATTGTGCAACTCAAACCAAGAAATGGATTCGGAACACCTCAAAATCTGTGCTTCAGTGGCTGGTCATGATAATATCTTTGAAAAATATTGGAGTGCAAGAGGTCAAATGACTTTATTGTCAAACGCCTGGCATTAGAAAACAAAAACATATTTCTTTCGGCATTTTTGGTCATTTTTAATACTTTGAAGAACTTTTAGATCATTTGGAATGCATTTTACTCTCTTCTTTACAGAAAGGCCTGTTAAATCTTTTTCTAAGCAAATAGATCATTAGTAATTACCTACTGAAGAAGTGCATAACAATGAAGTTTGAGTTTTATAGTTTGGAACAAACTCTAAAGTCCATCCGTCATTCCACTGAAGACTTCATCTCACAATGGAAGTCATATAAAATGCTTGACATCAGCTCAGTTTAAATGAAGACTTGACCGCTACTGTTTTTATGTCGGTACGAGAGTGTCTTTAGAATTTATGTTTGGAAGGGGGAAAACTTTCACCTCCTGAACATTAGGACATTGTGTCCCCGATATGGTTGGGAAGGGATGTATTGTAGCACACAGAAGACAGTATTTTTAACATACAGAATGCATGCTGTGCTCACAATTTGTTTTGTTATTCACATTCCTTCATCTGGAAAGTCTGGTAACAAAAGTGAATAGCCCAAGGAGGAGGACAGGGAGAATAAAGTCACTGACATGGACCACCCCTGATTGAAACATATTGCAAACTCTCATTAAAATCTATAGTTTTTCCTTAAAACTTTCATTTTGTTGCATGTTCTTTTCCTTTATATTAGTCAAATTCCAGAAGTTTCCTCCTCTCTCAGAGATTTGCAGGGCAGTCATTGAAACAAGGTGACTAATTTTTAAGAAGTTGATGTGCGAGTACTTTGAATAATATTTAAATGTCATTTTCTTTTAATTTCATGTAATTTTTCCATTACTTTAAGGCCATTTTATTGATCATTTTATGTAGATTTTTAGGTAATCAACATCCAAAGCCAAGACGTAGAAGGGAGGATAATATTAAAATGGATTTGAGGGAGGTGGGATCTATTGCTCAGGATAGGGACCAATGGCGGTCTTATGTGAGGGTGCCAATGAACCTACGGGTTCTCCAAAAGTCATTTGTAAGTACGTATTTTTGTTACGTACTATACATATTTTTAAATATCCAAATAAATATAATCAATTAAACATTATTTACGCGGCTGTAAAAGTTCATAAAACAACCTAGCTTTTCATAACCCTTACTATCATACTTGATACGGTATCGGTAATTACTGTTACAAAATGTTTTGATGTGCAATTCCCAATCGACTGAGCATATGTGGTCGGTTTGTGCTTTGCAAGTTTTCTCGCCTATGGCGCGTTAATCGTTTGCTTGTTCCTTTTGATATCTATCCTTTTTGCTCCTAGCCCACCGCTCTTATCATCCTATTACTGCAGGAAGGGAAGTTCTCCTGCTGCGATTGAACGGAATTAGACGTTTGGAGGTTGAGTGTCGTGTTCGTATAATACGTGATCGTGAAGCAATAGAATCACAATGGCATCCGTTGTGAGAGTGTCATCACGACTTGGGGCTTCTCTGTACTGGGGGCCTGCTGCAGTGACTGTTTCGAGGGGAAATACACCCAGAACTTACTACACGTACAGCCCAGAACCAGCTCAACCTCTAAACCGAGATCCGAAGTGGGTGTCTGCGAAAGAAGCTGTGCAATGTATTCAGTCAGGTAATAAATCTTGTTTGTATTTAGGAAGCTAATTTGAAGTGGAATAGATGAGATTTTAATAACGGACCTGTCAGTTCTTTGGCGCTTTCAGCAAGACTGCAAATTATACGCACATTTTTGTTACCAATTAATAGTAAACGAGTATGGAACCAATTTATTTGCAGGTTGCCATCGTAACGCACTTCTGAGGGAATGTGAGTTCGTGATATTGTTTCATGGCGATTTTCGTATACTAAAGCAATACCTGTATATGTTACTAGAACATAACGAATTACTCTTGCACATCATAAGATTTAATCAATCGACCGAGTACATTTTTTTATTAATCTTTACCGCCTTTACTTACAGTATTTTAATTTATTGGGTTAACTTTACAGATTTCTTGAGGAAAATTAGGTATTGACATTTTAGAGCTGAGAAATGCGTTTGCGTCGGTAGGCTTTACATGAAGTCAAAATAAAATTAGAGTAACATAGGCCTAAGTCTCAAATAAGCCTATTTCTATATGTATAGAGAGAATGTAGGCCTAGATGGTCATTCTCTGTTTACTTTTGCTCTTCAAATTACAGTGCATTTTTTCTTAATAGTAATTATTGCGTTTTAGTAAATTCACAAAAACCATAATAATATTATTGATATTTTAGTATTCTCCATACCTACAAAGGAAGTATAACTCCTCCCCACTCCCATTTGTTACCAGTGTAACATGCGATAGGTCCAGGACGCAATACTAGGGTAATGGACCATCCCTAGTAATTCGTCCTGAACCTGTCGCATGTTATGTTGTTAATTGGTAGGGGAGGGGGGGAGATGTGGCTTCATTAGTGCAGTTGTTCCGAAAAATTACCTTATTTTACATATTGGTCCTGTATGTACTGTGCAGTTATTCCAGCGATCCATATATGTCTACTGTAATCTTCCTTATTAAAGCTGATATGCTGTAAACAGTAAAAACCTTGCTCTTATCGTTTGTAGCTAATTAATTGTCCTACAGGGCTATTTTATTATTGTTTATGTTACTTATAAGTGAAGTACAGTACAGTTTATTTTTCAAATGTTAATGTATTTCAATGTATAAAATGTATTATGAATTTATTTTATGATTCTTTCGTCTCAGCGTTACATCATACCGTACGTCTGTTCGGATATTACGTAAGTTTGTAGGAGCTGAAACTTGGAGGAAAAGATCTCATTGGAAGCGTTTGCTCCAGCATAGGATTTGTATGTAGGTCAGGGTGACCAGATCTTTTTTGGTCCAACAGAAATCTAGATAAAGCTCAACAGTTTCGCCATCATACTTACCATTTACAAGTAAAATGTTAATGCAACAGAAATAAACTGCGGTTAACAAAATTGTTTTTCATGTAAAAAACGGGGACGATTATTCTCCAGGAACAATAATTGAAGTCCACACCTGTGGAGTAACAGCGCGTCTGGCCGCGAAATCAGGTGGCCCGGGTTCGATTCCCGGACAGGGCAAGTTACCTGGTTGAGGTTTTTCCCGGGGTTTTCCCTCAACCCAATATGAGCAAATGCTGGGTAACTTTCGGTGCTGGACCCCGGACTCATTTCACCGGCATTAACACCTTCATCTCAATCAGACGCCAAATAACCTGAGATGTTGATAAAGCGTCGTAAAAACCTACAAAAAAAAAACAATAATTGAAAATGAGGGAGTCTCCGAAAATAGGGGACGACTGTCACTTTAATGCAGGAGCATTTGTGTTCATTTTTGAAAATAGAAAATATTTAACATAACCTATCTGTAGACAGGCCTACTGTATATTCACGTTCAGTTAAATCATTCATTTAGGCCTGTTTGTTTAGTTATTTTTATATTTATTTAAGTAGGTACATTTTCATACACCTTCATTCCTAATATAAAACATGAAGAGAAGAGTAGACCTACATCTTGTGTATAAAAATTTTAACATCACTGCACAGCATGAGATTTTTTATGATTTCTCAGATATTTTGATGAAGTGCTAAGAATAGAAATTAAATAGCATGCTGCTGTCACAATTTCTCTTCAATATAACCAGCAATTCAGTCTGTAGATGTGTTCAGAACATGATGGCTCTTCTAATTATTCAGAACGTGAATATTTTGTGGAGAAAGGATAACGTTTAACTTATCTGTCCATAATAGGCCTAAGTCCACTTCTAACTTCATTGGGTCTAACTAAACCTTCATATTAGTTATCTATAAAAACTTTATAACTCGTATACAGGCTAATGTGACGTGAAACTGTTTCTTTCAACAATTATTTTGTTGTGATTTGTGTTTACTGTTACCGTATTGAATCAGTTTCAGTTGCACATTAAAGTATATGTTAGCAAATAGTAACATCCATAAGCCATCGTCGTAACTCAGTTGGCTAAGACGCTTGCCTGCCTATTAGGAGTTGCACTCGAGCGCAGCTTCGATTCTCGCTTGAGGCGATTACCTGGTTGGGTCTTTTCCGAGATTTTCCCCATCCGTAAGGCAAAAGTCAGGTAATCTATGGTGAGTCCTGGCCACATCTCGCTAAATATCATTCACTATCACAAATTCCATCACCAATAACCTCGTAGTTGATACAGCGTCGTTAAATAAAGCAAGTAAAAAAATACGTAAACTTTATATCAGGGCTGGGCAGCAAGGGCGGATTCTACTCTCTCACGGGGAGCCATATGATTTCTTTTCATCCCCTTTCTTCCCCGCCGAACACCGCGCAGCGTTGATTCAGTGACGGATGAATATTAAGCGTCCCCGTTTAGAGTCTGATTCAGCTCCCGATGCCCAGCCCTGCTTTAGATTGAACCTCGTTAGAATTTTGAACTGATGGTTCTGAGCTGTGTGAAATTTCAACATGCAAGACACAGTGATATATTGTAATGTAAATTGGAAATGTTTGAGGGAATCGTAGTTTCAGCATTGAGTTTTAATATTTTTTTTTTATAG
Source organism: Periplaneta americana (assembly GCF_040183065.1). Taxonomy (NCBI): domain Eukaryota; kingdom Metazoa; phylum Arthropoda; class Insecta; order Blattodea; family Blattidae; genus Periplaneta; species Periplaneta americana. The sequence continues at coordinate 35,622,373 of NC_091120.1, read as the reverse complement.
TTTCCCCAAAGGCATACTGTTTCTTTTCGTCGAAAATTATATTTTTTTCACTTAAGGATGACAGACGCAACAGAAAATTCACCATTTAAAGCTGATAAATTATTTATTATTTTTAAATAATTGCATGACTGCTGGAATAATGCAGTTTATTCCTTACCTAGTAGTTGATACAGCGTCATTAAATAACCAAACTAAAAAAACCTAAGATCACTAATGCCATTCTTCATGCGTTAGCCATCTATTGTGTGTAGTAATGTGTGAGCCTACATTTTAAGCTATCGTTTCTTTAGATGTTCCACGTTTTGCTTACGACCAATTTATTTATAGTTACTAAATTGTTGGGATAACCATGAATATTTAATTCGATGGAGTGGCGTACGCAGAATTTTGTTAAGGGGGCATTATTAAAACTGTTTACAATTTACATGATCGGTATTTTAAATTTTATGTACTATTATGATTATTATTATTATTATGTTACGGTATATTTATATTAATGTTACACTATGTTCTAATAAAGCATACTCCTGAATATCCTTACAAAATCTTTGAAACGTAATTTTTTTACGGCTAGGCATATTCAATTTTTAACAAACAAGTTAAATTTAATATTGTGTCGGCTTCATTTTATTACAAGCTCATAGTAAGCGGTATAGTCTCTCTATAATGAAGATAGCTTTGTTGTAATTATATTGAAGGAGGAGTAGGAGGTACGCCTTAATTTTCTGGGGAAATGGTAGCAAAATTGGGAGCGTCTTGATTTTGCAAAAGAAAGCCATTAGAATTCTATGTCAACCAAACTATCTTGAACATTGTCGACCTCTTTTCAAACAATCACAGTTATTAACTGTCATAAATTTATATATATATATATATATATATATATATATATATATATATATACGACCTAGTCCTTTACACTCGACAAAATATAGACAATTACTCATTAATAGCCAATATACATGATCATGAAATTAGAAATGGTGAACAAATTAATATTCCATACTGTAGTTTACATAAAACTAGTACAAATTTTTCTGTCATGGGGATGAAATTATATAATAAGCTTCCCAGTCAATATTATAAGTTACCAACCAATAGTTTCAAAGCTAGATTTTATAATTGGCTTTTAATTAATCCTTTCTACTCTGTAAATGAGTTTCTTAACATAAATTCACACGAAATTGTTTTTTAATAAAGTTATTTAGATTAGTTACAATTTTTTTTTTCTGTTGCTGAGTTTTTCAACACAAATTTGTATGAAATTGTATTTTAATAAATAAGTTTAATTGCAGTTTAGTTAGTTTTCTTCAATTTAAAAGTTTCAAATTATTTCATGTTTTCATTGTATTACTTAAATTTTACTGTTTCTATTATTAGTGTTTTTTAAAATGTATTTATATGTTTTTCAATGTATTCTGACGAAGCCTAAAACTGTATGTCTAATGGCCAAATAAATTGAATTGAATTGAATATACCTTATGTCGATGTAGATTTTGTTACTCTGACAGTGAAAAATTAGAGAAGGGAAAACTATTATGGATAAAAAATACTCAAATCTAAGTATGTCATTTTTTTAAAGTTCGAGGGAGGAGGGTTCAAACCCGGTAATCTCCCTTCTTGCATCGTCCCTGATTCGATGTAATGCACCTTATTGCTATTTTATTTTTATTTCATTAAGACTAAATACTTTTAATTCTTCTCAAATATGTAGATGATGATGTGACAATGTTGAACTCTGTAAACAAGTTTAGTGTACATTGTTTTAGCTTAGGTCGTACACTGCATTTGACAGAATACCATCACATTAAATTTATATAATGGCAATACTACCTTTATACGTACTATCCAGAATACGCTGCGAAGTAAAATTGATATCATATTATATTTATGTAAGATCTGAATTAGTCTGAGAAAAAGACATTTCTGAACCAGCTAATAAATCCAAACACGTATGGATATGGCGCACTTTATCAGCTGTTAGTAATACAAGATTACACAAAAAAATATAAATAAATATTGTGCTCTTTTATGAGGTAACGTCTGTACCAAAAAATATAGGCCTCTTGATATTAATATCCAGTTATACTTGAAAAAATTCGACCCATTCCCGCCTTACATTCGAGTACACTCTCACTTTTCGCCCACCATATGTTGTCATGACAAGCAGTGAAGGTTGTTCGTTTTATAAATAGCGCAGACTTGACTACGGCATCCTCAGGCCCTCAACCACGTAATTACTGTAATTGTCTACAGTTCTACACGCTCGTGCGGAACGGCTGTATTTATTTAATCTGCTTACTTAATTTGGAAGTGCCCACATTGTTCACGCTAATTTTTTAAGAGTTTAGCAGAATATAACATGAAACCTCTAGCCCAGTGGTTCTTAACCTTCCGCGTGCCACGGTCCTTTTAAAGTTGATACTTCATTTTGGCGAACCCTGTAAATTTTTAAAATAATTTTGATCCATAAGCGTGTTCAACTCGATAAATATTATTGTGCATAATGTAAGTAGTGAATTAAAGATCCTTAATATATTGGTAGCAATATAAAATTTTAGTTTCAGCTTTTGGATATAATCTGAAAATACATAAATACAAGGATAACTTACGTCTTGTCACTTTTTTCTGAGGAAAATGAAATTAGATGTTTACACTTACCATAAGTAATAATTAGGAGGCGGATGTTGATGAAAAGTTATCTTATTTTTCACATTAGGACGGTGCCTATTAATATATAAATCCTTTCTATGTTAATATCAACGTAAAAAAATTCTTATATTGCATTTTTTGACATTTTTGAACTAATAGGTAATTTTTATATTTTTTCGGCATTTTTTGGTCATTTTTAATACTTTGAAGAACTTTTAGATCATTTGGAATGCATTTTACTTTCTTCTTTACCAATAGGTCTGTTAAATCATTTTCTAACCAAATAGGTCAGTAGTAATTACCTACTGAATAAGTGAATAACAGTGAAGTTTGAGTTTTATAGTTTGGAACAGACTCTAAAGTCCATCCCTCATTCTACTGAAGGCTTCACTTCACACAACGGAAGTAATATAAAATGCTTAACAATAGCTTAGTTTAAGTGAGGGCTTTGATCGCTACTGTTATTTTGTCGGTACGAGAGTGTCTTTAGAATTTATATTTGGAAGGGGGGAAACTTTCACCGTGTCCTGGACAGGACGTGGTTCGGAAGGAATGTCTACTGTAGTACACAGTATTTGTAACACAAAAATTGCAAGAATGCACGCTGTGCCCACAATTTGTTTTGTCAGTCATACACTCTCATTTGGAAGATCTGGTAACAAAAGTGAAGAGCGGAAGGAGGAGACAGAATGAAGGCACTGACATGGACCACCCCGATTGAAACACATTGTAAACCCTTATTAAAATCTATAGTTTTTCCTTAAAATCTTCACTTTGTTGCATGTTCTTTTCCTTTATCTTAGCTAAATTCCAGGAAGTTGCCTCCTCTCTCCGAGGTTTGCAGGAAGTTGTGGTGCGAGTACGGTGAATAATATTTAAATGTCATTTTCTTTTAATTATGTCATTTTTCCATTAGTTTAAGGGCATTTTAATGACCATTTTAAGTAGATTTTTAGGTCATCAACATCCGCCCCCTAGTAATAATATACTAGTCATTATTTTACGGTTTGTCTACAACTTATCAATTAATACAGAAACAATTTTCTGTTATTTCACATTACAAGATAATTCCACTAATATTTTCGATTTTTTTTTTAATCATCTTCATGTCGAGAGACGGAGATTGACAAATTGAGCATAGGTGATTTGTTTATTTTTTTATTGGGTTATTTTACGACGCTGTATCAACATCTAGGTTATTTAGCGTCTGAATGATACGAAGGTGATAATGCCGGTGAAATGAGTCCGGGGTCCAGCACCGAAAGTTACCCAGCATTTGCTCCTATTGGGTTGAGGGAAAACCCCGGAAAAAACCTCAAGGCATAGGTGAAATACAAGAAGAAACATATGTGCATATCATAAACTAAATTAAAAACGTGTACAAAACCAATATAAAATTATATAAGGTGTGGTTTTAAGTCATATTTTAAACGTGATAAAACATTTGTAAATTTATAAACTGTTTTTTTTTTAAGATGACCACACTATTTAAATCTTTTGATGTTACATAATCAGTTTCAATGATAAAAATTATACACGTATTAACAGTCAAAAGTTTAAAATTTAAAATTTAGAATTCCTTAGTGAAACCATGTTCAGAAAAGAAAGAATGCAAGTACTGGCATTCTGTATGTTTGTTAATCAGTCACTCGTATCGATGAAGTGTATATGACATCCTGGTTTAATTGAGATTTTACAAGCGTATGCATCGTGTAACATCACCATGATCCGAAGTGGACTTAGAACATATTCGCTGTTCATCAGTGCAGTCACTTTTTTTTTTACAGCTATACATATTCTGTACAAACTATATGTTTATAATACGTATATTACAATTAATTGCATTTGGGTTGATTTTGACTTGTTTATATTCAATTTTATTTGTTGCATGCCATATATTACGATCAATGGAAATAAAAATAATTATGTATGTATGTATGAAATCCCATCAGAGATTTATGAACTTTCTCTAGTTTTAACACTACAATATGTGTTTTCAGAACATTACCAATCGAAATCAAATTCTTCTTGTGTAATACCATTATGCAGTATTCAAAAGAATATGGCTGCTGTTGGACAATTGTAAATGAGTAAGGAAAAGTCTAACACACGTAGTACTTTATTACTAATTCACGCAACATAAAGACTGTTGTGGAGAAGGTATGCACAAAGGACGACTACGGGAACACCCTATTAAGTATTTAAATAGAGTCTTGTCGTAAACGCAAAGATATCTTCGGGGTAACCTACCAAAAAGAATAGTTAAACTGTAACTTTTGATTTATCTTTTAAAATATCGAACTTTATATAACTGGCAATTTTTGTACCTACATAAATTCCTGAAGCTTTGAACTGATGTTTTAGATCTGACATTTTATTCTTAAAAACTTATTGTCTGAACTAAGCATATTAGGAAACATAACACCATATTATCACAGTCTAGTATATACAGTCACGAAGCTTGGGTTTGTGAGGGTACTAGGAACAATAGACTGTGCAGGTACTATTTCGCATTGTCTGTGATGAGGCGATAGTAGCGATCCTAGTGGTTAGCAACTATCTATGGATGCATATTTACTACGTATTGAGCTTCGGGACTGTATATACTAGACTGTGATTGTCCTTTTTTAGCAGAATTATTCATTGGAATAATGTTTGCCTAACAGTGACTATTATATTAAAGCTACTAGATAAGTATTTTACTTAGTTGTAGTATGTATGTAATGCATTTAGCATTTTAACTGAAAAATATATTATTGTCCTGCATTTATCTCGTAGTAAAAAAAAAATTTAAAACGGCGAAGAAATTAATGACAGTCGATGTCAAGTAAATCTTTTTCGTATCTCTGTGTAATAAAAATTCTGATATTTCATATGGGCTTACGTATCTACACACTTTCCGAATAAACTGAATGTAACGAATATGAATAAAAGCCATCTAATATTTCATCGGAAAAGGAATAACAAATACCACTTTTCTGTTTCACGAAAACATATTCGTTGTATTGAAAACGAGTAATTTTTTAGAGTTTAGAAATTCATTTTCGGTGTCACAATCTTCTGCTTCATATTTCACATAGGCCTAATATAAAAGTAAAATTAGTAACATTTCCATAATACTACGACTTTTAAAGTGAAATTAATACACTGACATCACGTTCCCTTGCAAAGTTCGAAGACCTCAAATGTGAATTAACTATGCAAATTCTTACAGTGACAAGGACAATTCTTGTGGCAGCGCGTACTGGTGCCATTCCCATAAAGATGCAGTTCTACAACGCGTTTAGTTGCTAGTTTTTATCAACATAATAATAATAATAATAATAATAATAATAATAATAATAATAATAATATTTATTTATTCTGCGAAGTTAAGGCCATCAGGCCTTCCCTTCCACTTAGCCAGAAACAAAAGAAGCTGATACAATTTGCAGATTTGGAATTAAACTCTTATGATTAAGTCAATGCTGATTCTATTTAGAATCTTTTTGTACGTACCAGTACTAACCTTAAAACGAGACTTTTGCCTACTATTGTGCGAACAGAGTAGGCCTATACTAAAAATGTACAGTTCCAGAAAAAAATGATCCTCCTGAATTTTCCCCAAGTTCTAGATTCAGCGCATTGCGCATGCTCCGTGCTCCAAAGCAATGGTACACACGAGACCGTTTTGACAGTTATTGAAATTCGTTTTACATCGATTGTAGTCATAACCAGAAAGGCATTTGAAATTTTGAAAAGATGCGATAAAAATGTTATCTATTCTTAAAATGAATATTTATAAATCTACAGTAAAACAGAATGATGGTAAACGACATTAACCTGCATAATTAATTTAAAAAAAATATTTCTTCAACAGTATCCGAACCCTGAACTTTGTGGTGTGCGAGCAAGCATGCTAGCACAGAGCTATCGGAATGCTTACGATGAATCGTAGTAATCGGGGTTGTTGTACTATATCGCGTTTCTTTAATAATGTCTCATAGACATCAATTTTATCTTATTTTCAGATTAATCTCGTGCTCTTTGCATTAGTTGTGAAATATCTTTCTGTAATACGATTCAAATAATACTGCGTTGAAAGCCGTTGTTAAATCGTTGTAGTGTGAATCGTGCTCTGTAAGGAGCTTCAAGAGCTGGGCCACTTTTTGTTTCTGAGACTGTACAACACGGTCAAATTATAATAATAATTATTAGAAGTCCCCAGTTTATACTGAGATTAATAGATATTGTATAACAAATTTTATACAAATTTTTGTGATTTGTTCGTCATCCTTAGGACTTACTTAGTGTCTAGATTTGTTTCGCCATATCAATGAGATGTTTTCATTATTTTTTTCGGATGTTGATGATAATGATAAAGTTTTTTCAGTTGTTTATTAAGAAATTATTATGATTAGAAAAGTCACTTCTTCCTATATCCCGGATGTTACATTTTTTTGTTAAAATTATTCAAGCATATCGTATAGAAAAACAGAAAAACATATCTTTCCTCATCATTATTATTTGTGCTACAGCCTGTTGCAGACCTTGACCGCTCCTACGAGTACAATGCGCCTCTATTCGTTTCTATCTTCTACTTCCCCTTTCCATCCTTGTACTCCCAAATACCTTAAAATTTTGTTCAACACTATCCAGCCATCTAATGTTAGGTCGTACAATTCTTCTTTTGCCATCTATTTTTGTTGAATTAATTTTATGTACGGCATGGATACATTTCTTTTTCTATGTAAAGTTGCCCCAGCAACCTAATCCTTGAGGTTTTAATTATTCTAACTATGTATATCCGTGTCACCATAAGCCTAATTTAATTAATCATTATTTCTAATATGCAGTTACCATTTTCATACACAGGGCCAAAAATGTTCCTTAATATTTTCCTTAAAAAGTTTATTTTCTTATGTTATTGTTAAAGCCCAGTTTTCACAGCCATAGGTGACAATAGGTCTCAGAAGAGTTTTATAATATAATTTTAGTCTTAGTTTGAAGACTAAGGTATCGGGAATTGAATTGTTTATGAAGTCAAAAATATTTCTGTTGCCTAGAGTTAAGGCTGGTTCACAATAAACCGGGAAAGGAAACGACAACGAAAACGAGAGCGGAAATAATGTTAAAATAAATGTATTCAAGTGTGAGCATTCACAATCAACTATTGTGAATGCTCACATTTAAATACATTTATTTTAACAATATTTCCGTTCTCGATCTCGTTGTAGTTTCCGTTTCCGGTTTATTGTGAATCAGCCTTTAATCTGTGGTTAATTTCTTTGTCCATTTTATTCTCATTTGTAATTATTGTGCCTAAATATTTCAGTTCTTTCACCTTTTAGAATTTACATTTATTTACATAAAAAATTCATCGTTATTTCCATGCATTTTGTTTTATTTTCGTTAATTTATACGCAAATGTATATAGCTTTTTCCAGTTTCAAAAAAGTTTCCTTCACTGCTTTTGATTAAAAACATATGTTTAGTAATGTTTTTGCTAAAGTACAAGTAGGACATGTTCACTTTATAAGCCACGTCTGTACAATATAGGCCTAATTATCACTCAGTCACAGATTAAGAATATTTTCACAATATTTAGGTTTTATTCGGGTTTGAAACCAGACATTCACTCAAACAAGAAATAACAAAAATGAAGCTTATTTTTCAGTCACATACTGTGCTATAATGTAGGCCTACTGTATATCTGTGCTCAAAGCTCGATACAATCAGTTCCAGTATATCTTATACACCATTTTAGATATTGCCTATTAAATCTGTAAACTGACATGCATTATAGAAATCCGTTGCCAATAAATGTTACGTTTTACACATACAATATACAGTCGTATTGTATTATGTTTCCGAATTATGCAAAAGTTGATTAGCCTCTTCAAAAGGGCGTGAGACAATAACCCTCGGAAGGACAATTGCCTTATTAACAATTACTATTTAATGTAATAATATGCAAGAAACCTCTTACTATATACTTACATACTGTTAACAGTCAAGTAACCTGATAAGCCTACCTCTATAGAAAAGATCATGAGGTATTCACGGTTAGGATAATGTGATTAAAATTTTACAAACTGTAAACATAACCCTCTCGTCAGCCATGAGATAGTCTGTAAAGGAAGAATATTTTACTCTGTGTTGTTAGTAGAAGAAACAAGAATAACAGGGTTAAAATTAATTATGATAAAACTAAATACATGCATATATCACGTACCTCAAATAATAGAGGTCACTTATAATAGATGATTGGGAGTTTAAAAAAGTTACTGAATTTAAATACTTAGGAAGTATAATTAATGAAACAGGCTTATTTGGGAAAGAAATTGAACATGACTCGTTACGGCAAATAAGTGTTACTACTCCCTTCATAAATTGCTTAGTTCCAAACTCCTTTCTAGATTATCAAAATTAAGATGCTATAAAACAATAATCCTACCAACTCTCCTATATTGCTGTAAAACTTGGATATTAACAAAAAAAAAAAAAAAAAAAAAAAAAAAAAAAAAAAAAAAATCCCTTTTTACTTTTGAGAACAAAATCTTGAGGAAGATTTTTGGTCCCATTCAAGAAAATAACATGGAGAATTTTGAACAACAGGGAACTAAGGGATATTCATAAAGATCCGGACATAATAGTCTTAATAAAAAGTCGAAGACTACGTTGGCTTGGACATGTTCTACGGCGTGATGACTCTCTTCTACGAAGAGCTTTCGACTATTCTCCAAGATGTAAGAGACCTCTTGTAGACCTCGTCTCCGTTGGCAGGACCAAGTAATTATATGATAATCTTTCTACAGTGGGAGGACGACAAGAAGATGCAGAGAACAGAGACGAATGGCGATATATCGTGAATGAGGCTAAAAACCTCTTAGGTTTTGAAATGCCTTAAATTGTCTGATTGATTGATTGATTGATTGATACGAAACTACGTAGATATGTCCTCTGTCTCAAATGAAGCCAAGGTCTCATGCCCACTGTTCATAAAATTTGTTCATTTTAAATATATTTAAATATTGTATTGCATACTGTATATTTCATGTCAGCATTTACATTCGTGTAATGTGGACCTCACAATTTTGTATACAGTGCCACAATTACATTTATTACATACACACTTTCTTGCGGAAAGCTCTATTACACCTAAATTTCATATCTACTACTTTATTCCCTCTTATTACCCTGACGTCACATTTATGCCTACCCTCCTGTCCTTAACATATAATTTTATACCTAGTCACTGCTTTATACCAATCATGAACTCGCTATTTATATGTCTTACTGTTATAATATTATTATTATTATTATTATTATTATTATTATTATTATTATTATTGTTATTATTATTTGGGGCTAAGAGGGATGAAGTTACAGGAGAATGGAGAAAGTTACACAACGCAAACTGCACGCATTGTATTCTTCACCTGACATAATTAGGAACATTAAATCCAGACGTTTGAGATGGGCAGGGCATGTAGCACGTATGGGCGAATCCAGAAATGCATATAGAGTGTTAGTTGGGAGACCGGAGGGAAAAAGTCCTTTGGGGAGGCCGACACGTAGATGGGAGGATAATATTAAGATGGTTTTGAGGGAAGTGGGATATGATGATAGAGACTGGATTGATCTTGCACAGAATAGGGACCGATGGCGGGCTTATGTGAGGGCAGCAATGAACCTGCGAATTCCTTAAAAGCCATTTGTAAGTAGTAATAATAGTAATAGTAATAATAATAATAATAATAATAATAATAATAATAATAATGAACTAAACTTTTGCACTGAAATTCTTTAATTGCACAGACATCACTACTCACTCCGTTTGAAAGGATTATACTCGTAAGTGAGGATAGTGAAAACTTTTGTTACACTTAAGCGAACCTCTACAAACAGCGTTCCTGAAAGTGTGTTCAACATTTTTAGGCTTTTACTGTTCAGAGTGAAATAAAAATGTCCATGGTTATACAATAAATCATTCTGAATGCAGTGGTACAAAAGTCAAACTAACTAGTTTCTTATCAAAGGGCAAAAGAAAGGCCCTAGCTTATAACCTGTTTTCCCACTTTGCTAAATATACCTCAATCCTCAGGTGCACTTGACTTGCTACAATCTTCACTCATATACCTTGTATTTTGTTAAGTTATCAAGTAATGTATATTGTAAATTCTAAAGCAAGATTTAGTTAAATATTTCACTCTTAGTGAAACGGAAAAAAATATTGAACTTTTATTAACAATTTTTGCTATTTTTTTTTTCAATGCATGTATATTTTTTCTCTCGTGTAGTGTGTTATATTTGTGAACCTGTAGGTCTACTTTGTAGAATACAGGCTGTAGAAAGCACTGTAAAAATGTCATGTAAATTGATTCAGTAGTTGCAGAGAAAAATGCACTGAAGTTTGAAAAATATAAAAAAAAATATCAACTTACAGAAAACTGCGTTAACAAAAAAGTATGTATGAATTACATGAACCACCAAATTTAAAGAGGCCATTTAGAGGAATATCTGCAGATTCATTCCCACAATATAGATATTGTTTTAAAGAGCAAGTTTTTCACTTTTCTTAAAACACAAAATAAAAACTCGGATTTTTTACCCCTAATCACTACCCAATTCCCTTAACAAAACAGGGCAAGAGGCCATCCCTTCCTCTAACTGTTCAATATTATGTATGAAATTTGTTGCAACCAAAATAGAAATAATGATAAATAATGATTCCCAAAATAACGTTTCTTAGACGATAATATCACCTGTTTCACTTAGTCGAAAATCACAGAGGAAATCATCTGACGCTTCCTGAAGTTTAGCACAATTTTGTATATTATTCCAAATGAAGATATGTTAATTTTTACTAAAATTATATTTCATATACAACGTTCCCAAATAAATTGACTCGGAGATACTGAGCATGAGGAAAATCCGTCCAATAACTTAATGAGGAAAATCCGTCCAATAATACGAGGGATATACAGTAAATCTCTGTGTACAAACAAGACAAATGGCATGCTCGAAACCACCCTTTGGGTATCAGCGATGTTAAAAACGTGTAGTCATCGGCGTAGCTCAGGCGGTAGGTATGTTTGCCTGTTAATGCGGAGTTGCGCTTGGACGTGGGTTCGATTCCCGGTTTAATTGATTATCTGATTGGGTTTTTCCGAGGTTTTCCCTAATTGTAAGGCGAGTTTCGGATAATCTCTGGCGAATTCTCTGCCCCATCTCGGTATCACCCATTTCATCGACACTAAATAATCTAGTAGTTAATACAGTGTTGTTAAATAACCAAATTTCTGCGGAAATCCCGAAATAAGGCTCTTTTGCAACATCTTGACTCTTTCCTTTTCTATACTTCATATAATTAGAAAGAAAAAAAAAAAACAAAAATTGTCACACACATCTTCCATAAGTTTGTATATTAATACTGAACTTGTTCCTTTTTTCCAGGGATTACATTTCCTCCGAAGGATAAATTAAATCCTATAATCCTTAAATATTTTCAAGCAAAAACTGTTAACATTAAGTTACTTGAAGAATCCAGAGTAGCTTTTCTAAAAAATGTGGAATTACAGCGCTATTCGTAATTCTTGTTTTATTGTACAGTGTTACTATAAATGACCTTCCGATTACAAACTTGAATAACTATCGTTAGGAGACACTTAGAAACATGACATTGGCATCAATGAAAAGAGAAACTCAAATGTGTTTTGTTATGTCGGTGAACCTGTCGCATATTTATTAATTTCGTTGCTAGGAGACGATATAACAGAAAAATGGATGCAAACGAAGACAGGAGGGAATTTTGTGTGCTAGAACGTGTTTTGTGCTATAAGCCGTGAAAAGGTGTATGGCCCTTTCTTTTTTGTCGAGGCGACAGTCACAGGTAAAATTCGTACCTAGACATGTTACAGTTCTTCCACAACTGGAACAGGACATCGAAGGTATTATTTTTCAGCAGGATGGGGCACCACCGCATTACCACTTCGATGTCAGAAACGAACTAAATACACGACTTCCAAGGAGATGGATTGGACGTGCTGGCCGTGAAGATTTAGAATGTTTCCATTGGCCTCCACGTTCCCCCGACCTCACTCCTTGTGATTTTTTTCTGTAGTGTTTTATAAAACAACAAGTGTATCAGCTACCATTACCACCTACCATTGAGGATCTTCGTGTCCGCATTACAGAGGCCATTGCACTGGTGGATGGTCCAGTGCTACAACGTGTATGGCAGGAAATTGACTACAGACTTGATGTGTGTCGTGTGACACAAGGAGGTCATATTGAGCACATGTGACTTACTTACGGTTGTGAACCAAATGTTTCTCTTTCTGTTTCATGTTTTCCAGTGAAAAAAAAAATAAAATAAAAATTGTTGGAGTTCCTGTTTCTGTTGATACCAATTTCATGTTTTCTAATTTTTTCTGATTTAAGAGTATCACATGTGATTTAACCGAATGGATAACAAAAAATATTGGAGTTTCTCTTTCCATTGATACCAATATCATGTTTCTAAGTGTCCTAACGATAGTTATTCAAATTTTTAATCATTTATAGTATCACTGTACTTTATTTTAATTGATTAATGTGCTAACAACAATTAACCAGTGATAACTTGATAACTTAGCAAATAATAATAATAATAATAATAATAATAATAATAATAATAATAATAATAGGCCTAATAAATGTTGTCTTTATGCGAAATGTAGACCTACATGTATTCCCGTTAAAGCAAAATGACTTCATAAAATTGTGTTTTTCAGTGGCAACGAAATTGCTAAATGATGTTATGATTTATTAAAATAGCAAAATGACGTCTGTTCTCCCACCTCGTCGACACATCTTCTCCGTCACCTGCCACAACCAAAAATGCGAGCGTTCCGTTGTGGTTCACGTGCGCATGTCCGATTCTCTCCCCCCCCCCCCACTCTCTCTGCAGCTGAACAAGAATGGAAGGTTATGTCGCCATAGACCTCTCTCGCTTAAATTGGTGGAATTAAATAGAAGCGTCAGAGATGCAAATCAGCAACATGCCACAATATCATTATCACAATAAAGCAACGCTTTTGATCAGAGGCGGCTGGTTCTAAACACTGAAGCTTGTGAGATCTTAGCACGAAGCCCTCAAAAGGATGGAAAACTTTGATTTTAAGTTCATTTGTGTTGTGGTTATTATTATTATTATTATTATTATTATTATTATTATTATTATTATGTGGTAAAGTAATAAAAAATAATTTCAACTTATTTTTCTACAATTTATTCTATACAATATTGAAGCTAATTTTAATGTAGGTAATTAATAAGTAGAGCTCGGATTTCATTACTCTACTCTGCGTACAAAGTATATTTGCATTTGAAAGAAATACAAACAGAACACATTCGCAATCAATTTCTGAGGCACTGCTCGCTTCCCTATAGGTGCAATCAGACGATAAATCATGTAGGGCAAGTATTTAAAGTAGATTATTATACTGTCTTTCATTTTAATGATCCGTTGCTAAGCAAGTGACGTCGGAATAATGTGACATAACAAATTTCCATTACTAAGAAACTGATATCAGAACAGTCTGACATAACTCAATTCCGTTGCTAAGCAAATGGACGTTTTCTTATGTCGCCATAGACCTCTCTCGCTTAAATTGGTGGAATTAAATAGAAGCGTCAGAGATGCAAATCAGCAACATGCCACAATATCATTATCACAATAAAGCAACGCTTTTGATCAGAGGCGGCTGGTTCTAAACACTGAAGCTTGTGAGATCTTAGCACGAAGCCCTCAAAAGGATGGAAAACTTTGATTTTAAGTTCATTTGTGTTGTGGTTATTATTATTATTATTATAATAATAATAATAATAATTATTATTATTATTATTATTATTATTATTATTATGTGGTAAAGTAATAAAAAATAATTTCAACTTATTTTTCTACAATTTATTCTATACAATATTGAAGCTAATTTTAATGTAGATAATTAATAAGTAGAGCTCGGATTTCATTACTCTACTCTGCGTACAAAGTATATTTGCATTTGAAAGAAATACAAACAGAACACATTCGCAATCAATTTCTGAGGCACTGCTCGCTTCCCTATAGGTGCAATCAGACGATAAATCATGTAGGGCAAGTATTTAAAGTAGATTATTATACTGTCTTTCATTTTAATGATCCGTTGCTAAGCAAGTGACGTCGGAATAATGTGACATAACAAATTTCCATTACTAAGAAACTGATATCAGAACAGTCTGACATAACTCAATTCCGTTGCTAAGCAAATGGACGTTTTCTTTTTTAATAAATTTAACATTATTTTATGCTCGACCATGCCGAAATGTAGTAATTATACACCTGGTAGCAGTCCTTTAATGCATGTCATTAAAGTACACCTACCCATTAAAGTACAGATGTTCAGCCAATGACAAGTCAGCTTTGTACCGTTATAAAATCGCAAGTATCGATTATTCTCGGATATGCAATCGAAAGAGAATTAGCGAAAAGTCAGGGAGGCTGGAAATCCAATACTGTCGCAGAAGGTTATGTTCTGTTACTATAATAATTAGCGTTAATTGTAAATAATATTCAAATAAATTCAATTTGTCATTTCGTTTTTCAATGTCTAATTTAATTTCAATGTTATATCAAAGTTAATATTTAGTTTACTCTGTAGATTCTTATAGGCTATCAAGGTCAATGTGGACATCTGTTCCTCGGAAAAAATAAATACTTTCGCGTCTGCGCACATCTCACAATTTACGAGGTATTGCTCAAGGTCAGTTATAAATGAATAATTTCAAGTTAGAAATATGGTCGAGCATAAAAAATCGTATGAAACTCGCCTATAATGGTAATTAAGAAGCTCGTATGAAAATTATGAAACTCGCTTGCGCTCGTTTCATAAACATCCATAGTCGCTTCTTAATTACAATCATTATAGGCTCGTTGCATAATGTACTATTGCAGAACTTTCATGTGGAACTTAACAGACAAAACTTAATAATTTAAAGATCGAAAAATACATAAATTCTATGCATAAAAAACTAGATATTACTTCAATGACTTAAAACAAAATAAATGAAGCAGAAATTAAATACACTTGTATGTATAACAAAACTAGTAATTGGTTCACTGACTTTTAATAATATACAAAATAAAGTCATAAATTAAACGCACTTTTTGTAAGTCCGCCGAGTTAGCTTAAATACAATTATCATTTACCGTATACAAGGTTGTTCGTAAGTTATTACTTATGCTTTTGAAGAATTGCTGAAGCATTCTTAAAAATAAAGTGACAATTTTTAGTTCCTCAAACGATAGTTCTCCACAAGCATAATTCAGGTGTTCCACCGTGTGCTAGAACGTAATATCTCCAAACATTTCAGAGCCGCATACAGGTTCCATCAGCGGGGAAAATTAGTACGATCTTCCCAAAGCGTTGGATATGTGAAGTTCAGACAGGCAGTGGAATGTCTAAAACTCTGAAATACAATGTGTAAGCCTAAAATATCGACAGATTTTCATGTTTGTCAGAGTTGAACAAATTGTTAGATTACGTAAGTGGCGTAGTTGCATGCAGAATTGTAATATACTATCATTAAATTAAATTTAGTGGCGGTGAAGTACTGCAAAAATCACGAATGTTGCAGAAATTATAATTTTTAAACAGTAAATATATTGAATAATTTCACAAATCTAGTCTTTCAGGTAAAGCTCCCTGTAAAGCAGATTTGAATAATTTCAAGGGAAAAATTGTTCCGGGGCCGGGTATCGAGCCCGGGACCTCTAGTTGAACGTACCAGCGCTCTGCCAACTGAGCTACCCGTGAACTCCACCCGATACCTTCTCAACCTGTCCTTTTCCCCCCCCCCCACCTTCACCGAAACTTTAAAGGCGAATAATCGAGCATAAAATGCATGTATAGATGGTCACCTGGAGTGTCGTGGGAGAGATCCTTCCTGTAGGAATGTGTATGGCGCGCTTGCCCGTCCTAAATATTATTGTAGCACTCAAAAGCTTAACGTCGACAATCCTTTGATACTCAAGTTTACACAGCTCACCGCGTGTTTGTTATTTTACTCTGTGTTGCTAGGTCGAGGTCAGCATTCAGGTCTTATCTTCACATTAAAAGCGTGTAATAAACAAAACAATCGGCCGGTGTTGCTGATGGGAGAACTGCGAATGTTTGCTGTACAGCAAACGTTAACTTTTTGACTTGCCGACGTTAACCATTTGAGTGATGCGATTAATAGCATATTTTATTTTATACAAGAATTAAAAACCAAGAAAGTATTGGCTATTTAAAGTATTGTTACTGGTTGCTTGAGACACATATTAGAATGGTCTCTAGCGGAAGTCGTTGAAGTAATGTTGCCAACGTTTGAAAAGTAATAGTATAGTTGATGGAAAGAAATATTTTTTTTCGCATTCACTTAACCCAATATAACCTTATCACAGTTCTCGACATCCTGTACTTTGGTCCAGAGTAAATATTCCTTTTCATTCACACATAATGTTTTTGTACTTCTGGTCCAATTTTTTGTACTTTTGTCTTTACTCACATGTAGTTTTAAGGTGTATCCTTCTATGAAATGAAAGGCTTTGAATTGAATTTAAGCCTATTGGAGGGAGGCATTACGACCTAGTACTGTGACCTTTCCAGATCTATTGTGCTAACCCTCAAGCTAGACGTATTATCAAACCCACACCGGCTGACTACACTAAGGTTCGCTGCGCACCCAGGTTTAGAGCAGGCAACCCCACTCGTACCTAGGCCAGCCATCACCGTGCGTCGCCAGCAGACGTTCGGAGAGCCACCGGCGTAGCTCTGTCGGCTAAGGCGCTTGACTGCCGATCCAGAGTTCGGGTGCGGGTTCGATTCCCGCTTGGGCTGATTACCTGGTTGGGTTTTTTCCGAGATTTTCCCAAACCGTAAGGCAAATGTCAGTTAATCTATGGCGAATTCTCGGCCTCATCTCGCCAAATACCATCTCACTATCACCAATTCCATCGACGCTAAATAACCTCTAGTTGATACGGCGTCATTAAATAACCACGTTAAAAAACGTTCGGAGAATGCTATGGAATAATGTCGGAATGCAGAAATGTTGAAAAAATAAAGTAGATGCCTAATGGGGAAGTGGGAGAACCATAGAAAAAACCCCAACTGCGATTTTGTCCGCCTCGAGTGTCACTTTTTTTTTTCCATGAAAAATCCCAGGCTTGGCCGGGACTCGAACCCGGGCCGCCTGCCTGACAGCTGAAGGTCTGACCACTTAGCCACCGCAGGGGACAAATGAAGTGTTAGAAATATTTATAATATAGCCTACCGCAAATAACTGTCTTAAGGAGAATGTTGCCAACATTTTAGCAGTTGTTTTTTTATTGGCTACGCTAACAGACGATTGTTTACTGCGTCGCATAGTTCATGGTCGTGCGATAGGGGTAATTGTTGTAAAACGAAATTGTCATGTCGAGTATTTCTTTTAATTCATAATGTTACATACGTCTAGATAAAAATGTCGTTTAGATATACCGGTAGGAGAAAAATTGTTGTACGTTGTCTACACGTATCTTGAGTGCTGCGCATTTGTCTTTTTCGCATTACGGAGTGTACGACGTCACATTCATAGTCATAACATGGCCAACATTGAACAAGTTTATATATGAATGCACGTTTAGCATGAGTTTAATATAGCAATTCCTTTGTTGTTTAGAATTTTGAACATATATTTATATTAGGCGATTGTCAAGATGGCCATGACTAGACCATGATAATCACGTGACTCCGATTCGTGCCGAAGCCTATCTTTCTCGTTGGTCACGTGCAATGTAATACTGACGTAATGTATTACAGATTTTTAAGATATGTTTTATGGGATTGGGAATCTGACTCCTAGACAATGGGTAAATTGTATCCAAATCATGTCCCTAAATTCATCCGTCAAACACACGAGTGAAGAGGCTCTGTTTGTTTCTCCCTCCCTCCCTCCATCGCTGTCCCCCTCTTTCTTTCATTTTAAAATAAGCATTCTCTTGTAACATTGTATACATTCTTGCAATTCAAGGCGCCTTGTTCTGTTACATAACTGTCTCTACATTATCGGAACTTCCCGACCTTCATGCTTGTGAATTCACATAAAGTCGTTCGTAATCCAGGCATGAACCAGTGTTGCCAACCAGTGTTGGATCGTACAAATGAGATAATTTGGTCTCATGTACGATCGTAATAATAATACCGTATTGGCCCGAGTGTAAGCCGCACCCGAGTATAAGCCGCACCCTTAATTTTAGGGGGAAAGGAGAAAAAAAAAAGAAAAATTGAGTGCAGAATGAGAAAAAAAGGAAAATTGAGTGCAGTGAAATTTACCTGTCACATTATCCAGTTACAAAACTGTTTACACTATTTAAACACTTTTTCTTCAACTACGGTATTACGTGGGTAAATCACCAAAAATACCGGTACAACTAATCACCGTCTTCTCCAATGTCACTGCTGACTTCACTACTACCGGTACCGGTATTTGTTTCATCACTGTCTCTTTGTTCATCACTCTCCGCTCAAAGTACGTCGTCCTCACTGCCATCCAGCGCACATTAGACTCATCCACACTAAACTTTTTGCCGGCTTCTCTATTAGACGTACTCCTAGCATGACGAATAACTGCAAGTTTGAAACTAGCGTCATAACTGCGCCGAATTCCCAAGCTTGTTGAAGCTTTTCTTTCTACGTTTCCGCTCATGGCTGAACCCGTAGCTACGTACAAACTGTTTTAATCTGTCCTATCATACAAAAGAGTACGATCACTGTAATATGAAGACTGGTACATTGTTGCGTCATATACCATACGACTGCTGACAATTTCAAACACGAGCGCGTGGCATTGTTGCTCCATTTCAAAATGATAAAATTACCGGTAGCAACATGCGCCACATTTCAAGTTTAAATTTATCGGCCGCGCAAATAAGCCGCACCCCAACTTTTCGAGTTTGAAATTTGAATAAAAAGTGCGGCTTATATTCGGACCAATACGGTAATAGTTTTATTTTCCCTGGCAGAGTTAAGGCCATCGGGCCTTCTCTTCCATTCAACCAGGATCAAATCACATACAGAAAAATACAAACCGGTATACAAATATTAGCTTAAAAATAATAATAAACATAATTAAGTAAAAAAGAGAGATTGAATACATATACACAATCAGTATTAACTTTAAAATAACAATAAAAAAATATATAATAAAAAAGATACTGAATACATAATCAAAATAGGAAAATACATTCTAGTATACAGTATTAACTAAAAAAAAATAATTAATACATATGAATATAATCTCACAACTAAAGGAATAGTAGAATTAGTATGATCAGCACAGCACGTGTTACATTGAGACAATGACAATTACCTAGATATAAGTGTTAATGGAAAAATAAAGTAATGACTGTGTAAAATAATAATAATAATAATAATAATAATAATAATAATAATAATAATAATAAATAAAAATTATACCTAAAAACTAATTCTTTGCATTTAAAATATTTCTAAACAACCTAATTTTAAACAACTGAGGACTAAGACTACCCCTGATTTCGAGCGACAGCGAATTCCATCAGCGGGCCATGGCTATTGAAAAAGAACTGAGTACAGAGATGTCTGATGACGTGGTATTGATAGCAACAATCGTACGACCCAACCAGCAGATAGTACGCAAAATGTACGATCCTATCGACAAAGAGGGTAAAGCATGTCAAAAAGAGAGGATTTTAAATATTTATTACAATTTACATTTGAAATTTTATATATACATTCCTGCAGTATTACGAATATATTTCACTTATACATTTAAAGTATTTTCTGCACCTAGCTGCGTTAAAAGTACTTTACAGTAGACTGTCGCTAAACATATTTCTATAACATTGCTCGCCTATGTTTCCAGGTCCAAACGAAATGACAGCTTGATTTTGGTAAACATTATTATAGCGACAATAAATCACGTGGTGTCCATTACTTGTGGCTATTCAGAAATGATGCTGATAAATATTCCTTTGTTTATTTTCAAATATCTCAGAGAAATGGTCTCTCCAATCCTCTCAATAGTCTAAATATAATTACTGTTTCCACATAAGCATGTAATAACTAGGGTACGAATTTTTAGGTCGTTAAAATGTAGGAAATAGTCTCTAAAGAATTGGAAATAGGCTCTAACAACATAATGTTTCCTTTAAAAACTTGTCCCAAATCATCAGGAATTCACTTCTAGAATTTAATAATTTTAAATGCTTATACACCGTTGCCACCACTACTACTAAAAGTACAAGAACAACAAATATCTAACTAGTTATACATAAACTAAACAATTAAATGTGAAAAATAAGTTTTAGACTTAAATTCAGTACACAAACAAGCAAAATATAATCAATTTTTATCAAGCCTTGTCCGTTAATGTCCATAATTAGCTTCACAATACATTACTAATACTTTTTTTTAAATTTCAACTAAGAAACGATGCCGTCTGTCACTCAGCACAAATTTGTATGCTGAAAATGAACGCTCCACATCCACTGAAGTAACAGGAGCGTATTTCAATTTTGACACTAGTTGCACAGGAATGTTATATTGTAAATCCGTGTTCTTCCCTGCTAGGATATCTGAAGCAGTACGCAGGTCCTTCAGTCCTACATTTCTCTGCAGAACTTACTCCAGTTTATCCCGTACTTTATTTCAAACAGAACCAGGAACACATTTTGAATTTAAAATACAAATTTTCGAAATAAGAATGGGTGTTTTGACCTATTAGAGATAAAATATACTTAATAGGTCAAAATAGGCTTTGTCGTCAAAATAGGCATTTTTAGGTGCTATTAAAATACCAATTTTAGGCATAGTTTTATATGAAGCGTGTACTTGCAAGTTTTTGTGAACTTATCTTTTAAGGATTAAAATAGGTTTTTACCTAAAATTCGAATTCTAGTAATAACTAATAAGTTGGTTATAATGTTTTCAGACCCCGCAACAGAAAAAGGAAATAAATATATTCAAAATATGGGCCTATTTTGTGCATACAAGGAACAAGGAACAACCTGTTACAGTACTTGCTTGTGCCAATCGTGTTTCATTGTAGTCGCAGTAAGAATTCAGTTGTCATTGTGATAGGTTCTGACGTGAAATAGTGGCAATGGAATCAGAAGATAGTTATAGTGGTCCTAGTAGGTCCTACTCCCAAAAATCTGCGTCCGATGTACTTATATATACAACACGGAAACAAAATTGTAGAAAATTATGGTAAACAATTCCTCAATTTAAAGCTTGGTTTTGCTCTGATGAAACAAACTATAAAAGGGCTAGATGTAGGTTCTGCTCTTCTGTTCCTGCTGTTGTTGATCCTTCTGGGGACAACAAAGTGTTTAAAAATCATTTTTTACCCTTATACTTAATTTTTATAAATTATTTTCTTGCAGGAATTTAAAAAATCGTTTGAATAAAACACTGTGCAGAGATATGTATTTTAATGTACCGAAGTACATATGATGTTCCCATGCAGATATTCTGAGTCATCATACGATGAAAGAGTAATGGAACGGAGAAAAATTCTCTCCGGCACCGGGATTTGAACCCGGGTTTTCAGCTCTACGTGCTGATGCTTTATCCACTAAGCCACACCGGATACCCATCCCGGTGTCGGACAGAATCGTCTCAGTTTAAGTTCCAACTCTTGGGTTCCCTCTAGTGGCCGCCCTCTGCACTAAGTCATAGATGTCTATGAACGTAGGACTGAAGTCCACACATGTGCTGAGGTGCACTCGTTATGAGTGACTAGTTGGCCGGGATCCGACGGAATAAGCGCCGTCTTAAATCACGAAGTGATTTACGCATATCATATATATTATTTTAATGTACCGAAGTACATATGATGTTTCCATGCAGATATTCTGCGTCATCATACGATGAAAGAGTAATGGAACGGAGAAAAATCTCTCTGGCACAGGGATTTGAACCCGGGTTTTCAGCTCTACGTGCTGATGCTTTATCCACTAAGCCACACCGGATACCCATCCCGGTGTCGGACAGAATCGTCTCATATATATTTTTATGTACCGAAGTACATATGATGTTTCCATGCAGATATTCTGCGTCATCATACGATGAAAGAGTAATGGAACGGAGAAAAATTCTCTCCGGCACCGGGATTTGAACCCAAATCACTTCGTGATTTAAGACTGCGCTTATTCCGTCGGATCCCAGCCAACTAGTCATAACGAGTGCACCTCAGCACATGTGTGGGCTTCAGTCCTGCGTTCATAGACATCTATGACTTAGTGCAGAGGGCGGCCACTAGAGGGAACCCAAGAGTTGGAACTTAAACTGAGACGATTCTGTCCGACACCGGGATGGGTATCCGGTGTGGCTTAGTGGATAAAGCATCAGCACGTAGAGCTGAAAACCCGGGTTCAAATCCCTGTGCCGGAGAGATTTTTCTCCGTTCCATTACTCTTTCATCGTATGATGACGCAGAATATCTGCATGGAAACATCATATGTACTTCGGTACATTAAAATAATATATATGATATGCGTAAATCACTTCGTGATTTAAGACGGCGCTTATTCCGTCGGATCCCGGCCAACTAGTCACTCATAACGAGTGCACCTCAGCACATGTGTGGACTTCAGTCCTACGTTCATAGACATCTATGACTTAGTGCAGAGGGCGGCCACTAGAGGGAACCCAAGAGTTGGAACTTAAACTGAGACGATTCTGTCCGACACCGGGATGGGTATCCGGTGTGGCTTAGTGGATAAAGCATCAGCACGTAGAGCTGAAAACCCGGGTTCAAATCCCGGTGCCGGAGAGAATTTTTCTCCGTTCCATTACTCTTTGATCGACTGTGCAGAGAGTTTAGGTAAAATAATCAAAATAGGCTTATTTTTATGATGTATAGGCCTATGATCCTCCTATCAAAAGTACGATAATTTGGAACCAATTGTGCGATCCAGTCAAGCCTCAGGGTTGGCAACGCTGGCATGAACGCACAGCCTGTTTAAGTCTTCAATGTGAATATTTAAAAAATGAAACGTCTACAATCGGCAAATGAAGTAATCACGCAGTTGATTTAATACAGTTTGTTAATGTAACAAGTTTAAGAAATATTTCCAAATAAATATAAAGACAAAAAAGTCCGCTTTTAATAAATAAGTAGACGTCATATGTGGACCTTAAAATATTTGTTTCTAGATATATTGTAGACATGATATAGTATAAACCGATATCATTATAACGAAGGTTAACTATGTAACGTTTGTGGTACTTTTTAAATTATTATTTCTGACTACAATAAATTTACATTTTCTGATAATTTTAATTCCGGTATGTACTACTTCGAAAATAAGAATTTCCATTCATTTCAGAACGAAACTACAAACATGATGATTGATACGGTTTCTACTTATTTAACGGTAATGACAATTTCTCGTGACGT
The DNA here is from genome assembly GCF_040183065.1 of Periplaneta americana. Taxonomy (NCBI): domain Eukaryota; kingdom Metazoa; phylum Arthropoda; class Insecta; order Blattodea; family Blattidae; genus Periplaneta; species Periplaneta americana. Next base: position 35,598,250 of record NC_091120.1, on the reverse strand, counting down.
TTATATTGCTCGTCAGTTGATCACCGCGTCGTTGAAGTAACCCAGCTATTGAAACAGGTTTGCAAGCTGTCATAAATTGAAGTTAAATATTTATGTGACGCTATCACATTTGAACCATTAGACTTACAAATACTAGAGGGACTGTAATTGGAATTATATTGGAATATTTTACATGACTTAATGGTATAGATAGAGCAGAATGAGAGAATTAAAAAAAAATTAAATATAGAAAATAACCTACATTTTAGGTAGGCGTACAAATATTTCTGAAAATATGAACCAGGAGACTTTAAATTCAACAACGAGATAATGAAATAATATGTATATTCATGAAATATTTCAATTATGAGAGACTAGTTAGCATATATTTAAAAAAAAATATGGTGCTATTAGTTTTCAAAATGATAATGCTATCTAAGTTCTGGCAGCTGAAAACATTAATTATCCACTTGTTAATTTTCATAAATATTTTGTCCCTAATGGAATTATTTATAATGAAAGATTTTTAAATGACAGCTGTTGTACTTTCTGGAACATATTTATTTATTTATTTATTTATTTATTTATTTATTTATTTATTTATTTATTTATTTATTTATTTATTTATTTACTTATTTATTTAACCTGGTAGAGATAAGGCCATCCCCTTTACCAGGGGATTACAACTACAATATTAAGAATACAATTACAATTATGATTACAATTAATATTAATGTGCCCAAAGTTCGAAAACTGTGATTTTAGGGGGAACAAAATCTTTCAATAAACAACTTTTGCAGTGAGTAGGATATTGCGTGAGAATTCCACGATGTTAAACGTGGTGCAAGGTTTTTGGGTTCCGTACTGTATCCGGTCTTGTCTTAGCGAATTTTCACAAAAACATTAATTTATTAGTGTTCGAACTTTCTGCTCACACTTGTAAAGGGACATCATTTTATTTTTATTTAAATTTCTATTGTACCTGAGTTTTTGAATGTACTTCACTCCCACCCCTTCTACTAATCAAGTTCCAACTGTCCTCCATACAGAACCAAGGCCGCATATAGTAAGCAGTACTGAGTTAATGAGTTATAGTATGTTCCAGAAATATGTTCGCGTTTTCCAGTGACGAAAGAGCTTTCAATATTGAATCATATTTTTGCACAGGTACTGTCCGTTTGCCAACGTCGCATCCCGATTTCCCCCACCTGCTTCTGTTCGCCCCTCTGTAAAAGCTGGACTGCCTTAGCTCTTTTCTGAAAACATTAATTTATGTTAGCAATTGGACGTTTACGTAATACTATACAACTGTTTAAAATAAGTTAAATAAAAGGGTCTCGTTAAGTAATTAACTATCACGTGATTTCCCCCCTTTCTACGATCCTGTGGCATAACCACTTGGACGGACAGTGGGTAGCATGTCTGAGTAATTTTATCTGTGCGGGTCGGGCAGAAGTGAAGATTGAATTTACAGTACGTAAGGTACTCTTTTATAGAGTAGGTACAGAATTATTTCAACATGAGTTACTAGTACGAAGGACGAAACTGGCAATTGGAATTAGATGCAATAGTCTATAGTGCGATAAATATGCACAAAAGAACTGAAGCCTGTATCGAATTGAACGGCCACCATTTTCAAAAATGTGTTTAAATATTCATATTATGATTATTTTTCAATTTAACTTATTTCTCTATATTGTACGTTAATGTGCTATAGACAGTATAATATATATACTGCATAATGAATACGTTCGCATGGATAACTCGGTTCGTGAGTAAAAACACATTGTTAATACAGTACTGTATTTTGATTAAACAAAAACCTAATGAAAATTATCGAACTCAACATCGCGATATTTCCTAGTTTACGTAAATGGATGAACTACTTTTCTTCCCTCCTATACCGAGTAGAGTGATTTGTTTGGGTGCTATTCATAGACATTTCGCAGCACGCGCTACGAGCGTACTAAGCTAGCCCCGGCTATTCACTGGTTACTAGTACACAATTCAAATCATATCCTATCGCTAACACTGGTTTATGAATATGAAAACCGCTGATAATCCACCGAAAGCCCGCGCTAAAAATGTCTATGAATACGGCCCTTTGTGTTTTACGCCAGTATCATCGAACTACAGTCGTGGAAGGGGGTAGCAAACTGTGTTTCCAGTTATCTAAAGGTATAGCCAGGTTAATATTAAAAATGTTAGTAAAAATGAATTGATGTCCCTGCACATTTTATAAATGAAGTCAAATTTATTTTTGTGTTATAAAGAACACCTTTTGCGTGCTATACAGAAAATGCGTACCTCCTTATTTTGGTGACATATTAAATGATTTAGTGTAACAAGGCGAGGTTCACCGCTGTGGAGTAACGGTTAGCCTGCGGGCCCGGGTTCAAATTCTGTTGGGGCAAGTTACCTGGTTTAGGTTTATTTCTAGGGGGTTTCCCTCAACCTACTAAGAGGAAATGCTGATTAACTTTCGGCGCTGGACCTTGGACTCATTTCGCTGAAATTATCTTTCTTTCATTCAGACTCTAGATAACAACAGCAGCTGATAAAACGTCGTAAAATAACCAATAAAAACGAGACGAGTTCAGTGTTTCGGATCAAGGTTGAATGACAAAGATCAAGACTTCTAGCTCCTAATTACCACTGAACGGAAACCAATCAACAAGTTCCACAGTTCACATTAGATAATTGTGGATGCACTTTTGCACCGAAACTTGCATAATTAACTAGTGAAGTGAAATTAAATGTATGATAATAGCTTTTTCTTGCGAAATATTTGAAAATTGAATATAGGCCTATAATTTGTTTGTATTTCGAGGTGTTATCTTTAGTATAACATATGCTCCTCCCCTACCTATCATCCTTGTAATTTGTAGTTACTGGCCCTACAAATAAAGTTTGCGCTCCCCTGCTGTAGGCTAGACTAGTCATGTCAATTAATGCCCATAAAAGCAAGCGCGCGCTTTACAGCTCAGGAGAGCCTGAGGAGAGCCTGAGCGCTTTACAGCGGAAAGGAAAGAGACAGACGAAACAGGTAGTACATGCCGCTTGGTCGAGCTATATTCAGGCATGGCCAGCACTTATTCAATAGATAAAGGGAAGAGAAGTTGTTAAAACTGTATCCATGTTTAATTTTTTAGATTTGTCTGAGAAGTATAAGTGCATTATAAGAATGTAAGTTTTAATTTTAATGCTCTTTTTTTACAAGTTTGATTTTTTTTTATTCAAAAGAAATATTTTCTCAACTTATTTGTATAGAAAAGTGAAATTTTCAGATATAGGCCTATTTATTTAGTAGTCTTGCAGAATGTTTTCGTAAATCTAATATACCGTAAATACGTATTACTGAAGATAGTGTATTGAAAATTTTGAAAATATTCGCATGGGAATTGTTTGTAAGGAAATGAATTAACAAAGCAACTACTGTTACATCATAAGCAAAAGATACGTTCCCATGTGTTGTAAAAATGTCAGCTCTATAGCTTCAGCAGATTTCGAGAAAATAATTTAATATTCTGATGATAGGAAGTTGCTCGCAAATATCACCTTAAAAGCATAATGCGATGAGAGTTTTGTTATGTAATATTAGTTACACTTAAAACAGATACAGTACCTTGGTAACTTTGTTTTGTACTGTAATATTGTTTTGATTAGTTTATTGATTACTTTTGTAAGGCTAAAGATACCATCAATATCAATTCCAACTTATCATGTCATACTCAATATCTCTCTCTCTCTCTTTTTTTTTTTTTTTTTTTTTTTTTTTTTTTTTTTTTTTTTTTGAGATATCACTTTCTTTATGAATGATGTGTTTCATCCATGTAGTACACTATAGTTGTACTACTATGGAATTTATGTGAATATTCCTTCTTAACTCTTTATTATGTTATTAATAATTAAAACACAACTACAATATTAAGAAATTGGTATTAGTACTTTTGTTTTACAGAAAATATACTATAGGTAATATTAAACAGAAAGAAGCCATATAAAAATAACGACATAAAATTTCCCGTTCCCCTCGAAGTTTGTGCATCACTGTTTTCTTAATCCAACAGGCTGCTTATTCATATACACAACCCTTCCTCTTTCCATACTTAGCGCTTGATGCCCGCGCACGACGTCAAGGTCAGAAAAATGCGCTTGCTTTGACATCACTGGCCTAGACTGTAATGTAATATTATTTGACAGCATGACGGACAATTGTAGGAAAACGCAACGTAGATCTATAGGCCTATATCAACTTCTTAACGTTAATTTTGCATTACATTTTTAATGTAGTATTTAAAGAATCTCTGAACTGGCACCTAATTGATCCTTTGTTATACAAAAGACCTCGCAGTTCTTGTAGGGATGCGGTACTTTTATGTCCGAAAACATGTATGTTTGAACACAGATCTTGCCGCAGTGTCAAATGTGTTGTTGAGAAGCACGATTAAGTGCAAATCAATGCTCTGACATGCGCGAGTACACACATTCTGATTAGCGTTGCGCATGCTTATGTGGAAAGTGATCCGCTTTGATTTCTGTGACTGACGCAGGACAAAGTTCAACAGTCACCTGATATCAACATTGTACCATTCTGTAAAAAAGTAAAAGCATCCTCTCTACACAAAATCAAGACATGGAGGTAGGGTCCATGCTTTCATGATCTCGGTGATATGTAGTCGAAACCACGCCCCGACCGTCTTTCACCCTCGAGAAAGAATGTTAAATGTTAAATGTTATGTTTTATTTAACGACGCTCGCAACTGCAGAGGTTATATCAGCGTCGCCGGATGTGCCGGAATTTTGTCCCACAGGAGTTCTTTTACATGCCAGTAAATCTACTGACATGAGTCTGTCGCATTTAAGCACACTTAAATGCCATCGATCGGGCCCGGGATCGAACCCGCAATCTTGGGCATAGAAGGCCAGCGCTATACTAACTAGCCAACCAGGTCGACCCCTCGAGAAAGACCCGGTACTCAATATGTATGTATGTATGTATGTATGTATGTATGTATGTATGTATGTATGTATGTATGTATGTATGTATTTATTTATTCACACTGCACTGGGTATATACCCGGTGGCAGTAGTAACTAATTACACTCAATAATGACAATAATAAACACAATTAATAAAAAATACAATTAATAATAATAATAATAATAATAATAATAATAATAATTCTTACTTACTTACAAATGGCTTTTAAGGAACCCGAAGGTTCATTGCCGCCCTCACATAAGCCCGCCATCGGTCCCTATCCTGTGCAAGATTAATCCAGTCTCTCTCATTATATCCCACCTCCCTCAAATCCATTTTAATATTATTTTCCCATCTAGGCCTCGGCCTCCCCAAAGGTCTTTTCCCCTCTGGCCTCCCAACTAACACTCTATATGCATTTCTGGATTCGCCCATGCGTGCTACATGCCCTGCCCATCTCAAACGTCTGGTTTTAATGTTCCTAATTATGTCAGGTGAAGGATATAATGCGTGCAGCTCTGCGTTGTGTAACTTTCTCCATTCTCCTGGAACTTCATCCCTTTTAGCCCCAAATATTTTCCTAAGAACCTTATTCTCAAAAACCCTCAATCTCTGTTCCTCTCTCGAAGTGAGAGTCCAAGTTTCACAACCATACAGAACAACCGGTATTATAACTGTTGTATAAATTCTAACTTTCCAATTTTTTGACAGCAGACTAGATGACAAAAGCTTCTCAACAGAATAATAACAGGCATTTCCCATATTTATTCTGCGTTTAATTTCCTCCCGAGTGTCATTTATATTTGTTATTGTTGCTCCAAGATATTTGAATTTTTCCATCTCTTCGAAGGATAAATCTCCAACTTTTATAGTTCCATTTCGTACAATATTCTGATCACGAGACATAATCATATACTTAGTATTTTCGGGATTTACTTCCAACCTATCTCTTTACTTGCTTCAAGTAGAATTTCCGTGTTTTCCCTAATCGTTTGAGGATTTTCTCCTAACATATTCACGTCATCAGCATAGACAAGAAGCTGATGTAACCCGTTCAATTCCAAACCCTCTCTGTTATCCTGAACTTTCCTAATGGCATATTCTAGAGCGAAGTTAAAAAGTAAAGGTGATAGTGCATCTCCCTGCTTTAACCCGCAGTGAATTGGAAAAGCATCAGATAGAAACTGGCCTATACGGACTCTGCTGTAAGTTTCACTAAGACACATTTTAATTAATCGAACTAGTTTCTTGGGAATACCAAATTCAATAAGAATATTATATAAAACTTCTCTCTTAACCGAGTCATACGCCTTTTTGAAATCTATGAATAACTGATGTATTGTACCCTTATACTCCCATTTTTCTCCAATAATAATAATAATAATAATAATAATAATAATAATAATAATAATAATAATAACAGAGAACATCCTAAATTAAATGAAGCACGATCACTTAAAATAACATTTAAAGTAAATCTAATTTGTATCTTAAACCTAAGTTCGAACTAAAACCCACGAGTATGATATGTTCATATCTGCACAAGTACCTTTCAACACTATACTCATTTCGCTGTCAACTTACACACTGCACTGGAACTACGACACATTTCACTGATTCTATCCTGATTTCACTAACACTTCAAAAATATTTTACTGTTCAAATACTTTGCACTGCCACTACAAACTATAAAGCTTCACTGACAGGAACACGTTTCGCTTACACAACACACTTCACTGACACCATATAATTCTTCACTGATACAACACTTCAATAACAAAATATCATTTACACCCTTTAAATACTGTGTATAATTACCGTCTATTAGTAAAGTCCTTAAGCCTATTTTTAAATACATTTTTGGTTGGTGGTAAAGCCTTTAGTAAGTCTGCAGGTAAAGCATTCCAGTCCCTGATAGTACGATTGAGAAAAGAAAACTATCCACTGTCCGTCCTCTGTCTTCTTTCCCTAAATGTATATGAGTGGTCGTTCCTTGAAGAGTAATTTGGCGGCTGCAACCTATTTTTTATTTCTCTCCAGGCAGGCTCACCTCTGTATTGATAGGAGGCTGAGTGAACCTGGGGCCGTTCGTGAAATTTTGGCGAAGGTTTAGTAATAATTGTAGCCGGGACATTACACTCCATAGCTAGTTGCTCTATAAACTGAGATAAAATTCATATTTCTTCTTGCGTCAGCTCTTCTCCTAATTCTGCTGCTGCTTAAAGCATAATAATTTTGCTACCTTATAAACAGAATGATAACCAGAAATTTTTTGCAAGCACTCATTGAAGATAATGGGGGTAGGGTATTAATGAGCTCATATCGAATTGCGTCGGATGGCAACAAAATTCAACTACTTTCTTGTACAACGCACCTCTGTTTCTTATGCAACTTTCCAAGTAAGCTTTCAGACTCTTGCAGTTACTGTAGTAGTGGCAGATAACTCCTAATTATTTTTATTTATGTCTGTCCCTCTTGGAAATCTGTGCGCTCAGTTTGAAGGCAGGTTTCAGTTTTCTTACAAGAAAAAATTTGGGAGGTTTAAAATAATTTTTAATCTTTCATAGAATTTCCCAAAATAATTAGGTCGAAATCCCTTCTGAAAAGTTGCACATGTGTAAAAAAGTTCACAGTATCTCGGACGTCACAAAAGCTCGTTGAAAACTATCTTCTAAATATAGGTTGTATATATTTTTTTCTGGTATTTACTCTACAGTGGGAAAAATAGATAAAAACCTCTCCTCATTGTTAAGCTATAGTAGATTTTTCCCTTGTAATGTACCTGAAACCCGTCTGTTACAATATCAGTGTAACTAGCTAGTTACATTTCAGGAATTAGTACTTCTATATTGTCTTTGAGAGATTCAATTTCCCAGTGCAGAGCTTCAGGATGTGACTATTGATTCTGTTTCAGAAAAGGGAGCACGACCAAGATTATATCTAGGCCTACAGAATCGATAGAGACCGGTTGCATGGAATATAAATGAGAGTGATGTTTGCCTTTCATTGTGCTCTTGAAAAATTCGAAGCATTCGTGCACTATTTTCTGTTAAGGCCCATTCACAATGAAAATTAAACATAAACGTAACATAAACACAGAAGTTTGGGATCATTCACAATCATTCACATAAACACTGACATTAACATTACCATTAGATGTTAACATGAAAGTTTGCAAACTCCAAACATTCATGTTTATGCTTACGTGATTTGGAAACAATACACAATCGTACAGCGCAGAAGTACATAACAGAATATGACGAAATGGCGTCGTTGTTATGTTTCCATAGTTACCACGTTTCTTGAAGATTATATTGTTTAAGTTCCCTTCGTGAATGATGCTATGACTTGCAAATCAAGCTTTCAGGTATAACTCCCTCTAAAGTTAATTTGAATAATTTCGAGGGAAAAATTGTTCCGGGGCCGGGTGTCGAACCCGGGACCTTTGGTTAAACGTACCAACGCTCTCCCAACTGATCTACCCGGGAACTCTACCCGACACCGATCCAACTTTTCCCTCTATATCCACAGACCTCAAAGTGGGCTGACAACCGTCAAGCAACCAACATTGAGTGCACACTAACTCTGCGTCACTTAAATTGTGGTTTTCTATTACGTACAGTGACGTGTATTATGCAAATCAAGCTTTCAGGTATAACTCCCTGTAAAGTTAATTTGAATAATTTCGAGGGAAAAATTGTTCCGGGGCCGGGTACCGAACCCGAGACCTTTGGTTAAATGTACCAACGCTCTCCCAACTGAGCTACCCGGGAATTCTACCCGACACCGATCCAACCTTTCCCTCTATAACCACAGACCTCAAAGTGGGCTGACAACCGTCAAGCAACCAACATTGAGTGCACACAAACTCTGCGTGACTTAAATTGTGGTTTTCTGTTACGTACAGTGACGTGTATTATGCAAATCAAGCTTTCAGGTATAACTCCCTGTAAAGTTAATTTGAATAATTTCGAGGGAAAAATTGTTCCGGGGCCGGGTATCGAACCCGGGACCTTTGGTTAAACGTACCAACGCTCTCCCAACTGAGAAATGTTTAAAATGGTATGTTTTATTTAACGACGCTCGCAACTGCAGAGGTTATATCAGCATCGCCGGATGTGCCGGAATTTTGTCCCGCAGGACTCCCAACTGAGCTACCCGGGAACTCTGCTCTACAATTGGCTATGAAGTGATTGTAATAAAATATCCCGCGACCGACTCTGAGGGCATAATGTTAAGAAGAGTGGGTAGGCTTATTCTTATCAAGAGTGAAAGAGAATGTGTTTTCCTGTCTTACAAGCAAACATTCTGATGGGAGTAGATAAAAAAGTTAAATTTTAGTGCTTATAGGCCTACAAATTTTGGCGAGTCGACCGCAATTACGAGGCCGTCCAGAAAGTGATTTTCCCTGGGGCCGTTTAGAGAAGAAAAGCACAATTGTATGGAAAGATTTAGTTAATAAATTTTTCAATTCCGGTGAGAAATATGTTGAAAAATAGCTCAACAATTGCTGTGTCTGCTCCAATAAATTTTTACAATGAAATTGTGTTTTCTTTCTGTTAACAGCCCCTAGCGAACTTATTTTTTACGGCCCTCGTAATTGCGGTCGAGTGCCAAAATTTGTATGAGCACTTCTTTTGACATTATTAACATGGTGGAAGAAAAAAATAACTTTTTTATCTGCCCCCATCAGAATGTTTGCTTGTTACAGGTTTGTTGAGGTATATTTTCAGATTGTTTATGTAGTTTGGTGAAATAGCTCAAACAGTTCCGTCAAAGCACGGAGAGAGAGACCTCTATTTTTTTTTTAAGGCTTCTAAAATAAGCCCGCTGGACATTTAAAATTTTCGATATCCGACTGTGATATTTCACATTCGGACACATCCATAAATACGAGTATTTTCCCAACAGATGTGTCAAGCAGCAATCTACATTAAAACTCTTATCTGAATTAGCTATATCGTATTACCTGTCTACCATCTGCCTGTGTTGGTTAATGGTTTGTAAGAACATTTATATTTGACAGCGCAAACTGTAAACACAAAGTAGGCCTATAACCCGTGTTGATACTGTAATTGAGTCATTGTTGGTACAGTTTTTAACTGTGAGCGACAAATATTGTGAAAGCAGATAAGAGCCGCGTTAATTCTCTTTTGGATGTTATAATCTTGGCTTGTTCGCTTTGGGATTGCCGATTACAAGCGCACGAGACATTGTTGTCATTTTAATCATAATCTGTGTGTACTGTAATATTGTAAGATAAACACTTCTGTGGCTTAACGCTAACTCTCTAGTCTACCATCAACGCGGCCCGCGTTCGATCCCCGGTTTGATCGCGGTGGAATATGTGGTGCACAAGACAGATTTTGTAGAGCAGTTTTTTTTTTGGGGGGGGGGATTCTCTTTTTTTCTCTTTCATCTCCCTCTCATTTCGTATACACTGTGTAACATAGCTTACTATACGTAGTTGTAAATACTAGGCTCTACTTTGCTGGTATGTTTCATAGGAAAATTTTATAAGGCAAAATGTTAAGGGACTAAAAATACGTCGAAATGCACTTACAAATATTTTCTTCATACGCCCGTCGCCATGGTGGTCTCGCAGCTAGCGCGCTAGAGACTTATAATCATGTGGACCCCGGGTTCGATCCCTGTGTACCCCCGATTTATAACTTGTGTTGGGTAAGCCCATGGTCCAGGTAACATAGGGGTTTTCCCCGGGAAGCTCCGGTTCCTCTGTGGCATCCCAAAAAATCTCCATAATCATCTCATCGCTGGTGTAGTGTAGACCAGCCTCCCATGGCGCACCCTGGGCAACGACTCTGTCGGTAAATTGGTCTACATAATTGGTTTCATATGGGTGAATGATGTAACTCAAGTACCCGCCATTATTTTATTTATTTATATATATATAATATATATAGGTAAAGGTACAACAGTCTCTATATATATATATATATATATATATATATATATATATATATTTTCATGTTCGAGGAAAAGTTTTAAAAAGCGAAACGTAGTTGATCATTTTTAATTTCCGAGAATTGAAAGAAAACATACCGCTCGTGTATCGTACATTATTTTGTGCGAAGATCGCTTATTACATACCTGAAAGAGGAATAAAATAATGTACGATACACGAGCGGTATGTTTTCTTTCAATTCTCGGAAATTAAAAATGATCAACTACGTTTCGCTTTTCAAAACTTTTCCTCGAACATTTAATTTTGGGAAATGATATTTTTTGAATTAAAAATACTTTAAATAATTATTGAAGATTCCTTTACAACTTCGTGTATATATTTTCCTGTTCTACACATCTATTAAGGATGGAAAAAATAAAATGTAATATGTTCAAAGGTACAACAGGTTGTACTCTTGTAAGTTGGAACACATGTATTATAGGTGGGAATAGTTGTAAGAACTGACAATCATATTTAAAATGTATTTGCAATCATAAACCATAGCAGGCTTCTCTGATTTAGATTTATTTCCTGGAGGTACAAGAATTGCTTCAACAGCTTTCTTCAAGGCATCCGGTTCAATTGGGGGATCTCTTAATTCCGAACTTACTTCGTGACATGATCTTAAAATAAAATGAAGACAAAAACCAATAGTACTATGTACCTTGGAACATGTTCCCTGGTACAAGATGTTCTGTCTTCAAAAGTACAAGAGGGTGCACGTTTAAACAAATATGGCTACCAAAACTAGAGATTCGAATAAATCATGGAAATTAAAATATGTTATTACTCACCAGATGATACGTAACACGTTGTACTTAATGGATGATAACAAATATAATCGGGTTTTATGTTAGATAACATATATGAATGAACGAAATGTTTGTCTTTGGTACTAAAAAGATTCTTTCGTTTACAGAACTCACATTTTGCAATAAATCAAACCAAAACTACGACCAGATCTACTTAGCGGCTTTCCCTACAATCTACTTCAGTTTGAGTCCTCTAGGTAGTAGCAAAAAATAAAAAAACAAAAAATGTTCAAAGGTACACTATGCTAAAGGTACAACAGTCTATTCTTAATAGATTCAGAACAGCTATACCGGCTGGGGGGATCATCGTGCTGACACATTACCCCCGTACTGGTTGGATGATCGTTCACCTCTGCTGAGGCATGTGGACGTAAGGATAATTCACTACCGGTACTATTATTATTGTGTAAATAATCACTGTATGTATAATAATACATAGGTTGGATAAAAAGTAATGACAACACTGCTGTCACGTGACGATGATGCGTTCGAGAGCTGCCAGCTGTGTGGACATGAACAAGGACTGTTAGATGAGTTAGTGCAGCCAGCGGCGACAGTACTCCATCAATCTACTGCAGTGTTTAGAACGTTCACTTTCATAGGGATAGTGCGAGCGCCCTAAGACCATCCTTACAAAACTAGAGCAACGTTCCTGGATCAAAATTGAAATGGCACGAGATCATAGTGCACAAGAATGTTTTCAGGGACTGCATGAAGCATGTGGCGATGCAGCGTTGCCATATCGCACAGTGGCACGATGTGTTAAAGCGTTTCGGGAAGGACTTGTTGCACCGGTACCAAAGGGAAGGTGACGACTTTCTTGGACGAATCGTCGCTATGGACGAAACCTGGACTCGCTCGTATGAACCAAACTTGAAACGCCAATCAAGTGAATGGAAGCATCCCGGTTCTCCTCGTCCAAAGAAAGTGCGCCCTACACAAAGTGCTGTGAAAGTGATGTTCATTGTGGCGTATGACATTGATGGGGTAATACTGCACCACGCTGTACCTCCAAGGCAGACGGAAAACGCGGACTACTGGAACATCCACCGTACTCACCCGATATGACCCATGCGATTACGATCTTTTCACCAAAGTGAAAGAACCACTGCGAGGGACCCGGTACAATACCAGAGATGAACTTATCCGTGCTTTAGGGCGGTCAATACGGAACATCAACAAAGATGGACGCGCTGATGGTCTACGACGCCTTCCAAACATTTGGCAAAAGGTAATAAATAAGGGGGGCGACTATATAGAAGGTACGTAAATGTTGTACCCCTGTGAATAAAGCCATGTCAGAAATATCGAACTGTTGCCATTACTTTTTATCCAACCCTAGTAGTTTATTAGTATCGCAAATACTATAACGAAAAACTATAGCTGGTATTATTGATGGGGAAATGGTTACTCACAACTTAGCAGCAGTTTCATTTGAGACAGTATCATTTTAACACGAATAGTTCGTCCCTCTCAAACGAAATATCGCCCTTAAACAGGTTTATTTCCATGTGACCACGTGGTGCAGATCGGTTGCTTAACTGCTAATAGCCAGCCGCGGAGTCATGTTTGAATTCCACGTGTGTTAGTGACACACCAATGAACTGGCGATAAATTCTGTCAAGTTTTTCAAGGTTGAGTGTCTTCAGAAGAATTAGGTCGTGACTAGCAAGGCCCTGGAATGACGTTGAATAATTTATTAGTGCCACTGAGTTCAAAACATTGCGAAATGATAAATATACGCAATGAAATTAAGACTAGACGATTTAAATTGTGCACTGCATGTTACTGCATGTTAACTGCATTTTCACTGTGCTAAATATGGAATATGCCTACATATTATAATACAAAACTTTGCTTCACAATTTTTATGAAAATAAAAGTTTTCTGAATTCCTAACGTAGGGTTTGACATGTTGTATGTCTTTCCGTATATTTACAGAATTTTCTTCCATAACTGCTGAATGTTTCCTGAGATTACAATACCGATAAAATATAAAAATCATATTTTCAGAGTTAATGTCGATTCGAGCGCATTTATTTATGATTAAGGAGAGGAGGTCAAGCAATAATAAGTTTGTTTTAAGTTTGATTTTTTTTTTTACTCTATCTGTTTCGTGGTAAAATATGGCTTTGCGGTGACCAGAGGTCTCTATGCGTCGGTTCGGAAAAACCAAGGTTTAACTCCTTCAGTCCGGAATTTATATTAAAAAAACTGAAAAAAAAACTAGTCGCATAATCATTGTGGGGATCCAAAAATCCCAAATCAAGTCTTCACAGAAAACAAAAATTTGGGGGCAATTTTGACCCCTGGGGCCCCAAAATTTTTAATTTTATTTTTAACTCTGGTAAAGAAATGTTTCAACAATAATATTCATTTCTATCACATTGAATTTTTCAAAATATTTAAAAGTATCGAAGACATTCCAAAAAAGAAAAAAAGAAACAATGTACATTATAATGTACATCAGGCCTGAAGGGGTTAAGATTATGAAGTTACTACACAGTGTCGTGCATTTCAAGCGCAATGTTCAGTTCAAGTTTGTCGAGCGTGACAAAGACCGAAGTCTGCTTTGCTAAGCTGATCTGTCCAGCTCACTCGAATTTGCCCCTTCAAATTAGCTGGCCTTTCCTTCCCCTTCCCCTTCCCTCCCCTTCCCTTCCCTTCCCTTCCCTTCCCCTTCCCTTCCCGCCATTCATGCTTTTAGCTGCGTAAGGAATTTAGAACAAATCTTGTAAAGTTTTATTTACATGTAACAACAGGTAATTTTTATTATAAAAATATGATTATACATCCACAGAAATATGCGTAGCTTAATCTAAGTAAATCTAGTTATATTTTTAAAATACATTACAGTTGTTACTATAAGCTACCAATTACCGACTGAAATGAGCTATAATTACATTCTTCACATGATGTTCAAATCACAGATTCTCGGTAACAATAGATCGTGACTATACGGATGATGGAAGTATTAGCGTCAAGCATTACAGGCGCTAAATTCGGTTCAAGTCAGTCGAGTATGACGAAGTTCGATATTCGCCGATGTTCGCTCTACAGAAGAAGGCCTGTCGTGTTTGTTGCACCTTGTTATAAAAATATTCTCTGTTCTCCATTCCCACTCCTTTCATATTTTTAAGCGCGTAAGAATTAGTTTGTTGCGATTTAGTTTTTCATATGAAATAAGATGAAATTTGTTATGTCTTGGTTGCCTCCCTCATGTTCGAAAATTGTAGGACAAAATTTTAAATCGGTTATGGAATTGAGCACATTGTCGGTACTATGAACATATGCGTTTTTAAATATACTTTGTTTGATTTATTTATACATAGGGGAGAATTAGATGTTAATAGTGTGTGGGAAAATATCAGAGATAGTATCAAAATTGCAGCTGAGCAGAGCATAGGTTTTTATGAAACTAAGAAAAAGAAACCGTGGTTTGATGAAGATTGTTGCATGGTAGTAGAAAGAAGGAAACAGGCAAAATTGAAATTCTTACAGGATCCAGTTGAGGAGAAGAGAGATAATTATTTCAATGAAAGACGGGAAGCATGTCGTACACTTAGGAATAAAAAGAGAGGTTACTTGAAGGAAAAACTGAATGAGGTAGAAACAAATAGTAAGAATAAAAACATTCGAGATTTATATAAGGGTATAAAGGAATTTAAGAACGGATATCAGCCAAGGGTAAACGTGATCAAGGATGAGAATGGCGACTTGCTTGCAGACTCTCCATCAATCCTAAACAGATGGAAAAACTATTTTGCGCAATTACTAAATGTACATAGGCCAAATAGAAATGATCGGGACGAAATTGAAATACAAACTGCTGAGCCATTTATACCCGAACCCACGCTTTCAGAAGTCGAAATTTCGATAGAAAATCTGAAAAAGTACAAGTCTCCAGGTATCGATCAAATTCCAGCAGAATTAATACAAGATGGTGGAAGTGCATTATATAGCGAAATTTATAAACTTGTACTTGCTATTTGGGAAAAAGAAATTGTACCAGAACAATGGAAGGAGTCTATAATTGTACCTATTTTTAAAAAGGGGGACAAAACCAACTGTGGTAACTTTCGAGGAATATCACTTTTGTTGACGTCGTACAAAATTTTGTCCAATATTCTTTTGAGAAGATTAACTCCGTACGTAGATGAAATTATTGGGGATCCTCAGTGCGGTTTTCGGCGTAATAGATCGACTGTTGATCAGATTTTTTGTATTCGACAGATAACGGAGAAAAAATGGGAGTATAAGGGTACAGTACATCAGTTATTCATAGATTTCAAAAAGGCATATGACTCGGTTAAGAGGGAAGTATTATATGATATTCTTATTGAATTTGGTATTCCCAAGAAACTAGTTCGATTAATTAAAATGTGTCTCAGTGAAACATACAGCAGAGTCCGTGTAGGTCAGTTTCTATCTGATGCTTTTCCAATTCACTGCGGGTTAAAGCAGGGAGATGCACTATCACCTTTGCTTTTTAACTTCTCTCTAGAATATGCCATTAGGAAAGTTCAGGATAACAGAGAGGGTTTGGAATTGAACGAGTTACATCAGCTTCTTGTCTATGCTGATGACGTGAATATGTTAGGAGAAAATCCTCAAACGATTAGGGAAAACACGGAAATTCTACTTGAAGCAAGTAAAGAGATAGGTTGGAAGTAAATCCCGAAAATACTAAGTATATGATTATGTCTCGTGATCAGAATATTGTACGAAATGGAACTATGAAAGTTGGAGATTTATCCTTCGAAGAGATGGAAAAATTCAAATATCTTGGAGCAACAATAACAAATATAAATGACACTCGGGAGGAAATTAAACGCAGAATAAATATGGGAAATGCCTGTTATTATTCGGTTGAAAAGCTTTTGTCATCTAGTCTGCTGTCAAAAAATCTGAAAGTTAGAATTTATACAACAGTTATATTACCGGTTGTTCTGTATGGTTGTGAAACTTGGACTCTCACTTTGAGAGAGGAACAGAGATTGAGGGTTTTTGAGAATAAGGTTCTTAGGAAAATATTTGGGGCTAAAAGGGATGAAGTTACAGGAGAATGGAGAAAGTTACACAACGCAGAGCTGCACGCATTATATCCTTCACCTGACATAATTAGGAACATTAAAACCAGACGTTTGAGATGGGCAGGGAATGTAGCACGTATGGGCGAATCCAGAAATGCATATAGAGTGTTAGTTGGGAGGCCAGAGGGGAAAAGACCTTTGGGGAGGCCGAGGCGTAGATGGGAAAATAATATTAAAATGGATTTGAGGGAGGTGGGATATAATGAGAGAGACTGGATTAATCTTGCACAGGATAGGGACCGATGGCGGGCTTATGTGAGGGCGGCAATGAACCTTCGGGTTCCTTAAAAGCCATTTGTAAGTAAGTAAGGGGAGAGTCGGGTAATATCGGACAGTGCGTTTCTTTCATCTACCACCATATGGTAGTACCTGAATGACATGGTTACGTTTCTCTATGCGACATCACAGAAAAGTAACCATGTCAATCAGGTATTATCATCGTGTGGTAGATACAAGAAACTCACTGTCAGATACTACCCGACTCTCCCCTATATTTTTGTGAATATTTAATCATATTAATAAGAAAGTCCCGCGCCGTGGCGTCGCGGTCTAAGGCATCCTGCCTAGGACTCGCGTTACGGAATGCGCGCTGGTTCGAGTCCTCATGGGGGGGAAGAAATTTTCTTATGAAATTTCGGCCAGTGTATGGATCGGTGCCCACCCAGCATCGTGATGCACTTGGGGAGCTACGATAGGTAGCGAAATTCGGTTGCGAATTCCAGCTATAACGGCTGGGGGGATCATCGTGCTAACCACACGATACCTCCATTCTGGTTGGATGATCGTCCACCTCTGCTTCGACATGTGGGCGTGAGGCCAGCAGCCGGCTGGTCGGTCTAGGCCCTTCACGGGCTGTAGCGCCACGGATTGTTATAATAAGAAGAAAAATTACCTATACTGTGAACAACTTCGCAACGTGTGTCTGACATTCTTATGCAGCTAAAGCACATAGACGCAGGGAGAGAAGGAACTAAGGAGAAAGGCACCGAACATACTCGTATTTAAGAAAGGGAAAGATTGAACAAACGCAAAGGAGCTTTGGTTCTACAGATACTCGGCAAACATGAACCGAACACAATGCCTCTTATCGGTTTTCATTGGACTCGGTTATTTTAGTTTATTAGCTTCAATTCTGCGTATTATTGGATGCCTAAGGAGTAGGGCGAAGTTTGTAGTATCTTTAATTCCCCTCTCATCAGAGTATAGATAATTATACAGTATGGACACTTCGCGTCGGTACCTTTTGATGTAGCAGGACTGATTTCAATGACCTTCAAACCAGCTAGAGCGTGAGATTCTGCTTTCTCCCAGGAGTTGGCACTGACATCACACCAGCTAGCATTCGACACAACGGAAATATAATACATACAATTAATACATCTAGGTACATTATGTACTCAAAATAAATTGAACCGATGAAATAATAAATCCGTCATTAACTGTAATGTCTAGACTCTAGAGTTCCTTTATAATGAAAGTTGAGACATTGACCCCAACAACAATTAAAATTATGTAATTATTTGATAGCGCTGTAAATGGAAAAACAAAACTCCTATGAGAAGTAGAACCATATACCTATATTATATTACATACAAAAATTAAACTAATTTGATACATAATTTTATAATGTATTACATTATTTTATAATATAATTTATTATATATAAAATATAAAAAATTATTATTACAACTAGTCTGTCACTGAAAAATAAGGAAAATCTGTTAACTTGAATTTATTTGAAGCAAAGCGTTATTGGATTATGCAATAAGGTAGGCTATGTTTGGATCCTGTGTCTCAACTCTATACTCAATTATTATCTTAGCGTGTGCTCGATTACACTAACCTCTAGCGCTTGAAAGTGGAACTAAACGCCGGCGCACAAAGAAACAAAACAAAGAACAATTCGCTTAGTGTCCATTCTATATAACCCCTATTCGCTGCTCTCATGATCGAATATTGCACGACACCAGAAGTTACTATGGCAATGGTTTTTTTCGTAGTGTGTCATAGTCTATGAATTTCCTACTAGTTGGCGTAGATTTGATTACATTCTGCGAAGTTACATCATATCATTGAGTCTTTTGGTTTAAGGATCATGGAGGAGTTAGAACCCACAGTGCGTGGTTTGTGTGATTGTTATCAGTAGAATGTTTTGGGATTTTCAAAGAGGCCAATGTTGAATATTGAAAAACCGCCATCTACTTTGTTAAGCCATGGCGTATTATTATCTGATAAATGTGTTTGTGCAAATTGTGGAACTGTGGATTAGGCGATTTTCGTGAAGTCGACTATCAGTGACAGGTTAGGTTGGGTTTCTTCAAACTTTTGATATGCCTTCGATATGTTAACTGCAAGCCAGCGATTTTCTCCTTTAATTTCTATTATACAAATGTCGGGTGAAATACAGTATTATAGAACCTAAGTCCCTTGAAAAGTATGACTGATCATAACTCTATATTAATTTAATCGCAGCACAAAGCTTGTGAAGTCTCGACATTGACGGCCGTGACAGTAAACATGTTACAAACTTGAGAATGTGGACGGAGAATGTTAGAGTGCCAACTGATGAGGAACCGTCCTTCGTTGTTACTGTATGTTATACATTCCTGATATGGGATAAACTGGAGCAGTGCGAATTTAGTGATTGTCTAAAGGAAAGAAATTTTTAAGAATTTGTAATCATGACCAATTTGACACCTCCTTACTTTATTTTAACTGCTACCTTATGTGTATTGTGAGAAAAAGTGATAGGCGACTGTTAGATCCTGCAATTGCGTGAAACGTTCTTGTTCTCGGTTGGATGCTATTGTGATATTCCGATTTTTAACCAATTGGTTATCAGGGGGTCAGGCCTGGCGAACCCTGTCTTCGCCAGGGCACTGTTTTTCGAGACCGGACGACCGCAAGGCACTTTTATGATTTTAATATACATCCAATATAATTGCTGGATATTTATTATTAACATTATTAGGTAGTCTACTATAGGACCTCTTTAAATTATAAATTATTAAGACTAATAATTGACACTCAAACTGCATTGCTATCGTTAAATTTTGCGTTTATAAAAAGTCATAGTTTATTCATACCGTATTTAAACAATTTCATAGTGAGGTATACCCTGCAGACCTAACAACTTCTATATCTCCATGTATTCCCGTCTACATTCCATAAGTATTACTGCGGAAATTATGATAATGATGACAATGACGATGAGGACGAGGACTGCGATGACGAGAACGACGAAGACAACAACTACTAGTACTACTAAAATCCCAGAGTCAGGACACTTTTTTGTTTAGAAATACACCACTGGTTTTTATTTTTAAGGATTGTGAATATTATTGAAAGTGAAATAAATTTAATGCAATTTATGTATTATATTATTAATTATTATTTTCCTTTATTTCTTCATTATATACATACATATATACATGCACACACACTATAAATCATGTGTCTGTACAAGAATTTACAATGGAGTTACTGTATTTCACATGGACGATCCGTTGTTAAGCAAGTGACGTTACAATAATGTGATATAATTCGTCGTTGCTAAGCAGCTGACATCAGGTATTAACATTTTCATAACATTTTAATCATTTGACACTAGAGCATAAACATTTGAAGTTAAAATCTATGGGTGCTATTCATAGACATTTCGCTAGTCCGCGGTACGAGAGTACTAAACTAGCCGCGGCTATCAACTGGTTACTTGTACAGGATTCATATCATATCATATCGCTAACACTGGTTTATGAATACGAAAAACGTTAGTTCGCTGATCATTCATCGGAAGCCCGCGCTAAGAATGTCTATGAATATGGCCCTATAAGTTTAAAGCGACACTTCAGCCTTGCTTTGTCATTGTATGAAATTATAATAGAGCTAAGATTGTCCTGCTGTAAGCAGCAGACTCTCTTACATAGACTATGCATATACACTAAATTAAGTACACGTGTGTCTGTCTGTGCATGTGTCAATAAAGGCTTTGGACGAATTATTAGCATTCATTATTGCCGGGCTAGTTTATTTTTTGTGTGAAGATGAAATTAAATGTTCTTAGTTAAGAAATAACGTTACTCTGTTGTAAACTCTCTTACCATAGGAAAATAGATGGGTAAATGATTAGGAGTGAATTAAAGAATGGACGAACAGAACGGGTAGAACGGAAATAGGGGAAGAGACGAATAGAACGGATAGATGAAATGAAATTGAACAAACCGGAGACTCATTCGAAGTAGACTGAGCGATTTTGCTAATTGTTTATACTGGCTGTTCAGTTCAAACTGTGTCATGGCTCGCTGTATGCCGTCATGTGGCTAGCCGATGAGCCTAGAGAATTCAATCTTCCTACACTTCCGCAGAGGCGTATTACCTATATGCCAGAGAAGTTGCCTAGCAAATACGGCGTTCATTCTGAAGACTACTTACCGATACGTACGGTAACGCCGGTAGTGGCAGGAATGTGAACTGTTTGGAAATATGTACTGAGGTGATTTTTTTTTTTTTACTGTCGAGATATGGGGAGAGGGTTAAGACGATTACTTACGTATTTGTTGACATTAACTTGGACGGTCAACATGGACACGGAGCATTTGATTTGTATTGTGGAATGTTGCCGTACGCAACCGATGATAACAAATACCCTGCGTACGACTTGCCCGCGCAAAACACAGTTCGAAAGAGGTTATGGTAGCACACAGACTTTACAGACCGCCATCTGTTGCTACGACGTTCAAGTTATACCGTACACGTTCTCAAGTTCAGATTGAACGCCTTGATTAATAGGCAACTTCTCTGACATAAAAGCTGAAACTCGCTTCAAATCGCTGACTCATAACAGTGACGTCATGACACACTTTGAAATGAACACCCAGTAGTCCTTAGTGGAATAACACAGCGTGAGAGTTCTAAACAAAATTGTGAATAAGTTGTCTCTACTGTTGAAATTAAGTTACATGGCGTAACGACAATCCAGGGTGGGGCTAAGGGGACTCAAGCTCCTCCCCCCCAATAAAAAGGGGTAAAGGAAGAGGGAAAGAAGAAAGCTTTTAATGCCTTAACGTGTCTCTATCTGTTATCGTGGAAAGTGTGTGGTCTTTGAAATATTTATTTTTAAACAGGCCTGTATGACATCTCAGTGATGCTGTCTGTACTTACCAAACCAACCGCGCTTCACGCTACGATTATAAAAATTTTGGAAAGGAATGGAATGACACTATGGCGCAGCATTGCGACCTGTTACGATCTATTGCGCTACCCTTAAGATAGACGCATTCCCAAACCCACACCGGCTGACTACACTAAGGTTCGCTGTGTACTAGGATTTTTTTCTCTTGTACGGAGGAGGGGCCCTTATTAGCATATGAAATACATACTTTTCTGGGATTCGTCCCCCTCACCCTTTATAAAATAGCCATATCTACACTGTGTGCAAGTGAGAGCGTAACTATCTTCTTCTTTTTCTAAAATCTGGTAATTCGATTACAATAAGGGCCAGTCTTCTGTTTCGACCCCTGTACTTTTGCAGTTTCTGTACTGAGTTTGTATATGAATGTTGTGTGTTTAGTTTGATAAAGAAAAGAAAATCAGTTTCCTGTGGTTTGTGAAAAGTGTAAACTCCATTATATCATATGAGAATTTGAGAGGTAAACTCGGTGAAACGTTTGGATTTAAATTGAACGATCGTGGAGAAGTGCTTGACAGCAAAAAAAAGTTTTTTCGTGTTTAGTGATGCAGGAAACATTGTTACTAAACGTAGAGCGGCACTTAATTCGGAGCATGTGAATGCACTCACATGTTTAAAATCATGGGTGAAGCAGTATTAACTAAGTGAGTTTTCATACTTTTTGTTATTTATGTTTGTCTCAAAAGTTCCCGGAGAAAATGACACAATAAATTATGTATCATAATAAATATGTTAGTAAGTAATTAAAATAGTTTTTTTTTGTAATATAACGATACAATATATACAGATATACAACATTTAATACTTATGCTAATCACCGAACACAAGTTAAATTTAACAATAATTGTGTATTACAGTATATTAAAACATTTTTTTCAACTCTATCAAAACTCGATTAATCGATTAAATTCAAATAGTTAATCGATTAAATATTTCGATCGATCAACAGCACTAATACACACACACACACACACACACACACAAACTACCAACTATGTTGTATGATTTAGAATTATATACTTATTAACAAGGTTCTTTCTTACATACGAAATTATTCTAATTTGTTATGTCTGACAACTCGGATACAGAATGATAAACGTTTTATTTAATTGATTTATTTATTTAGTTATGTATTTATGTGTTTAATTATTTATTTACGTATATACTTATTTATGAATTTAGTTATTTGTTTACTTAAGTATTATTTATTTATATTATGAGCTATGTATCTTTCGACAGCTTGAACTGTAGTAGTTACCTGAAATAAATATAATTGTAGTGCGATTGTGAATTTGGAAAAAGAAAGAGATGTAGAATGGAAAAGTTGTGAGAGTTTTTCTTCCAGTAAACTCAGTGTGTAAAAAATATGAGAACTTGCGTGTCATTTTACATCGTTTATGATAGTATGATTAAGGGCAATATGGGACTTGTTTCAGTGGGCTATCTCTGTGTCAGACCTGTGAGCAATGTGATAAGATAAGGCGAGTGGAGGGCTAACAAAATCCATCACATCACCCATTAATATCCAGAGTGATAAATTAGTTTCTAAAGAGCTACATGTTTGAGAATAGCTTATCCATGTCATCCGATATCACGACAATTGATACGAAGGGGAGTGTTGAAATAACGCAGTTTTGAGACGTTTCAGAATGAAAAATAATGGGTTATATATATATATATATATATATATATATATTTCCAACAGGAGGGCCCTTAACTTTCCGTTATTCGTCCCTACTCCACGAGCAGGCTAATAGATGTCGCTAGTGCCTAGAAGCGTAGACTACTTAGTTCGACGGATCCTATCCAGAGTGTACCACAGGCAATGAATCTACATTACATTCGTAATGTGATGGTGATGGTGATGGTGATGATGATGATGATGATGATGATGATGATGGTGATGAAGAATAATTTTTGGAATGTCACAGGAGAACCTGAGTACCCAGAGAAAGAACAAGTTACAAATTCAAAGTGAATCGACCAGAATTCGAACACGGGACCCTAAGCGTATTGAGCCATCGTTATGGTACATTGTTTAATTTAAAAGTGGCGTTTTATTATACAGCTAATAGTTAATCTATCTTTAAATGTATTGTGGAAATTAACTTACGTCTTTAAAAAAACATATATATAGGTCTATATTTTTTTGTATAGATCTAATAGTTATCAAAATACATGACATTCAATATTTTGTTTTCCCATCAATTCACATAGTTATATTCGTTTACGATTCTCATTTCATGTTGTATGACTTGTTATGATGCAGCAAAAATCGAGTCAAAATTCCAACGAATATACAGGACGATTCAGAAAAATTTCGACAAATTTATGGCAATGACTTTGTGACTCAAACTCGTTCTTTGAATTAGAAAATCCACATCTGCTTACGCTTTTTGTTTTGATGACGTGGAGCTGTAAATGAATGCATTCGAAATTCATTAATCACTGTAATTCATGAACTTTCATTTATTTACATGATCTGTAATTCCGTGATTTTTCAGTACAGGTGTACAGCAGAAGTATTTAGAAACATTTTCCAAAATGTCGACTACCGTTCGGTATAAATGTTGTATAGCCCATGCAGTAACTGTCGTGTCCTTACGGAAATTCCTGGCTTGTTGCGAATAATATCGAAAGCAGTTACAACTTTTGTTACCATGTTCACCTGTTTTTCCATCGAAATTCAGAGTTTTAACATGTCTCCCCCCCCCCACCAAAAAAGAAATATACATCAAGTCTGGCGAATGTGTTATCCAAGCCAAGGACAATTTCTATTACTGCTGTACTTATAAATTTTATTGGGCCTCACGAGAATGATATAGACATAGCCCTAGTTGTTCATACAGAACTCTTGACTTAGCCTTTATGCCCAACGCAAACTATAAAATAATTCAGGGTGAATCAACCTTGATATGAACCCTACGCCCTTGGCTCATAAGTCCAGCGCTATAACACTTCTTGCTTGTAATATAACAAAACTAGAAATTAAAAAAAAATAATGTACGATAAACGACTTTTTTTTTTTGTGGTTCAGTTGGATTTCAGATAAACGAACTGAGAATAATAATTCATTGAGGTCTAAGGAAGTACAGAAGGAAAAGAGCACTAGAACTCTCTAATGATGTAGGCGCAGAAATGTCATATTTGTTTGAAAAACATGCTAGACGCAGGCCTGGGCGTTATTAACTCGATCGAGTCACTGCAGACTACCCCTTAACTCCCCACTCCATCTTCCCAGCAGAGTTATATTTTCGACCGATACGAGTACACAGGTAAGCAAGCATTGCTGAGTGAAGGATTGTGAAAGGCAGGCTGTCATAACTTTCAGTTCTCGCTGGTCGCTTAAAATTCACTATAGATGCATAGTGGTTTACTGTGTGTTTGTTTCTAAAGCGGAGTAAGCGAAAAGGACATGGGCGGGGGTATCTCCTTTCCTTTTCCCTTCCCTTTTACCCCAGGGCTATGCTAGGGCTAGATCGATATATTACTAAATACTGGACAAACGGTTACAGTACGGATAAGGGAAGAGAGAAATTTTTACTTGTTATTGATTTTATCTATTACTTCTGAACATAGTTGCACTTGTTTTCCTACACTGTATACATTGGGCTGCGGCGCGAGTGCTTGTAGATAAAAATTCGCCGATTAAGAACTTCATCAAACTATTCATTTTACACATGTCGCGTTTATTTACTTAACGTTTCCGAGTCTTCGATGTATGCAGGGAACTTGATGTGCTATGGCACATAATGACTTCTTGAAGAAAATGTGTATAAATATTACAAGCCTTTCGAGTTTTCCACACACTGCACCACAAACAACTTACAAGACTGCCGTTTCCCTCCACAAAGAATAATATGTTTTTTACTAATTTGGATGAACTGCAGTATTACCTGCCTACACAGGGTTGTCATGCTCTTACTTCAGAGGGTGGAGGAAAGAGTTGCACTGCACATAACCCGTTACGAGGCAGGAATGCTATCTTTTCGCCGGAATTTAATTAAAGGTCCATATCCACGAAGCGAGGCTGCAGCCTCCCTTGTTGTTTGCCTCGCGGTTTTTTTCTTTTAGCAGCGAGGCAAGGACGAGAAGTAGTGTAAGCCACCATTTATTGCGTGGTAGTTGAGGCAGTATTTGTGTGATGACAGCTTTACCAACGAAAAGTTCACACGGAGCGAGTTAATCAGTGCGAGGCACCTTTGATCGCACCCAAAACTTGACTGGAATTGCCTCACGGGTGATCTAAAAACACAAACTTTAAAAAGAAAAAACAAGTGAAATTAATCTTGAAATTAAGGCTCTAAAACCAAAATACTATCACAGGCGCTTTCCACTACTTTAAATGAAGAAAATACTGAACTGGATGATTATATAATTGAAAGGATCAAACAAATTATTTACATTGGCACAATTATGAATAATAAACGTAAGAAATAAGAACTAGAATATGCAGAGCAAATAAAATATATTTCTTAATGGTGCCTCCGTCCCAAATCTGTGCAGAGAGTCTTAAAATTAAGCTGTATAAAGACCCATTCACAATGAAAATTAAACATTACCGTAACATAAACACGGAAGTATGCGGCCAAGTTATCAAATGGGATCATTCACAATGATCCACATAAACACCGACATTAACATTGCCGTTAGATGTTAACATGAAAGTTTGCGAACTCCAAACTTTCATGCTTATGCTTACGTGATTTGCAAACAGTATACAATCGTGGAGCGCTGAAGTATACGACAGAATATGTGGAAATGGCGTCGTTGTTACGTTTCCATGGTTACCAAGTATCTTTGCGGTTATGTTTATGTCCCCATCATGAATGATGTGATTTTTACCGTAACGTTTACATTCTTAAGTTAACGCTTACCTTATGTTTAATTTTCATTGTGAATGGGCCTTAAAACTACCGTACGACCAATATTACTGTATGGCAGTGAAATTTGATTTATGACGAAAGAATCAGAAAATAAAATCAGTTGTTTTGAAAGGAACTTTTAAAGGAAAATACTTGGGTCCATTAATGATGATGGAACTTGGAGATTGAGATACAACAAAGAAAAATTTTGCCATGTACAAAGAACCTGATCTGGTAACTAAGAGGATTACATTAGGCTGGGAATGTGCACAGCATGAATCATGAAGAAATATCCAAGAAAATGACAGGCTAGATATTTGGCCTGGTAGGCAGATCACGGAAGAGATGACCTACCCTCTTTGGTCTGTTGTGCCATTGATGATGAAATATTAGGCCCATCATTCTCGGGTAACTGGAAATGAATTTCTGCGACTATTATTTTGCATGCAGAAATCACAGCACGAATGTCACAGCTGGTAGAATTTTCGATTGTGTTGCTCATTTTACAACGATGAAAGTATATTTCATACGAGCTCATAAAGTGACACATGGCTTCCAATGATTTAGGCCTACTTCAACAAACTGTGCATACGCTAGTCTATGCGGAACTCTTGATCGTTGGTACTTTTCAAATGACCCTTTCATACGTAATCGCACTTACGTTTCCAGATACAATTTGGTAATTAATTTGTTTTTATAACATCTGTTTGATGGTACCTGGATAAAGGTAGTAAAGCCTGATTTATACCGTATTTTTTCTCATATTTCAGTGAAAATTATCTTCCCACTTCACACAAAACAACTTTATTACACTCATTCTGTGCCCCCATAGTTCACGAGCCGTAAGCTGCGAACCATAAATTACGCGGAATGTAAATGCGTGCTTCATATGTTGGCAATTTGCTTTCAGTAACTCGACTCAACCGCCAACAATCGTCACAGCCTGCTCGCGCAGATCTTCGTGATTCTGACGTACAGTCCGCAAATTATCGTTAACATTCTTTGGGTCTATCATGCTGTCTCTTCAACGGATGCCTTAAATTACATCCTTTTTAACTGAGATAAATGCACATGTTGCATTGTGATTTGTTGGCAAAGTAAAACTTTATTTCAGGCCAGTTTAGTAAAACAGGCATGAACTTTAATAGCCTTTTTTTTTTCTGTATTGTAAAATGACAGAGAAGTTAACACCATAATATGGTGTAGGTTGTGATAAAACTTTAATTGGCTAGATTTAGAGTTTCTGCTTTCGTTTATACGAGTAACAAGAATTGACGAATACGTTTTACTGTGTCCGACCAAAATTTGGCTATCGATGGAAGAAATGCGAGTACGTACTTTCATGCAATTAAAATTACTCTTACTGGTGTCGATCTGGATCTGCGGACTTAACGGCTGGAAAAATGATTAGAAACGGCTACTGGCAGGAATCTGTGGTCCTGGTGGATGTAGGAGGTTAAAGATAAAACATTCTTCTGAGTGGGGATAGCAAAATGGAAATTGAGGAAGAAGACTACGGTAGTTGAGAAAAAAATGAAAAAAACATAGCCTACGAAGAAAATTAAGTAATGGACAGTTTCAGTTTAAAGAAATGTTCTAATATTCATTTCTCTTGCTGAAAATGTTATTATTAAGGTTACGTAATTATGGATTTATTTTAATTAACTAATTATTATAAAAATTTATAAACAGTTTTATGGAGCCTATTACATAATCTTGATCCATAATATAAAGAATGAATTTGCCCAGATTTTGTATTGTATTTTTATTCAAGTAAAAGAGATAGGCTAATAATTTTCGTTTAGTATTATTAAATTCTTTCTTTATAGCCTACTTACAATTATTTCTATGAAAAAAAGTTAGACTTAAATTGAATAAATTGTTCGATATTATGAACACACAATTCTTAAAAAATCAAATGTGTTGGACAATCAATACGTTTTGCCAAATCAATTTTAATGTTATTTTTTTAAGTTGTGACTTACTTTCCAACCAATTAAACCATCTATAGAAATATTGCTAAATATATTAGGCCTACTCTTAAAATATGAACGGGTAAATAATTTCGAAGAATGACAAATTTATAAACAGTTTTATGGAGCCTATTACGTAAGTAATCTGTATGTTTATCCCATCTTACATATCGATCAATGATAATACCTAAATAAGTAACTTGTGAAGTTTCTTTCAAACATAAACAACCACAATTTGTAGGGCATGAAAAATAAGAATGATTCATTGTAATTTTGTGATTGAAATTTGAATTTAGTTCCTGAATACCAGTTACGTTTAATGAAAAAGAAATTAAGTTTGATTTCGTGACATTAAAAAAAAAAAATAAATTTCCATCCAACCAGTTTTTTACGATGCCCATGTCTTCATTTGCGTAACTGTAAAATTCCAACTTATACCATGAAAAATAATCATGGCATTATCTGCTTTGCATATATCATATCATTGTTCCGTTGTATTTTTTTAGACTAATATACCTAATACAGTACCTTGCGATACACCAATAATGACTTTTCTTATGCTACTATAATGTTTCAGTAATTCTAGTTATTTGATGTCTGTAAAATTTAATTTGTTTTATTTGAGGCCAGAGTTTGAAAATATATTATTGCAACGTTGCGTAAGCGATGGTAATTGATCTGAGATTGAGGACTGGAGAAGTCGTGGCAAAGTTTTTGAGAACTTCCGTTATGTTGTTTGGTCGCTCGATAACTTGGTTAATGCGTCAAGCACTTGCAAACATCGTTATCAGCCCCATTTGTGCAGCTCAATCTGTTGCAGATGTTGGTGTGATTTTTTTCCAACATATCAAGCAATATAAATAAATAAAATACAACAAATGTTATAAGCTATGTCGGACCTGAAGCTTTATCATAAAAACGTTTCAAGATAAAAACGTAACTACATTCTGTGCATATGTCCATTTTCACTTGATATAAAAATAAAATTACGTAATCTATTCATCGCCATTATACTTTCCCATACGTATAGTCCGGGTCTTCTTACTTTATACCATAAGAGGAAGATCTACCATTTTCCTCATTCATTTTTATGTTTATTAAATTTTCTTTTTCCAACTTTATTTCGAATTTCGTTATTGGCAGATAGACCTACTATAATTTGAGTTACTTTCTAACTTCTGTTGACAGCATCGTTTTCCTTTGAAGAAGCTAGCAACTTTCATAAAACGAAAGTTACTAGTGAGTTATTATTATTTAATAAGAGAAAAATTCGTACCGGCACCGGGAATCGAACCCAGAACCTCTCAGCTCTGCGCGCTGAGCGCTCTTTCCAACTGAGCTATGCCGGGACACGATCCACGGCGCCGGCCGAATCCCTCTCGTAATGCTTTTTACGGCCTTACTACCTGCATTTGAGACAATACATGTCATATAGGCTATGCAGGAGCGCATATTTAAATGACTTTATGGCCAGTGAGGTGGGCGAGACCTCATACAAAATGAATATGTGATGTATTTACTAGCGAGTGTTGCTTGAAATTTTAATCAGTACTTCATAATCAATAATATTAATATTAACGAATTTATATGCAAATTCATGTTATTATATAACTTGTTACACTTCTCAAACTTTGCAAATATTCATTTTATGGCTTATTGATTCCAAATAACCATACTTTTTCCGTGCATGTTTGCATGTTTTGGTCTTTTTTGGAAGTAAATTAATGTATAATGCATATTTTGAAGATTTTAGATTTAATAGCATATATTTAGACTTTTATATTGCATATTATGTTCTTTCTCTGGCTTTAGTCAATACCTAATTATGTTAACTTGCATAATAGTGCCTTTTATGAACGTTGCTTAGTTGAATCTGATATTTCTACGTTATTTGTCTATTGAGGAAAAAAAAATTAAATAAAGCTAAATAGGTAATATGGTTTCTTGACATCCTACCTGACAACTAGTCTTTGGACTTTTCACTGAATTCTCCTTTTGTTACACTGGAATTTCAAACCCGCAACTCTCGCTTGCTACATGCCGGAGGTGAAAATATTGAAATAAAAAAAAGGCAGAAGCAGCATGCTAGCAAACTGCAATTTAGTATAGGCTACTTTTGTGTTGAATTGTGAAGTGTTGCTATAGATTCTGTTAGAACTGCAAGAAGAGATCTTGTGTCAAAATGGATTGAGGAAAAGGAATTCGTAAAGACGAGCGGTGATGTAATTTATCGTGATTGTTGTAATAAAGACGTAAGTACTTGTGTATTTTGGGGCGCGTGATAGTGTCGCGGGTAAGGCGTAACGCTGGAAAGTCGGAAGGTGGCAGTTTGGATTCCCTATAGGATATCGTCATGCGGAAATACAAAAGACTTACAATTCTACCTCAGTTTGTCCCAAATTTCTTCGCTTAAATATGCGCCTGTCTCTTTTTGTGACGTAGAAAGATCATTCTCTGTGTTATAGAACGTGCTTCAGATACACACATGAACTTAATTGAAAAAAAAATTTAAGAACTTAGTTGTAGTACGTTGTTTCAAAATAAAATAAAAATATAACATAATGTAGAGCTCAGTTTTGATAGTGCATATGTTTATTGTTTTTTCGCTTCATTGTGCATGTTTTGTGATATGATAGTGCATGGATGCATGTATGTTTTCAGATTTGATAATACATGAAGATTCGGGCTCTGGTAATAATAAATAAACAGATCATTTGAAGTACAGTAGGGGAGACTGTTGTACCTTTAGCATAGTGTACCTTTGAACATTTTTTGTTTTTTAATTTTTGCTGCTACCTAGAGGACTCAAAATGAAGTAGATTGTAGATAAAGCCGCTAAGTAGGTCTGGTTGTAGTTTCAGTTTGATTTATTGCAAAATGCAAGTTCCGTGGACAAAATAAGTTTTTTTAGTACCAAAAGTAAACATTTCGTTCATTGATGTGTGTTTTCTAACACAAAACCAGATTGCATTTGTTAATATCTTTCAAGTACGGTGTGTTCCCTATCATCTGGTGAGTAATAACATATTTTAATTTCCATGATTTATTTGACTCTCTAGTTTTCGGAGCCATATTTGTTTAAACGTGCACCCTCTTGTACCTTTGAACACAAAACATCTTGTACCATGGAACATGTTCCAAATTATACGATATTATCGGTTTTTGTATTTCTTTTATTTTAAGGTCATGTCACGAAGTAACTCTGGAATTAAAGAGGTCCCCAAATGATTCGGATGTCTTGAAGAAAGCTGTTGAAGCAGTTATTGCTTCTCCAGGAAATAAAATCTCAATCAGAGAAGCCTGCTCTGGTTTATGATTGAAAATACATTTTAAATATAATTGTCAGTTTTTACAGCTATATTCCCACCTATATTGCATGTGTTCCAACTTACAAGAGGGTATGTTCCAAGGTACATGATCCTGTTGTACCTTTGAACACATTACATATCCCTTCATTTTATTTTTTCCATCCTTAATAGATCTGTAAAACAGGAAAATACATACAGGAAGTTGTAAAGAAATCTTCAATAATTATTTCAAGCATTTTTTCATTTAAAAAATTTCATTTCCCAAAATTAAAATATATATATATATATATATATATATATATGAAAAGTGTTTCAAGGTACAACAGTCTCCCCTATATAGTGTTTTCGGAGTTCGTACTAATCATTTCATGTGGTCAAGCAAAATGCATTTTTAGGTTAGGTCTTATGAATCATAAACTATGTAGTCAAACCAATGAATTTCAAATTGCGTGACAAAATACATTTTAATATTATCTAGGTCAAATATTCAATCCTAAATCAATAAGTAAATAATAGTAATAATAATGTACTATTATTATTATTTTATTTTATTATTATTATTATTATTATTATTATTATTATTATTATTATTATTATTATTGTTGTCTATTAGTTTCCTTTTTATATCTCGTAGAGGGCAGACCGCTTTTCTGCTTAAATCCTATTAGGAATGTGATGGATTTATTCGTTTTATAAATCATTACAACCTTGTTTGAAGACATAACCTAAAAGAAATAAGTTTGTGCATGGCTAGGTCAAGTTTTCGAAACGAACTGTCATAATAATATTGTTTAAATGATTTGTTTATCGTTATGTCTACAACCGTTACAGTTTTTGAAACAAATTAATTGCGATAATAAAAGTTCTGGTACAATTTATTAACAAATTAGTGATATTGTGGTAGTTAACGCAAAACAGTACCTAACGGAAATTAATTATTACGACATGTGTAAAAGTAGCCAGTCACAACACTCATTTTGTATATAATGCAAAAGCAGAGAACAAGATAAGTTAAGCGTTGACGAGGTGTGAAATTATAATTTATTACATTACACCTTTACAGGTATAATGCCATATTTTAGTACTTTTATGCATTTTTATATTATATTTGCATTACGAATGAAGAGACTATCAGATATTAGTGATTGTGAGGACAGAATAGATAGGGCTTTGGAGAGGTTATTATCGAAGAAGAAGGGTGCTAAAAAGTGAGTGCAAGAAAGTTAAGGGTGGCAATAGTGTAAGAAAAGGAACAGAGAAGATAGTGTTAAGTGTAAGAAGATAGGGTAAGAGTGTAATAAGATAGACTGTCATACAATGAATACAAGAGAATTAAAGTGAAAAAAAAGAAAACATCTGAACAAATGTGAAGTGGAATGAGAGAGAAATTGCAAGTATAATTAAGTGAATTAGATATTTCGTGTTTTTCAATGTTATGGGTTGGGAGTAGCTTCAGAGGTACTATAACTGTAGGAGTATGGAAGAAATAAATATATGGAAAGAGATAATAAAATAGGAAATTTAGGAGTGAAGCGAAAAGAAAGAGATAAATATGTAAATAAACAGAGGATAGAACAAAAATAAGTGATGTAAGTGTTGTAAAATAGAGTAAACGGAAAAGTCAGCAAGTAATGAGGAGAAAATAGCGGGAAAACAATGATTAAGAGTAGGTAGGATTTGAGGGTAGAGAAGAAAATAAATAATTAACGCAAATTATTAAGGAAGGAAGATGTAATACGGTATTTAATAGGTGAGCGAGAAATGGAAGGGAGACAGTCTAGGTAGGAGGGAGAGAATAGAAGAGGATAGAGAGGGAAGGACATATAGCAATTCAGTCATAACAGAACATTAGAAAGTAATCAGGAAATTCTCGGCAAAGAATACATTAATAGAAAAGAGTTATATGTATTAAAGGGATGGTGGATCGAAAAACAGAAATGTGAAGGTCCACCATAACTGTGAATTGTAAAGCTAACTGACAAATAAATATATCATATATCATATCATATTTGCATTACATCATAAATTAATTAGTTCACGCCCGTGGAGTAACGGTCAGCGCGTCTGGCCGCGAAACCAGGTGGCCCGGGTTCGAATCCCGGTTGGGGCAAGTTACCTGGTTGAGGTTTTTCCGGGATTTTCCCTCAACCAAATACGAGCAAATGCTGGGTAACTTTCGGTGCTGGACCCCGGACTCATTTCACCGGCATTATCACCTTCATTTCATTAGACGCTAAATAACCTAGATGTTGATATAGCGTCGTAAAATAACCCAATAAAAATGAAATAAAATAAATTAATTAACATAAGTTACACAGACTAAAAATGTTGTAAATACTAACGCATGTCATTTGTTAACGTGAAAGCGCAAATTTTCCTATGTAGTGCTTCATTATGCAGGTCAAAATCTATATTGAAAGACTGGGTTAATAGATGATTAGGTCTTTGCCTTTAGCTTTCAGGCGGAATTTCATCGAAGTCCAAGCACTGAACTTTGTATCGCGAGATGTACTGTGAACTATGGAAGCACAGCCTGTCGGGTTGCCGACTTTAAATATTCCTAATCAGACTGGACGTTGCTCTCGTTAGTCCGACATTCTCTATGATGTCACTGAACGAACTTCCAAGTTCAAACCAATCAAGGTCTTGTGGCACATTATTCATGCACATTATTCAATTGCTCACAGAATAGGGCGTGAAGGCATTTTACACTAGGATGACAGTTCAGTTCTAAGGCAGGCAAGGACTGTAGCAGGAAGTAACAGGATAGCTGAAAAGAAAGAGTATACGTTCACTACTTTCATGTGATGAACTGAACCCGGGAAGGAAATTCACGAAAAACTGTATTTTCGGCAAATGGGAACCTGCCTACCAGTGGCAAAAGGTGTCTCAAATAAGATGGTCGATATGAACCTGGAAAAATACAAAAGGCGAAATTCGTGAAAACGTGGTGGCAATGGTGACGGTTGATAGGATGGCGATGACAAGGATGGTGAGATTGATGACGAAGGCGAGAGCTTCGATGACGTGGTACATCGCCTCCGTGGTCCCGGGTCGTTGACAGCGATAACGAAGATGACAACGATAGTGATGAATAGAGATCGTTCTGTGGCAGTTCATATTTTTATCTTGGTCTCATTTTACTGTACACGTAAATTAAACGCACATTTCTAGCTTTTCTGAACACGATGACACGCTTTTCATTGGTCGTATAAATGAATATTTTACCACATTTTAGTATTCAGTCATATTTTACCCTCCCCCCCCCCCAAAAAAAAGGTACAAAAATATATTTCTGGTCATATTGCACTAGTTTTAAGAATTCTCCAAGTAGTATTCACACGTATTGTGTCAATAATGGCAAGAGATTTTGTTGGCGTTTGGTCATTTATTTTTAGGGTTACCATGAGAAGAAATTCTATAGGAGGACATTGCTGAAAAAGGAGGACTTTTTAAGAATTGATATGAACAAAATTAGAGATAAAAACAATGGCTCACTTTAGTTTTCTCACTAGTTGCTAGATCAATATTACATCTGTACCCCACTTATCGGTGGAGCCCACTTTGTGCACAAGAGCCTGAAAGGACAAACTTACATCTTGTAACAAATAATTATGGAACTGTTCACAGGACATGTTCTTGACATGATACCTCTGACTGTCTTCGTTAGCATGCGATTTCGTTCTTTTGTCCATTGAGCAGATATTAGGGAAAATATACTCTCAACACTTCCATTGTGACTTGGGATAAGAAAATAGAATTGACATATTTTTAAGAGTTCTGAGAAAGTTTCAGTGCTCCCAGGACTATTGGAATTGAAGAATTTTCACCATTGTTTATCTAAACTTAAATCTTTGTCCAAATTAACTTGATTGGCATATCTTTGTACATTGCAGAATGAAATTGATAAAATAGTTTAGAATCATGAATAGTGACGTTTTTTGAGTGTAAAAATTCAATGCATGACAATAGATCATCATATTTTATGTATGTGCTCCAGCTTCAACTATTGAAAGCAGTTAAATTCTTTCATAGGTTTTCACCATTTGTTTAGATATTCTATGTATAATATCGCACATTATTCAATAATAATCCGTGGCGCTACAGCCCACAAAGGGCCAAGACGACCAGCCGGCTGCTGGCCTCACGGCCACATGCCGAAACAGAGGTGGACGATCATCCAACCAGAATGGAGGTATCGTGTGGTTAGCACGATGAGTCCCCCCCCCCCGCCCAGCCGTTATAGCTGGTTTGCGTAACCGGATTTCGCTACCTATCGTAGCTCCCCAGGTGCATCACGATGCTTGGTGAGCACCGGTCCCATACACTGGCCGAAATTTTATGAGAAAATTTCTTCCCCCATGAGGACTCGAACCAGCGCGCATTCCGTAACGCGAGTCTTAGGCAGGATGCCTTAGACCACTACGCCACGGCGCAGGACACATTATTGAATATTCATGTTAATTCTAGTTGAAATGCGAAATTCCGGACATTTAAAAATTTTTTTAATTGCCTGCCCGACAGGATAAAATGATTAAAAAGAGGACATATCCTCCTTTTGGCGGACGAATGTTAACCCTATTTATTTTGGATTTCCTGTCCTTGGAAATATGTTGTGGTTAAATTAAGTTTGAAGGTAACTTGATTCGCTAGCAGTAAGTTGTCAAAGCACAAAGGGCAAAAGAATGTTAGGAATATGACCAGATTTGTTGCTGATTAATCTAGCCTTCACCTCCTTAACTCCTCTTAAACAACGCTCAAGAGATTCCAACTTCGCTGTTGTGAGGTAGTATTCATAAACAGTGACCCTGTTAACATAGCTGTAAAAAATATTAGTGACGCAGAGAACAGACGTTGAACATTTTTCACTCCTCTATTTTTATAGTCTGAACAGTCCGCTATGACCAAAACAAGGAGTTAATATTCACAAAAACAATTTTGTAGAATAGTGGATAAAATTTTTCTAAATAATTTTTGAACAATATTTAATTTGTTTTGCGTCACAATTCCAAATTGTTATATCATATTTTGGTATTTTAGGGCATAAGTGCATGTATATTTCCAGAGTTTTTAGATCATAGAAATCCGAATCCTAGTGATAATAATGACGTCAATGATGAGAATTGAAGATAGACGATAATGAGAATACGTCGATGTCGAATATACAAAGATGACGAGAATCATTACGGCGGTGACGAATGTACGACGATGACGAGAATGACGACGGCTGTGGCGAAGATATGACGAGTGATGACAGAGATAACGGGGATACAGCGATGTTGAGAATGATGACGGCATTAAACATACGATGACGAGAATGATGACTGTGGCAAAGATACGACAGTGACGAGAATGATAACGGCGAAGACGAGGATATGACGATGACGAGAATGATGATGACGATGTTGGGAGATTGGTCACGATATTGATGGCGAGGATGGTAACAGTGACTTTACGAAAATGCCCAACGAAACAAGATACCAATAGAGCTGGTTCCATACTCGATGTGTGTCTTGTGATTCATGGAGTTTTCCTTCTAGTATTAATTTGTAATTCCCTTCATTCTTTTTCCAGTATTACTTTTCCATCACCATATCGCAGTTCCATTGACTGAATCGGCGTATTAGACCAGACAGTCGTAAAATGTTTTACTCTTGCACCTATATTGTAGTAGATGACAACGGCTTGTGCCGCAGTAAAATACTTTTAGACTTTGTATGCAAGTGCTTGTCTCGGATTTTTCGCAATTTCATTCCTATCTCGAGGCTAATGTAATAAGATTTGAAGATCATGAGATCATGACTCTTTTCATATTCATGATCGTCTTTTGACCGTCTCACATTGTTACCAGCGTGCTGTACGCTGAATAATTCTGACGTTGCAGTTGCCAACCATTGAGCTATGACACTGCCTTTGGGTGTTTGTTCAAGTGTCCTCTTCAGCCTCACATCAGTGTGTCATTAGCTGATTGCACAAATACTGCAACGTTGTTATAACGGTATATTTGTAAGTTCTCTTAACGTTTTTCGAACTCTGGCCTGATCTGAAGCCCCTAGTACCTACTAAAGAATGTGTTACGTCATTAAAAGACGCTGCATCAACTTCGCAGCTTCGATATTATTGGTGGTAGCGAGACTGTATTTTGATGAGATGAGGTTTTGTCATGGATTACCTGAAATTCGCCTTATAATTAGAGAAAGCCATGGAAAAACTCAACAGATAATCAGCCAAAGGGAGTGTCAAACCCACACCCAAACACTGGCTAAGATATGTATTAAAAAGTGACACAGAATTAATAGGATTCCTGTAATTGCGTGAAACGTTTATGCTCTTGGTTGGGTTTTGTTGTGACTATTACACTTTTACTACGTCATACTACTTTTTATCAAAAAAACTGTACGAAAGGACGTCTTTCAACCAATCATGGCTGCTTTTCGCACAATTTTATCACTTCCCTAATATCCCTAGTAGCTTAGGGCCGTATTCATAGACATTCTTAGCGCGGGCTTTCGGTGGATGATCAGCGAAGTAACGTTTTTCGTATTCATAAACCAGTGTCAGCGATATGATATGAATCCTGTTTAGCACGCTCGTAGCCCGGGCTAGCGAAATGTCTATGAATAGCACCCTTAGTTATCAAAATGTTCTGGTTCTATTATATGATATTACCTATGGTTATATAAATATAAGAAAAAATTCTCAAATAAATTTGCATTTCTAAGAAACATAAAACATAACGTTAATATCTTTTTACTAGATATTGCACACTTGATCTCAAACATATGAAAAGAAAATTCTTAGCGTTTTAATAAGAGCCTAGTAATTAAACGGATTATTATACACCTAAAGGTAGAGATAATGTTTCACATAGGCTACTTGATTGTTTATACATATATAACAGGTGCCAAAAGTAGATAAAAGTTCAGTCAGGTATAAACAACTGTGGCGATTTAAGGCTGCTTGACGTTCGGGAATTCGGGAGTGATCAATCTCGATGTCTCGAAACACTCACAAGCAGTCTTTACGTCAACGACGCGACGCGACGTATACAACATTGTCGTGCGGGTTTTCGGCTTTTCGGGCGCTGTTAGTCTTGCTTTCTTGATCGATGTTCATCTCTACTGCCTACTATTAAAAATGTGCTATAAATTCAATGAATTCCTTACTGTCTATAAACTATGGGATCTATATTTCAGCATTTCTTATATTAAACACAAACTTTTTCTTATTAAAATATTGAAGATAGTCGATTTAAAATAATATTGCTATCTCTTACTCTTCAACTTTCATTTTTACATTTTACAACTTTTATTTATACCTGTATTTATCTCTCTTTTCATAATATTTAATTTTTATGACATAAGTAACTATAATTTCGTACTATCACAATTGGGGCTTTGCCCTTTTATAGACAAATAACGTAGATACTGTGGAGATTTAAGGTAAGCGTTCACTACATCGTATCACACTCCTCGTACGAATCGCACGCAACGGATATTTTAAGTGCAGTGCGTTCACTGTAACGGCTTCACCTCATCGCCTCTACGGATTCCCCTATCAGCTGTTTAAAACATGACGTCGTACGATATTGACATTACTGAGAGCAGAGGAGTTGAGGTTAGGTCTATTAATTACGTCTGTTAGCGAATAAGAATTTATAATTGCTTCATGCGTCTTAATTGAAGAGGAAGAAACGAAAGAAATATTGGTTAAATAATATATTTGTAAGAAACGACTTGATTACTGTAATGGGAACGCCTCAAATTATATAATTCTTCGCAGTTTTCTACACGCGAAATAAAGTTTTCCGTCTGCCATTTTGGCGCGACACTGAACATGACACAACATAATAGTAACAGTTGACCAATTAAAATTGATTTATTAAAGAAGGCCATGATCGCACGCATCGGAAAAGTTGCTCATCCGAGAAACGTGGACGGATTTGCCGAGAGGCGATGCGTCCGATACGATGTAGTGAACGCGGTTACATAACAATTACAGCAAAGATATTTTTCCGATCCGTGCGATTCGTCCGATGCGTGCTATACGATGTAGTGAACGCTTACCTTTATACGGTCGTTAAGTCTCTTAACATCAGTGTTTGTTTCTCTAAAATTATTGCACTGATACAATGATTTTGTTTGATCACGGGGCTATAATTGCATAGGTCTACCATAAAGCTTATTAAACAAACACAAGTGGACCAGCACATGTATATTCCCCCCACACCTCCGGTGTGAATTAATTGGGAAATCGACTTGAATAGTTCAGCTTGTCATCTGTAGTTGAACTACCGGATATGAGTCATTAAGGACATTAACTTCGAGCCTGGCAATACTTGATTTAGGAGTGTCCAAGCACATCGTGATCAACACCGTTAAGAATATCGACTTTACTGCTTATGAGATTCCGGTGAACTCCAGTGGAGTTAGTTTAAATGGTAGGAAACAGTTCAAGTTGTGTCGGGACTCTCGTTTTTTAGTACCATTTCTGTTCCAATGCATTATTCACTATGAACAAGACCGCGCCGTATCTTGACATTTTTGAGTGAAATAAGTCTTGTAGAACAACTTCCTAGCACCTAAAGCCGATAGTGTCAGGCGAAACCTTACTTTATTTCATAGGGCACGTAACTCAGCCAATTTTCACAATACAAACTAGGTCAGGTATTATTGTCAGATAGCCTGCGATGGACGTCTGTATGGCAGACTTTCTCGGAGTAATTTATTGTTCTCCTCATTCGAGCATATTTCATTCTCAATTTGAATCGAAATAGCCTATTTCAAAATAGTCCTCTATGCTCTTTTTACCTATAGCTTTATTTCCCTTATCCTACGTCACATTAACCAACATTACGCTACCTTACCTTAACACTACGTTACCTTACCTTAATCAACCTACGTCACATTACCTTGACCAACCCTTCGTTACCTTACCTTAATCTTACATCACATTACCTTAACCAACACTGCGTTAAATTATCTTAACCAACCCTACGTTACATTACCTTAACACCAACCCTACGTCACCTTATCTTAAAGACAGGCTACGGCGCGACGTCACATTCTTAGTCATAACATGGCCAACATTGAACAAGTTTATATATAAATGCACGTTTAACATGAATTTAACATAGCAATTCCTTTGTTGTTTAGAATTTTGAACATACAGTAGGACCTCTATTATCCGTGGTAATGAAGGGGATGGACCGAACGGTTAATCGAAAAAATCGGATAATCCGTACCATAAAAGATTTTCATAAATAAAGTGCATAATATTTAGGCCTCCGTGGTGTTGTGTTTAACATACTAGTTAGTGGATCAGAAGTTCACTAATTTAAGTCTGGTTATCAGTGATGGGTTTTAAGGGCTAAGGGAACTCCTTGTGATGGTTGTCTGCCGAAAGATAGAAGTAGAGATCTCGTGTTACAGATTTACACACTCGTACTTCATACTATTTACCTTTTTTATTAAATCGCGCACAGTTGTAACGCCAATTTCGTGTTCTGATTCGATATGAGATAAAGATTCTACTTTCCCAAATCTCTCAATTATTTGCTCTTTTTTATACTTAGCACAACACATTTTCTTTCGACACCCATGGAAGATATTTTACATTTGTGTTACACAGAACATCCACTCCAACAGTAGAACAAGGACTGAATTGTACACGGGTTTTGCAATTGTGAAAATTCTTGGGTCATTAGCTTGAAAGGAGGTAGTGACTATTTTACAAGTTGGGAAAAACACCCCCGCCAACAAGTAACTGTATAGGACTTTGTTTTGTCCTGTAAAAAAGTGAGTGAGAGAGAGAGAGAGTCGGATAATCCGCCAATCTGTTAATAGAGTGACGGATAATCGGGGTTCTACTGTATATTTATATTAGGCGATTGTCAAGATGGCCATGACTAGACCATGATAATCACGTGACTCCAATTCGTGCCGAAGCCTGTCTTTCTCGTTAGCCACGATCTTAACCAACCCTACGTCACATTACCTTAACCAACACTACGTCACATCGCAACCAACCATGCGTTACATTACCTTAACCAACACTACGTCAGATTACTTTAACCAATTATTAATGGATAAAAATTTGCTCCAATGCCGAGGATCGAATATACGAGTAGCCTATATGTCGAACATGGAGTAAGGCCTCTAAAAGTAAAATACCAAAGAAGAGAGGAGATTCGATCCGGTGCTGTGGATTGAGCTTCGGGGTAGCTCAGTGGTTAGAGCGCTCAGTGCGTAGAACTGGGGGTGCCGGGTTCGATCCTCGGCGCCGGAGTAAATTTTTCTCCATTAATAACCAATGATGACCATAACAGAAAATCTTTATCTTAACCAACCCTACGTTACATTATCTTAACCAATCCTACGTCACATTACCTAACCAACTCTACGTTGAATTACCTTAACCAACCCTGAGTCACCTTACCTTAACTACGTAAAGATTAATAATTTTTGGTCCTACAGAATTCATATGTATTATCTGTATTATCATTGCCTTAACTATAGTTCGTGCATTTCGAGCTGGCGGCTCAAGGTCAAGCAATGGACTACATTTGCCATGCATGCTTACCCCCACTCCTGGACCGTTCTCCTCAAG
The DNA here is from genome assembly GCF_040183065.1 of Periplaneta americana. Classification (NCBI taxonomy): domain Eukaryota; kingdom Metazoa; phylum Arthropoda; class Insecta; order Blattodea; family Blattidae; genus Periplaneta; species Periplaneta americana. Next base: position 35,555,476 of record NC_091120.1, on the reverse strand, counting down.
AAAAGTCAACTGGACCAGTGGTGCGGCATGTTAGATAGGAAAGGGACCAGCCAGAGTTTAGGAGAAGGAGCAAAGAGTGGAGGAGAGGAAATGACCTTGATCCGCCAGTTCGAAATGCACAGACTATAGCTGTACATCACAGTACTCTTCCCTATACCTTTACCACGTCACTATATTTGAACAATGTACATCGTCTTACCTTACCCACACTCAACGTCACCTAGTTAGGCCTACGTCGTCCACTGCTATGGACTAACGGTGAGCATGTCTGAGCGCAAAACGAGCGGGCCCGGGTTCGAATGCTGGTTGGAACAAGTTACCTGGTTGAGGTTTCCTGAGGTTTTCCCTCAACCCATTAAGAGTAAATGCGGGGTAAATTTCGGCTCTGTGCCGTGGATTCATTTCACTAGGTTTATCACCATCATCTCACTCAGACGCTAGACATTCATCGCCGTTCATAAAGTGCCGTAAAATAAATCAATAAAAAATCTCACCTGAGCCAACCCTGTGTCACTTTACCTTAACGTACTCAGTTACTTTAACCTTAACATACCCCGCATCGCATCGCTTTACTTAATGTATCCCGCATCACTTTAATGCACATATTATCTGCAGTGCTTGGGAAAAGTGACACAAGTCAGTTTCCACAAACCTTTTTTGATAATTTATTGACAACTTACGGAACATCTGCTCTCTTGGAAAAAAAAATACGAAAGTATTCCTCGCATTACAATAATTCATACAGAAAAAAATCAAATCGACATAAACCAGTGTAAGTTGTCAATAAATTATCAAAAAAGGTTTGTGGAAACTGACTTATGTCACTTTTCCCGAGCACTGCAGATATATCCTACACCAATTACGTTGACTTATCTCCCACATTACCTTTACTTTAACGTACCCTACATCATCCATAAGCCACATAATATGTTCTTTGATTTGTTATATTCGAAACAAACGTTGTTGATATGACAAATAAAACAATTGAAAACAAATATCCTGTTTTAAATTTTTTTCTCTCTCTTAATGTGAACCATATTTTAAACAAGTTTCAGTAATTTTGAGTGTGCTCACTTCTGAATGACTATTACGTCTGTTTTCTTTAGAACTTTTCAAGTATAAAGATAATCAGTTGGGTGTTTGCGACACTTGGCCTGGTAACTGTCAACACGTGGAGTTACAGATAGCTCACCTGCTATATCCGGTATTTCAGGTTTATAAAGAAACGACTATTCGAATCATGTCTAAGGCCTTAACATTACGGAAATCATTCCAAGCCATTGTAGTTATACTTTTTTCAGCTTCTTTCGTATTCTGAGATATTTGCTGTATACAGCGGACAAAAGACATGTTTTAAAGCCAAAACTTGGCATTCACTTGTTGTGAATACGTAAGTCTGAAAAGGTTATTTATAATGGAAAATGTGTCTACGTCTTGCGAAGGTTCACTGCATACGAGACCAAATAGAATGTGAATTCTGTTGCGTCATTTTTATGTCAATGTCCGTAGTTACGCAATTGGAAATACACTAGTCAAATACGATCTTCAAGTTGACACAGTATGCATATAAATATGGTGGCAAGGCCAACAACACATTCTACTCCCAGCGATTCTGTCTCACATAAAATTAAGGCAAATGTGTTACAATTAATACAGAGTGCAATTAAAACAATCATGCCTTTGCCATACTCTGTAGCTATATCTAAATGACTTTTTTTCTAAACTGGCATATTACTTGATTATTTCTTGTAACTTTTACATATAACATTTTATGGGAAAACTAAAAATTATGAAGTTAGAATTCATTATTGTTTTTACATTATATGAAACGTAGAGTCTAAGGGCCGTATTCATAGACATTTTTAGCGCGGGTTTCCGGTGAATGATCAGCGTTTTTCGTATTCATAAACCAGTGTTAGCGATAGGATATGATTTGAGTTCTGTACAAGTAACCAGTGGATAGCCGGGGCTAGCTTAGTACGCTCGTAGCGCGTGTTGCGAAATGTCTATGAATAGCACCCTTAAGGATTTAACATGACTATTACACTTTTACTACGTCATACTACTTTTGGACCAATAAGACGGTACGAAAGGACGTCTTTCAATCGATCATGGCTGCTTATCGCACAATTTTATCGCTTCCCTAGCATTTGTTTAATTTTATCGCTTCCTAGCATTTTGTTTGTTTTTATCACTACCCTAACATTTGTTTCTTTGTTTGCCAACATTTCAAACTACAAATTCTTTACGGTACTACAAAACCTGCTTTGGGATCGTAATTTGTTCCCCGCATAAATAATCGACTGAAAATGGCAGTTCCGTTCAAACATTTTGATGAAGGTAACATTAGTGAAATAGAATTTTATTAAGTCAATTAATATCTATTTTATTTCTTCTAATCTTTATACACTTTCTTCTGTTTTATCACCTCCTTACTATTTGTTTCTTTCTTTGCCAACATTTTAAACTGCAAATTCTTTACGATACTAACTGAGAAGATATAAAAATATAACATGCTGTGCGATCGTCACTTGTTTACAGCATAGACAGTCAACTGAAAATGGCGGCTCCGTTCAAACATTTGCGTGTAGCTTACATTAGTGAAATAGAATTTCAGTAAGTCAATTAATATGATACTGTATTGGAATACTTTATTTCTTCTAATCTTTATATACACTTTCTTCTAATCATGTAATAGTTCATTAAATCCCACTCGAGTTTTGATTTTCTCTAGATAAATCAAAATCTGTAGTATTTCAATCAGTCAGTTCCAGTTAGTTTTTTTTTTTTTTTTCATATTTCCTCCAGACATGCAAGAGGAAACCACTCGAGCTAAGATTTACTGAAATATAATAAACATTAAATATCTATACAATGCAAACACATGCTCTCAGAGACACTCTGAAGCTAATATAGGATAGTATCTTGAGATGCGCAACAAATGTAACGATATTAATTTAAAAAGCACATTCGAATTTCTTCCTACAACCGTTTTTCTTAACATTAAGTATTAGTAGTGGTGACATAAAAGAAATCGAAGTCTTAAAAATGTTAAACTCAATAAACAATTCATACGTCACATACGGTCTTTAATTGTCAAGACTACCTGTCGCCCGTAATTTGTCTACCTCTGATTTTTACATTAAGTAAATCGCATCTCTCCAGATAGATACTTTAGATCGAATTAAAGTTTAAAGTTAATAAAATGAAAAAATATAAATTTCAGCAGAAACTTAAACTAAAATACATTATGAGTACGTGCTTTACGAGTCTCTACAAATTACGATCAATGACTGTAAAAATTTTAAGTGTTTCAAATGAAAAATTGTCCTTCTTTCTGCGAGATCGTGCGTATTTGCTTGTTTTCCGCACAGAACCAATACGCGGTAAGTGTGAAATACCACATTCAGTATTCCCAACGTAACACACATAACAATTTCCCTCTTCTTACCGCTTAAGCGCGACATTCATTTTACTGCTTTATGCTTTTAACATATTATTTTTAGCGACGTTTAACATAGTAATAATTATAAATTGGAAACTTACCACTGCAATTTCACCTAAATTGCAATGTTAATTATTGTTTTTAAATATTTGCAAAAATTAAGTAAAGTCTACTACTCCACGAAACTTACTGCATTCCTGATAGAAGTAACATTAAGGAAGCCGTGAAAAAATCAACGAGATTCCAGATGCCGATGTTATTACTGCAATATGTTATATAAATAATATTGTTAAAATATTAAAATGAAAAATAAATCATTACATAACCTTACCGTTTGTTTTAAGTTCGCATTTATAGACTGGGGGGGAAAAAAAGAAGACAGACGTATATCACGGCCTGCTGGAGTATAGTAAACACAGAAAACATTTTACAGCAACAATGTTGAAGAAAGATATTTTGGTGTTCCGAAGTTGGCGTCATTAAACAGAAACCAACATGGAGATTTCATTGCTACTAATTAGAAATTCGTCTTTCAGGTATGTAATAAACGATCTTCGCACAAAATAATGTACGATACACGAGCGGTATGTTTGTTTTCATGTTCTCGGAAATTAAAAAAGCTCAACTACGTTTCGCTTTTTCAATCTTTTCCTCGAACATGAAAACGTCAACATACCGCTCTTGTAACGTATATTACTATTTCTTCGTTCCTAATGGCGTTCTCGCTACCAAATTCTTCTATTATAGCACTCATTTCCAACCGCCTAGCTTTGTTTTGTTTGTGTATGTTCACTGAACAGCAGACCTGAACTAGCGTTGGATGACGTCAAGCTATACTCCATACATATCTACACCATTGCAGGTTGCTTGGAGGCTTTACGTAACCAAACCCAGGACTCTTGTTGATTAGAAAGCGAAATATTTGTGAATCACGAATCAGTGATAGAATTGTAGATTAAATGGAGCATGGTGGTGTAATCTGTGTATAGCCAGATGTAAGCATGCGTCAGAGAAGCACCTAAAAATAAGCATTCTCCCACTCAGTTTCCTGTGGGGAGTAGGAAGCTCAAATCAGCGTTTCTAGTTGAGATATTTCGCACAGGATCAGCAACATTTGACACCCGCGAGTTTTCCTTTTCGTTCCTGGGTTTCAGTGTCGAGTTGGCAGAAGTAGAGAGAATTGCATTTTGACAATGCATCATCTCTTCTTCTTCTTCTTCTTCTTCTACTTCTTTCTCATATTCCCCTTTTCCTCTTCCCTTACTCGCTTTCTCTTCTACTTTGCCGGTGTATGGTTTTCCAAGAGAACGCCACTGGATTTAACCAATGCGAGCTTCCTCGCCTGTCGCCAGTTCACTGCAGTCTGCAACTTTTTCTTCTTACTCGAGATCTTTTCCGTTGAATCCTTACTTCATAAACTCTTCTTGAGTATCGCTCTTCTCCCATCCTAATTAAATGGCCATACCAACGTATTAATATTAGAGGAGAAAAATTCGCTCCGCGCCGAGGATCGAACCCGGGTTCTTGGTTCTGCGTGCCAAGCGCTCTCACCATTGAGCTATGCCGAAGTCCAATCCACAGCACCGTATCAAATCCCTTTCCTCCATTGTTTTTCCCTTTGTGGCCTGACTCCAAGTTGGACATGTATGTTGACATTTTATATCCCGGCGCCGGAGAGAATTTTTCTCCGTTCCATCACTCTTTCATCATGTGATGACGCAGAATATCTGCATGGAAATATCATATGTACTTCGGTACATCAAAATATATATATGATATGCGTAATAAATCACTTTGTGATTTAAGACGGCGCCCATACCGTCGGATCCCGGCCAACCAGTCACTCATTCGAGTGCACCTCAACACATGTATGGACTTCGGTCCTGCGTTCATAGACATCTATGACGTAGTGGAGAGGGCGGCCACTAGAGCGAACCCAAGAGATGGAGCTTAATCTGAGACGATTCTAACCGGCGTCGGGGTTGTATCCGGCGTGGCTTAGTGGATAAAGCATCAGCACGTAGAGCTGAAAACCCGGGTTCAAATCCCGGCGCCGGAGAGAATTTTTCTCCGTTCCATCACTCTTTCATCATTTTATATTAAGTCAACTGCCATTATACAGTACAAGGAGAGTACTCAGTTGAGGGACTTGGTGGCCGGGATTGCACAGTAATATGCACTGTTGCTAGAAGAATCTACGTAAAGATTATTATTTTTTTGGCCCTACAGAATATATCAAAATGTCGTAGAACCAAGGACCCGGGTTCGATCCCCGCGCCGGAGCGAATTTTTCTCCTTTAATATTAATTGTTACCATAACATATATATTCTGTAGGACCAAAAAATAAAAATAAATAAATAAATAATAATCTTTACGTAGATTTTCCTAGCAACAGTGCATATTTCTGTACATATTACTGTGGAATCCCGGCCACCAAGTCACTCAACTGAGTGCGCTTCTTGTATAACGGAAGTTGACTTAATATAAAATGTCAACATACATGCCCAACTTGGAGTCAGGCCACAAAGGGAAAAAACACTGGAGGAGAGGGGTTCGATCCGGTACGGTGGATTGGACTTCGGCGTAAGTCAATGGTGAGAGCGCTTGGTACGTAGAACCAAGGAGCCAAGTTCGATCCCCGGCGCCGGAGCGAATTTTTCTCCTCTAATATTAATTGTTACCAAAACAGATATATTCTGTAGGTCCAAAAAATAATCATCTTTACGTACATACCAACGTAGCTGATTTCTTTTCCTCATGCTATTATTTATTAACTCCATCTCTAAAGAATAAATTTTCGTAACAGTTGAGGACACAAAAATTCCTTATGTATCAGGGATACACCCATCCTTAGAATACGACCTCCAGTTTCGGGAATGAAACTACAGTTGTGTTAGTTGGAATATTTTTTTTTCGATTTACAAATCGAAAATATGGGTCTATGATAAGAAAAATTAAGAGCATGCTTATATTTTGTCGTCATATGAAGCGACATTCCGAAATTAACCCCAGCTCACAACCAATTTTTCATTGTGGTTCGCTCAAATTGCATCGTACATATGTTATCACCTTAATGTTGCAGAATTCGCGATTATAAATCAAACAAGTGGTCGTACAAGTCTGTAACTGCTCTTGATGCCGAGATATTACCGAGAGAGGCAGCGCGGCAGGCTAATTTTATACGCAACGTCGGCATCCTTACGCCTTTAGCGAGAGGAGGTGGCGTCATCGGGCGTGGTCACACAAGTTACATTGTTCATGACCTAACTAATAACAGCTTCCGGCTCTGGCTCATAGTGTTGTTACGGTAAACACTCGAAATTTTGCCATTTCCTGTTTAGCACGGATCCCGGGAATGGTGTCCATACTCAGTGCGCGGAAAGACGCATTCTGCGTCAAAAAATAATTAAATGTATTCAGATCAGCTCTTCAATTTTGAATTAAATTGGAATCCTCTTTATTAGATGTATACATATTTTTCTACCATTCTCTATTTATATAGGCTATTTATTTATTTATTTATTTATTTATTTATTTATTTATTTATTTATTTGCTTATTTACTTTATTTTACTTACTTACTCACTCAGTTATTTGTCTATTTTATTTTATTAATTATTTACTTATTTATTTATTTTCTTACTCAGTTATTTATTATTTATTTACTTATTTATTTATTTACTTATTTACTTACCCACTCATTCAGTTATTTATTTATTTTATTTAATTATTTATGTATCTATTTATATACTTACTTACTTTACATTACTTACTCACTCACTCACTCAGTTATTTATTTATTTACTTATTTATTTATTTATTTATTTATTTATTTATTTACTTACTCATTTATTTTATTATCTATCCATCTGTCTATCTATCTATCTGTCTATCTGTCTGTCTGTCTCTGTCTGTCTATCTGTCTGTCTATCTATCTATCTATCTATCTATCTATCTATCTATCTATCTATATCTAATCTATCTGGAATAGTAAAAAAGTAACCTTAACCATTGTTTATTTACTTGTTTGCCATTTTTCTTACTCTGTTATCTTTCATCATCTATTTGTTCTTTTTTTGCTTTGTATACTTTGTCTAATGGCAGCCTTTAATTTGAGGAAGCTCTGGTAAATAATTAAAAAGATAAAATAATTGGGTATATACAATAAGACTACAAACACTTTATCAACTTTTCAACTTAGTCCGCACTACATTCAATGCAAGTGTTCCTGTTATACTATGTTGAAAAGTGATGGAGTGTTTGTAGTCTTATTGTACATATTAATTTAATAAAACAATTATTAAGATTACTTTTTGACTGTCTGTCTGTCTGTCTGCCTGCCTCTCTGTAGTTTTGCCTGTTTCTCTGTCTATCTAGGCCTATGTGTCTATTCATGTGCTAATTCTTAAAAACTAAAACTGGTCGTTCAGAGTTTAACCTCTTTATTATATTCCTCACAAACAGTATTTCGAAAGACTAGGTACAATATTACGACCGTTTAGAACGTTTCTGTACACGTGACGTTCCTTCTAGCTTCGATGCTGGCGTACACTGCTGGTGAAAGTTGAGAATTCTGTTCATAGATTAATTTTAGTGAACTAAAATTATTGTAATTTCATATACTACTCAATTTCGCAATGGAAAAGAATATAAATTTTTCAACGCGTTGAATCTTTTGTTCGTTGACAGTAGTCGCGGTACGTGCAACATGTGGCATGCTGCGAATTATAGAGCACCCTCTTTAAAATGGTTTCCACCACTCGAACACTATTGAACGAGATGAACAGTTTTCCTGGAACTCTGCTAGGAGTTTTCTATAAATATCAGCAGCACCGACGCGACGTGTTGCTTTCGCACTGAGAGAACTTGCTGATAATTCGTTGTGCAACAACATTTGAGACATAGACATTTGACAAATGAAAGACTGGTAATAAGAAAATAAAAGTGTTTATAATAGATTAACGGTAAATTCCTTCAGTCGCCATAAAGGCGTATAGGGATCATGGAGGTAGAGCTCCAGCATTTCGTGACTTGGACACTAGATTGAGGTTGTGTGATCGGTAACACGTTCCGACCGCCTTTTACCAACTGAAAAAGTCCAGCAACTAGTTAATAAAGCGAACTGCTAATGACTCAGAACAAAGACGCGCTGACTTCTGTACCTGTTCGTTCCTATAGTCGCGACGCTGTTATTCCCGGCGTGACTCCTCCTCTTTGCTTACGTCTTAGGAAGTCAAGGCTCTATAAAGTCTAGGAAAGTAGTATCGTTCGCCATTTTTGTTCTTTTGTTCCCGAGCTACCAGACGAGGGATCTACTTGCCACACCGTTAAACATTATCATGTCGTAGCTCCTATGATAATAAATCAAACGCACTGTAATTCAGCAAATAATTGAGCGGCAAATAACGTCCTCGTGTGCTTTCTGCGAACGCCAACGAAAGAGCCAAAATGGCGGGCGATTATATATTAAGTATTTATCCAGCCTTATGAAATGCTTTACATCTTCATCAGCGAATCACAAGAACCACACGTTTAAATGTAGCCGAACTGCAACGTGATTGGCTGCCGGAAATTAGAGCGACGGGACTATACTTTGTTTCCTCATGCTCATGACCTCGTAACTCTTATTCTTTGAGTTGATAGACTGATGACAGAGAGGGGAATCCCCACGTGGAGACGTCATACATAATTTTTAAACGCAGAGTCATACCAGCCTTTCCCCAGTCAATTAAGATTTGAGGTTAATGAACTAAAAAGCCAGAATAAATCAAATATTAATTTTGTGCGTCCAATACTCCAGAGTTATCACTAGATTTACGGTACACCATAATTTCGACATGTCTCTAATTGCGGCACCAAATGGCTTCCCAAAAACACCAGATCTGGTGACAAAATTGCCAACTTGGAAACTCTGATTCGATACGTTTCATAATAATAATAATTATTATTATTATTATTATTATTATTATTATCCCCTAATAATACGAGCGAAGGATATGAAAACTGAAAATACGATGGAGGATCGAAAAGTAATGCACAACAACTTTTTGTGGCAACGTATTTAATAGATAATCAAAATGAAATAATGCAGAAAAAGCTACAGGTTTTACCTATTTTTCAACACAGGAACCAAGTCTCTCGACACATCCCCCATCGTGACACCAAATTCAGTACACCTCGTTTACAAAACTACGTTTTTTGGGCGTATAACCACCTGCGCACAACTGAGTTCACTTCTTCATCCGAACCAAAGCGTTGACCTCCTAAGAATTGTTTCATTGGTCCGAAGAGGTGAAAGTCAGACGGTGCGAGGTCTGGGCTGTAGGGTGGGTGACTGCTGCCTCAATGCCTCAGACATTGGGTGGTGTTGCAGTGGTCACTGGTCGGCCGGAACGTGCTTCGTAAGTAAGATTTACTCAGCCCTCTTCGAAGAACCTACACCACCTGGAGATGTAGCTACGGTCCAGACAATCAACACCATACACCTCCAACATTTCCCTGTGGATTTCACTCGGACTTTTTTGTTTTGCTCAGAAAAAAAAACGGACTACACCTCGCTGCTCTTCACAAGTAGACGATGCTACACGTTCCATCTTTACTCATTAGTTACCGCTCGTTCCGCCAGAGTGACACCTAATCGAGCCATCGCTGTCTGTAGCGCAAAATTCAAACTGTCTGCCAACTTTGAACGTCCTAACCAAAATAGTATACCGTAAATAAATTGATGTGCGTTACTTTCCGATCCTCCCTCGCATAAACAACGACGGGGAGCGTTATCGCAACTCAATCGTACAGGACAATAGAGGCTCGTTGTTTGGTACTGCCATCAAGGTTATACGCCAAAATCGGTGGCGCCGACAGTACAGTATAAGCTGATTCACCGAATATACTGTCTTGCTCTGTAAAAATGGCTGTTGAAACTGTATTAATATTCCGCTATACTTTTAGTGTCTGTTGCTATCCTCTTCATATTCTAATATGTAATGTTATGCATTGTATCTTTTTAGGAGACACCGTCTTCATCCAAGGAGCTGCGGCCACTCCCTTGGAATTGGTGAAAGAAATGACAGAGTATGGCAAGAGTGCAAAGCTGAAAGGCGTGACTGTGTGCCACATGCACACAGAGGGCGAAGCCGGTTACACGACCCCAGAGTGTGAAGGTAAATGTGTTGCTAATGTATTGTTTTCTTTTTAATGTTCGTAGTATACAAACATTATTTGGATTCTGCGAGAATTTAGTGTTAGTCATTCCCGTCGTCGCTGGGAAACTGATTTTTAACATGCCGCCTTCCGTATACGACTTTCTTCGGAGATTTATTGGGTGTATTTCCGTTCGAATTCAATTCCAGTCAACTGTATTAATTCACGTGTGAAGTAAACATTTGACAGGAAAGCTTTAGCCATCTTTTAATATGAAAAGTTCAAGCGCTTAACATTGAGAAATCTGGTCATATATTGTTAATACGGTGACGTCAAGGGCTGACTGCGGACTGGGAGGTCCGGGGTTCGATCCCAGGTGGTGACAGGATTTTTTCTCGTTGCCAAACTTTCAGAACGGCCCCGAGGTTCACTCAGCCTCCTATAAAATTGAGTACCGGGTCTTTCCCGGGGGCAAAAGGCGGTCAGAGCGTGGTGCCGACCACACCACCTCATTCTAGTGCCGAGGTCATGGAAAGCATGGGGCTCTACCTCCATGCCCTCCCAAGTGCCTTCATGGCATGTTACGGGGATACCTTTAACTTTTTTTTTTACCATACAAGCGCGTACGTCACGCAAACGATAAGAGCCGCGCTGTTCCCAGTGTTGCCAATTCAGCGGTTTTCCCGCTAAATCTAGCTTTTTTGGATAATCGTCTCGCGGGTAAAATTATATCATCCCGCTTAGCGGGAATACTAGCGGTTTTTAATCTTTGAAGTTTCTGAAAAGAAAATATTTATATTAGCGTTATTGTTGTTTTTGCAAGTTTAATACCGGTCGATTCTAACAATCGGATAGTAAAAAATGTAAATGTGGTGGCATTCTAATTAAACGTTAAACATCGAACACCTGCTGTCGCCGTGCACTAGTACTTCATATGATCAACAAAGGCTTTAATAATATAATACAGTAGCGTGCAAATTAATCCGAACACGACATATTTTTACATTTTCTGTCATTGTTAACCTCACAGCTGCTCATACCGCTTTAATTGACATCTGTAGTACGTGTAATTCCATTGTTGAAGGTCTGTCATTATTTTTTTTTACAATATGTGACATTTTGCCTGTCGTTTTGTACTTATAAGCATTTCAGTTGTGTTGAAGACTTAATACTGCTATCCTGTGTACATTCTGTCGTCTTCACAAATGGCTACAACTCCACGAAAACGGTCTAAAATTATAACATTAGCAGAGCATTCTTCTATGACACAGAGGCAAATTGCTACAGAATGTCACATCGGTTTGGCTACTGTTAATTCGATCATAAAACGATACAGGGAGACTGGATCCATCACACCCTAGAAAAAAGAAAACTGTGGCCGGAAAAGGAAGACTTCACCTGCAGATGATCGTTTAATTGTCAGGAAAAGTAAATTAAATCCTAGACTAACTGCTGTCGACTTAACCCGCTAGTTAATGGCTACTACTGGGGCGAATATTCACGTCACAACAGTGCGGCGTAGGCTTTTGGAAGCTGGACGAAGGGCTCATAAGCCTATTAAGAAGCAACTGCTAACCCCTGTTATGTGCAAAAAACGCTTAATGTGGGCAAAATTACATCAACACTGGACAGTGAATGACTGGAAGAATGTACTTTTTTCCGATGAGTCTCATTTCGAGGTCCACGGCCACCGTGTTTCTTACGTACGGAAAGGATCCGAAAAAGTAACAGCAGCTCCTCTCCAACAAGCACCCAAATACCCCCCTAAAGTAATGTTTTGGGGTTGTTTTACACATGAAGGGCCTGGAGCATTAATACCTATCAAGGGAATAATGAATTCTGATAAATATATTCACTTATTGGAAACCAGAATCGTACCCCAGCTGCAAAAATCATTTCCGGATGGCAGAGGTATGTTCCAACAAGACCTGGCACCATGCCATACGTGTCGAAAAACTACAGAATTCTTCAACAAGAAGAATATTCAGGTACTCCCCTGGCCAGGCAACTCACCCGACATCAACCCCATTGAGAACTTGTGGTCAATTTGCAAAAGAAGAATGCAAAAAAATGGATTATTCTACGAAGGAGAAGATTATTTCTACCCTCATTGGTGTATGGTTTCGCGATGAAGAAATGAAGAATATTTGTGGGAAATTAGTGGAATCCATGCCAAATCGTCTCAGAGCTGTTATTAGGAACAAGGGAGGCCACATAGATTACTGTGGTATGTCTTGGACCCTTTTTTTATATCCCGTTTGAGTGTTTTTGCATAAGTAATTACGTTGTTCGGATTAATTTGCACGCTACTGTATATTAGAAATTACATACAGACTAAATTCAGTTGCTTAAAGAATATTATTTGTGTAAGACGTGTACCATGACAGTGTTAACTATTACTCGTTTTATAAATACACCGGTACAATATCGTTAAACCTTTCTCTGTGCTATTTATCCGTAAATAATTGAGATGTGGGGCCTCAAGATCAGCAACGGTTTCGTAAAGAGTGGCTACGTGAAGTGTAACATAAAGACAAACACAATTGAATTCTGGAGCGAAGTAGCCATTTACAGGGACGCATCTAATATAAATCCTTTTCAAGAATTGCTTGATCTTATTGTTTTCTAGGTCTAATGCTCAAGTGAAGAGAATATTTTTGTAGTATGATGAATGTCGTGAAGTCTACGAAAACGGATGGGGACAGAATTAATGGATGCAATTCTGACAATACGGGCAGGTCTGAATCATGTGAACAAGTGTTACAAGAATTATCAGGTCAGTGGCGGTTCCTCGGGGGAGGGAAGGGAGGGACGTCCTCCTCACATTTTTCTTCTTTTGAAAGTAAATACCAAATAAAATATATGCCTTGAAATTCAAAGAAGATTCGATAATTTTTAAGTTCACAGCTATAAGAAAACCTCGTTTGATCGAGTTTTAAACGATGCGCGCTCATGTGCTGCTAGAAAACTGTGAGAAAGATGCGAGATTGTTTGTGTGGAGGAAAGCCAATCCATTCCTCCTTTACTGCAGTTAACACACACAGACAACAGCGCACTAGCGGCCAGAGAAAGAAGCAGAGTTTTAAAGGGAGTAAATGAACGTAGAGGGAGGAGATCCTGCTCTGAATCAGCGCATGGGCGGGAAATAGAAACCGACTGTTCGTGCAGCAAGCTCGCTACCGCTGCCATCTAACGATCTTGCATTCAACCAGACTATAACACACCTAGGAGGAGACACAATAAAACAGTTTTAACGCAACGCAATGAAAGACACCATATCATTTTTTTTTAATTATAAATAAAAAATATTCTTCATTGCACTTTATATAGGCTACTATTCATGGTTTAAAACTTTCAAGGATATTTGAAAGTTAAAGTCGGGTTTATATAAAACAAAGAGGAAGTAGTTCTACTTCAGTATCGCAGATCATTTTGGCCCCTGAAATTCACTTCCATTCATTGTGTACTAGACAGGGCAACAGCCAAGTTGTCAGTTTGTACAAATATATTTGAAATTGAAAGTAGGTACTCCAAACTACATTATTTTTAACATAAAAAATCGGCCACCGGCAACTTTGAACAATAATGGTACTATGACTTTACAAGAACTGATATTCTTCAAAAGCATGTGATACTGAACCTGTAAAATGTACATGTTGCAACACAGACCACGTGGGTGGGTGCAGTGTTCTCGCTTTCCTCAGATTATTTCCCATTCCCATTCCCATTTCCGCGGTTCCGATTACGTGTTAGTAGCTATAGTCTCTTCCAATACGTGTGATGCTGTAGTGTGCTTGAAAAATGCTGCGAAGTTGTGAATTTCCTTGTAATTGTTAATTTGTGCAATTATTCAACAATGAATGGAAGTGAAAACATTATATTTTATGGAAAATTTAGGAAACTCGGTTTACAAGAACAGATTATATTGCTATACAGAAGGGAAGGCCAACCTCAACACTACCTGGTCTTACATGTGTGCATGTTGGCTAATTTATAGCATGTTTAATTCAAGGTGTCATTTCGTGCTGTTACCTTCTTTTCTCCTCTTAAGAAATACGCAGGAGCCGCCACTGATTTACACCTCTAGTTTTTTTTATTTATAATTGTGATGATATAGCCTATCTACAGTATAATTCAGTATTGTTAAATTTACAAAATAGAGAATTATCACTTCGTAGCAACTGCAATAAATAATTAATACAATTTAACACAAATGCAGTAAAGCGGCATTAAATGATTCAGAACTGCAATTAAAATAAATCGAAACAACACGTATTTAAATAGCTATTTATGCAACAAGTTGCGAAATGATGGCGTTTTAAGCACGAGAAGTGAAGATTGTCACCGAACCGAAGAGGAGGTGGACAACACAGTGAACACGGGCGTGCTTAAAACGCTAGTTTCGCACGTGTTTCATAAAAGATTTTTTAGACAGTCGATCGAAAATCCCTATGTAATAATAATAATAATAATAATAATAATAATAATGATTTTATTTTAAAGAAAATAAAATTATTGATTCGCTCTCTCGCAATGGCGAACTTCTGATATTAAAGACGAAAGGGTATTACATTCGTATGGAAAAAGATAGATTTCACGACCTTCGGATATGCAGTAGACTATGGTGATTGTTTTGATGGTTGTTAGGAGGTTGTT
The DNA here is from genome assembly GCF_040183065.1 of Periplaneta americana. Lineage (NCBI taxonomy): Eukaryota > Metazoa > Arthropoda > Insecta > Blattodea > Blattidae > Periplaneta > Periplaneta americana. The sequence continues at coordinate 35,540,235 of NC_091120.1, read as the reverse complement.
TAAGTGGAGTTTTGCTTGTTATGTAATTTTAGAATAGGTCTATACAATAAATAAAGTTATAAATATAATTAGCAAAATGATTGATTCGGAAGTGAATATGTATGTATCAAATCTCCAAAGGTTGTAATTTCCAATTTAAATGTGTTGTAAATATTTATAATAAATAAATAGTTGAAATTCATATTTACAGTATTTCTAATTAGCGTACTTAAAAGTACATCACAGTCTACTATATACAGTCGCGAAGCTTGAGCTGATTTTTTGCAAATCTCGTGATAAAGCGCTCCAAGCGGTTAGCAACTAGAAACAATAGACTGTCCATGGTCGACTTTGGACTGTGTCGTATTTCCATCGAGTGCTAGCTCGTTGCGTTTTTCACATTGATGCTTGTGAAATGTTCGTTATTGGTTGTAATGAAAATGTTAATGGCTAAAATACAATAATTGGACTAATAATATTTTATTAGAGACGTAGAAAAATTAAGTGCGTTTTAATGAAATTTATTGATAACGTTTTATTTTCAATTCTGGTGGTATTATTATTGCTTAGGCCTACTTTTTTTTTCAAAGGATATGTTTTTAATTATAGTTGTTAATTTTGTTGTTATTTTTATTTGTTTCTTTACTAGAGACGTAGAAAAAGTCTGATACAATAAAATTTATTGATCACGTTTTATTTCCAATTCTGGTATGATTATTATTGCTTAACATCATCCCAATTTGTTAACTACGTAAGCCTACACTACAAGTACCGGTACACGTAAGTTACTCCATTAATTCATATTTCCATTATTATTGTTGTAAAGGGAAATGCAAATTAATATTTATTGGTTTCATAGTTAATTATCGCTATAATCTTGAATGAGTGAAGCGATTATAGTAAATTTCAGTTGGTTTTGCACAAACAAAAATAATATTAACCTATTTCTTGCAGGTGTCTTCGAGTTTATGGTGGAATTTAATATACTTCATTAAAATAATAAATTAACTTTATGCATTTAATATTTCAATAATGGAAGGAAGGTGTTAATATTTCCAAAAGAACACAACGAAAGTGTAACATATTTTGTCGTCTACTAGGAGAGAGATCTGCGATGATGAGGCGATAGTAGCGATCCTAGTGGTGGGCAACTACCCATGTTTGCATTTTTACTACATATTGAGCTTCGCGACTGTATATAGTAGACTGTGAGTACATTTAAGCACGGAAATTAACTTTTAAGCATTCTAATTTATGGATTTGGAAATTCGATACTAAAATGAGAATCGAAAAGTCATTATGAAACGACTGTTTATAGATACAATTTTCAATATGGGCACTAGACTGAGATTGCCATAATGTTATTGCGAAATTAAGGTAAGCTAGGCATGACAGAAATTATGCCCTGTTAAACAATTGACAGTTATAAAGCTTACACTGTCTGGCTGAATGGATTGAGTATCAATTATAATGACTCTTCTTACTGACAATTATTGTTGAATGTATTCCATGTGATGTTTCTTTATATCTATGGACGAAAATAAACTACGTCTTGCAAATTGTAGTTCTTTTAAGTGATTATGTCGATTTCATAGTCATTGCTACCATTTGTGTTGATAGTGCAGATTACATCGAAATAATGTTTTAGTATTAACAGGAACGTTGCATTAAAGTTTTGAAAAGTGCTGTAAAGAGATGGTATTTCCCCGTTATTCTGTTACAGACGTTGAAGACAAACTGATATCAGTATGTTAATAAGCTGTCTTATTAATATACGTGTGCAGTTACACTGCATAGGCCTACAATCATAATTTAATCATGTCTCGTGTGAAAACAAACAAATTTTCGAAGTCAAGCAAGAAGTCGGATATTACAGACTGGAATCTATTTCTAAGAGAGGCTAAAGATGACTTCCTTAAAAACTGGACGGCAGATAAATCCATGCCTGCGAAGTTGGCTGACTTTCGTCATATAAAGAGTCTGGGGCGTGGCTCTTTCGGTAAAGTAGAGCTGGTTGTACATGATAGAGAGAAAAAGTTGTACGCGATGAAGATTATGAAAAAAGAAAAAGTCGTAAAACGAAAACAAGTTGAGCATACACATAATGAAAAGAGGGTCCTTACCTCTTGTCGTTTTCCTTTTATAGTGCAAATGTGTTTCTGTTTCAAGGATAACACTCGCATCTATTTCGTAATGCCATTCATTGCAGGTGGCGAAATGTTTGTTTATCTTCGAAAGGTACGGAAATTTGACGAAACTCTTTCCCGATTTTATGCCGCACAGGTATTGTTGGCTTTAGAATACCTGCATTACTTAGACGTAGTACATCGTGATCTGAAGCCTGAGAACATCCTAATAGATACAGATGGGTACTTGAAAATAAGCGATATGGGGTTCTGTAAACTTGTATCGGCTAGAACATGGACCCTTTGCGGCACTTCAGAATATATGGCACCAGAAATTATCCTTGAGAAAGGATATGGCAAATCGGTTGATTGGTGGGCCTTTGGAATACTAATCTATGAAATGTTAGCGGGTTATCCTCCATTTTCTTCTCATGATCCGATGAAGCTGTATGAGAAAATCGTAATTGGTAAATATAAACTTCCGAAACAATTTGGAAGTGATTTAAAAGATTTACTGAAGAACATTCTGCAGGTTGATCTAACTAGAAGATTTGGCAATCTGAAAGATGGCGTCGAAGATATAAAAAGACATACATGGTTTAAAGATACGAATTGGTTGGCGATTTTAAATAAAAAAATAAGTGCACCATACATTCCTCAATATGAAAGATTCGATAATCTGAATAACAACATACGGTATCGGAATTTTCCAGTAGAAATGAGAAGTCTCGATAGATTTCAAAGCGAGTTTGCGTTTATTTGAAATAATTCAAGACGTGAAACATGTTTGTGGGCTATTATACTTAATGCTGACAGATGGAAATGTTACGAAGTTACAAGACAGTGCAGAGTGTAAGAATTATTTATGCATATTGTCTAACAAAAACAAGCTTGTTCAGAGTTACGTGTGTGTCATCAGTGTTGTGTTCTTTAGAATCGACAACAAAGTTTAATATTCATATTTGGAATGTACTAATGCACACATCGTTTCACATATTGTCCATTGCAGTGCTACCAAAAATGTACTGTTATACAGGATGCTATTCTCTGTTTTGATTAGTATTATTATTGGACTATTCAGACTCTTTTGCTCAGCTTGTAGTGTTTCAGGTTCAGCTTGGAATATGTTGTTCATTAATCATCAGTAGGTACTTCATTAAGTATACTGTATTTTCAAAAATACTTGCTTGGAAGTTACTTATTTTGTATCTAGATTTTTATGAAGAAGTACTGAAAACATATTTAAAAGATACATTATTAAATACATCATTAGAAATGTGTTATTGCCAGGGCCCGGATTTTGATGACATAAAAATAAAGAAGGATCTATAAAATGACCTAAAAAGTCAATAAAATGATTTAAGAAAATACTTAAAAATTTGTGTCTTCATTTTAGGGTATGGCTGTACAGCACAGTTCTTATTTCTGCAACGTCAGAACCGAAATTAAAAACTAATATTAATTTAAACTCGCGAATTTGTATTTTCTGGGAAAGAGCACTAAAAATATTATCTTATTCAGAATTATTGCAATAAGTAACCACTGGCATAATCTTATTCCTTTGCTGTGGTTGTGCCAGAGAATCAGTCTCATTCCGAAGCTTATTTTGAGGTTTCGTAACGATCTGTTTTTACGGTGATGGGTTGTTAGCCCTTCGCCCAACCCCCAAGCTGGAGGACCATCCCTCATCGCCTGTCCGCGACTGCTTATTCAATATATTCACAGCTACCCTCCATATCTGGAGGCCGCCTCCTCGATCCGCAACCTGAGGACGCGCAATACCGTGTATTCTTCACCTGACATAATTAGGAACAGACGTTTGAGATGGGCAGGGCATGTAGCACGTATGGGCGAATCCAGAAATGCATATGGAGTGTTCGTTGGGAGGCCGGAGGGAAAAAGACCTTTGGGGAAGCCGAGACGTAGATGGGAAGATAATATTAAAATGGATTTGAGGGAGGTGGGATATAATGGTAGAGACTGGATTAATCTTGCTCAGGATAGGGACCAATGGCGAGCTTATGTGAGGGCGGCAATGAACCTCCGGGTTCCTTAAAAGCAAGTAAGTAAGTAACCCTTTGCATGCGCAGATTCTCGAAATTTAGGGAACGCCTGTTGTCGGAAAGCGCATTTTTGCACTGTGAGAAACTCCTTCTACATTCGCTGATACAACTGGAGCATACTTGAAATACGCCAAATCACTGGCAGTGAGATCTTCAATGCAGGAAGTATCAAATGCTTCACAAAAGTCTCTGTAAAAATCTGACGATTTATTCTCCTTCATGAATACACTTTGTTGCAGTAAAATTTGCGTGGATTTTTTCTTGCGAGTTGCACTGCCCATATATGCTTATCATGACCCACGTGTTGTTGAAGAATGAATTTTCTTTCGGCTGATACCTTTGCTTCGCACAACTTACAAAATAACACTTCACCGTCCGTAGAAAAAACATCATCTCCAAATTCAGATTAATCTGTCTTAAATGACAAGATTTGGATGCTTTTTTTTTTTAGGTATGGCTAAATGACATTATGAAAACTGAACACCAAACATTCCTCACTGAAAATCTGTAATGAAGTATTAACTAAATATGTGACAGTGAAAATAACGAATCAAACGCACTTTCAACATGTACGAATATGTATAGTAGTGGCAAAAAAAACCGGACCGACCCTTGTAGCTGATTTCAGAGTCTTGTTCACTCCAGAGCACGATAGACTGGTAACTAAGACTTTCGTGGTTCGAATCCTGCCTGGGAAGGAAACTTTTTTTTGTTCCTTATTCAAATTTATTCCCAATACTTTTCGATTGCAGCGATATTTTACTACTTAATTAACTTATTATTCCCAGCACATGAATCTTACCAGCAATCGAAAAGTATTGGGAATATAAAGGAACGAAAAAAATTTGCAGGCAGGATTCGAACCATGTTACCAGTCTATCGTGCTCTGGAGTGAACAAGGCTCTGAAATCAGCTACAAGGGTCGGTCCGGGTTTTTTTTTTCTTTCCTGTACATTATCGAGCGGCATTTTTTTTTTTTTTTTTTTTTTACTACAGGCAGGATGGAAATAGGAGAATTTGTTGCAGCGACAACAATAAGTATAGCTAAAGGTGCGGTCACACGTCGCTACTTTTGCTGCGCAACTTTTGTACTGCAGCTGAAAAAGTAGCGACGTGTGGCCGTACCTTAAGACACACACTGATCAAACTTTATTTCATTTTGTTAGATTAAAAATAAATTTTAAATAATTTAAATTAATTTAATATTGCAAAAAAATGAAAGAAAGAAAGAAAGAAAGAAAGAAAGAAAGAAAGAAAGAGTAGGACTTTCAGGCACTATTCTGACAATTGTAGCGAAATAACGATGCGTCGCCGACCCCATGTTACCTGACAAAAAGACATTTGTCTTGGCTTCCCCCAGCTACCTCTTTCAGTTTGTGTATTAAATTCCGAAACATTCAGTCTGTATAATGGCAACAAATGGAATGAAATGAAATCGTGAAATTGTTCTCCTCTCTTCCACTGCCAGCTTTTAAATGAAATACATGTACTGCGTGTTTCGAGGTCAACAGTTACGCACGACGCGACGCACTGTTGAGTTATATCTGGAAGAACCTGTCCCGCATTGGGCCAGCTGGACGACCGACCGTCTGTGTCACAGTGCTCGGTCCTGTCCGCCAAATTCTCCACTCCGTGTATTTCGTCTTCTTTCTTTGCTGGTACACAAAGACGTCGAAAAGTTTGTTTAATAATTAACGTCAATTTATTTTTAATTTCCCAAAATGGAAAGTAAGAAAGGAGTTCATACGCTGTATAATTGTATTGTACAGGGACATCATTTTATTTTTACTAACATTTTTAATATTAACCTGGCTATATCTTTGGATTAAAGGTCTAGAACCGGAAACACCGCTTGCTCCCCCTTCCAAGACTGGAGTTCGATGATACTGGCGTAAAATACAAATCACTTTACTAGGTATAGGAGGGAAGAAAAGTAGTTCATCCATTTATGTAAACTAGAAAATATCGCAATTTTGAGTTTGATCACTTTCATTAGGTTTTTGTTTAATCAAAATACAGTACTGTATTAACACTTAGTGTTTTTACTCACGAATTGAGCTATCCATGCGGACGTATTAATTATGCAGTGTATATTGTACTGTTACAGCACATTGGCGTGCAATACAGAGAAAGAAGTTAAATTGAAAAATAATCATAATATGGATATTTAAACACATTTTTGAAAATGGTGCCGTTCATTTCGATACAGGCTTCAGTTCTTTTGTGCATATTATCGCACTATAGACTATTGTACCTAATTCCAATTACCAGTTTCGTTCTTCGTACGAGTAACTCGTATTGAAATAATTCTATACCTACTCTATAAAATAGTACTTTACGTACTGTAAATTTAATCTTCATTCTGCCCGATCCGAAAAGATAAAATTACTCAGAAATGCTATCTACTGTCCGTTCAAGTGGTTTTGTCGTAGAAGGGGGGCGGGGAATCACGTGACAATTACTTAACGAGGACCTTTTATTTAAGTTATTTTAAACAGTTGTGTAATATTATGTAGACGTCCAATTCCTAACAGAAATTAATGTTTTCAGAAAAGAGCTAAGATAGCCCAGCTACTACACTTTACAGAGGGGCGAACAGAAGCAGGTGGGGGAAACGGGGATGCGACGTAGTCAAACGGACGACAGTACCTGTGCGAAAATATGATTCAATATTGAAAGCTCTTTCGTCACTGGAAAACGCGAACATATTTCTGGAAAGTACTATACTCACTAACTCAGTACTGCATACGCGGCCTTGGTTCTGTGTGGAGAACGGTTGGAAGTTTACTAGTAGAGGGGGTGGGAGTGAAGTACATTCAAAAACTCAGGTAGGCCTACAATAAAAATTGAAATAAAAATAAAATGATGTCCCTATATTTATTAACATTTCATGGTATTCGTACATTGCTTCACAGCTAGAATATGGAACAAGTCAGAAAACTTAATACTGCTATAAAGTCTTAGTCACAGTTTAGTTGAAATCTATTCAGAAGAGGTTTACAGTACAACACAAAGTTTTAGTATTAATTTTATGAAGCGTTGTTGAATGTTATGAATTCACCTACAGAATAGAAGGCATGAGAAATTAGGTACTTCTTTAATTTGGCCCTAAATAATCTTATGTTTTGAGTTTGATTTTTTATATCCATAGGGAGACTATTCAAAATTTTTACTGCCATATAACGCACTCCTTTTTGATAGCACAATAGACTTGCCGATGAAGTATGAAAGTCATTTTTGACGCGTGTTTATGCTGTGAACTGTTGAATTAGTTACGAAGTTTTCACGATTGAATATGATGAAGATTATTAATGAAAGAAATATACTGACAAGACATGGGCATTATTTGTAGTTTTTTTTAAGGTAGTCCTACACGATTCCCTAGACTTGGTACATACTATTATTCTAATTACTCTTTTTGTAGTAGAAATATACAGTAAGATTATTTAGTCCTGACAGTCGCCGGCGATGTGCGCCTGGGTCATGCGAGTCCACTTAGTTACGCCAAGGGGTGTTTGGGTTAGACACTCGCTTGCCTTCGGAGGGATCGGATGTCATGCGTGCGGTAGAGCGGTATGTTTCCAGTACAATTAACCTGTACTGCAATCCTTAATTACCGCTCGCCCTTATCTCTACTACGGAGCTCTCCCCACTACTCCTATTACTTCCCCTTTTCGCGTCGTTGAGCTGTTAGGACTAAATAATAGGTCTGTACTGTTACTATCTGTGGAAATTCCCCAGAATATTATTCCAAAACTCATTACCGAGTGGAAATATGCAAAGTATATTGTTTTTAAGGTATTTATATTTACTATCTTTTGCATAGATCTAATAGCAGAACATGCTGAATTCAGTTTGGGGATAATTTCTTTAATTTGATTTTTCCAGTTTAACACATTATCGATTTTTAAGCCAAGAAATTTGGTTGTTTCTATTAGGGACCTATTGTTAATTATTGCGCTTGCAATTTGCGAGATTGAATTTGGCCAGAATTTAAAGTCAATCCAGTATAAAGAATCCTTTACACTTTTTTTCAATATAGAGAGTATCGTAATGCTTGTAAAAATAAATAAATAATTAAAAAGAACGATTTCAATATTTTTGCGGAAATACACGTTTTCAACATGCCTAATGGCGAAACTGTTTTTGATCATACCATATGTCTGTGTAGATTAATTTCTCCTAAATTATTCGTGGATTTCACTATATTCAGTATCTACAAATCAGTTTATCTGGGAATTAATCACATGACAATTTTTGTAAAATATTATTGTCTCTATTTTAAGTCGAAACACACATTGGCAAGTTAGTCGAAATAATATCAAGAGATATTATCCGTAATTTTGTTTATTACATAGAATAAACTGACGAAAAATATTTTTCTGAGAGAAATTATTATATAATACATAGAATCTTACTTTTTGTTGCTAATTTTGTCAAAGTTCCATTCAGCTAGGCGAGTCAAATGGTAGTCATTTTGATACATACAAGAAAAAATGTTTTGTGAAGTATGTATGTGAGGAAGAATGGGTCGAAAAACTTTGATTCCGTGTTTTCTGAAACCAATCCAAGGTTAAAAAAAAAAAGGCATGCTGAATTTTCAGTACAACAGGTTACTTGTATACATTTTTGTTCATTTCATTAGCTGTAAATCCCCTGTGACCATAAATACGTCTATATGCAATGTAACAAGAAAATGTTCTATTTTTCGCGGTGATTTTCTATTTATTTTCTCTTAACCAGAATTCAGAAAGTTACACAACACAGAACTGCACGCATTGTATTCTTCACCTGACATAATTAGGAACATTAAATCCAGACGTTTGAGATGGGCAGGGCATGTAGCACGTATGGGCGAATCCAGAAATGCATATAGAGTGTTAGTTGGGAGGCCGGAGGGAAAAAGACCTCTAGGGAGGCCGAGACATAAATAGGAAGATAATATAAAAATGGATTTGAGGAAGGTGGGATATGATGATAGAGAATGGATTAATCTTGCTCAGGATAGGGACCGATGGCGGCAATGAACCTCCGAGTTCCTTAAAAGCCAGTAAGTAAGTAACCATTTGCTTACGAGTAGATCAGTAAATCCATTCTTCGCGTTATGAAGTAGGTTGTAGCGTATTTGGTTACCTATTTCCTGAACTTCATTCTATCTCGCTCATTCATCAGTTGGCAGTCAGCCTGCAATCAGATATTAGATTATGTGTTGCCCATGAAACTTAATGGAGTGACATTCTGTGATTAGATAAACACCTGTATGCACGCTTATTACATAAGTTATTATTAATGAAACGTCCAGTAAATTTAGCTGTACATATAGATTGCGATCGGCGTGGGTAGCGTGTTCGGTATAGCGCTGGGCTTCTGTGCTCGAGGTTAGAATTCCTGCGGGACAAAATTTCGGCACACTGGTGACCCTGATATAACTTCGGCAGTTGCGAGCGTCGTTAAATAAAACATTTTTTTTTTTTTTTTTTTTTTTTTTTTGCAGATTTCGTATAAAGAAATTGTTCATTATTAATTATATTCTGCATTGTATTTTCTTAAGAATCCAAAAATCTGTTTTTCAGCATCCCAGAAGCTCTCGCTTCTTACTTTCTTACTAGACTTTACGTCCCTTTTATCAGATTTACACATCACAACGGATAGGGCAGAGAGATTAATTTGGTCGTACACTAGGCATCTCACAAATGTGGACCTATCTGATCATGGGATAGGCATGACGCAGGTACACCGCAGAGACATCACAGGACAGTCACAAGACAATGGACAAACACTCAGTACTACGGATGGAAGATAAATTTCTTCCATTACCCTCACCGGGAATCGAACCTCGGATCGTTTGATTGGAAAGCGCGCATGCTATTCACTTCCTATAATACAAAAAAAAAACAGTTGACCTTTGTAAACGAAGGACGCAGTAGCTACCCATCTCTTTATCAGGCAGGGTTTCATAATTAACATAGTTACATTATTATAACTGTATTGGTAAGGAATTTTTTTAAATATACTGTGATTTGATTAACTTTATTGCTGTTGTTATTATTATTTTTATTATTATTTTTTTATTATTATTATTCAAACAGTTCTACTATTTTGCTTCACAAAGAGGTAACTGTCGCCTTCATATTTAATATTAAATACAGAATGAGTCCGGAAGAAAGGTACTTGGTTTGAGGGGTGATAATATTAGTGATACTGAACAAAAAAGTTTATATGAACATATGTCCTGTTCCTAACGGTTCCGGAGAAAAGTAATGGAAACAATGAGGAATGCCAGAAGTGCAGATTATATTTTTTTTTTATTTTAGTAGCTTATTTTACGACGCTTTATCAATATCTAAGGTTATATAGCGTCTGAATGAGATGAAGATGATAATGCCGGCAAAATGAGTCCAGGATCCAGCACCGAAAGTTACCCAGCATTTGCTCATATTGGGTTGAGAGAAAACCCCGGAAGAAAACCTCAACAAGGTAACTTGCCCCGATCGGGAATCGAACCCGGGCCACAGATGATAGTAAATTAAAACATGGTTACCGTAAAGTGGGGTGACTTTGAACAGTAATTTAGCGCCTTTCTAAATTAAATGCTGTACCCAATTGCGAAAAAACTGTTTAAGTTGTCAATAAATTAGTTCAGTTTTTTCGCAATTGGGTACAGCATTTAATTTAGAAAGGCGCTAAATTACTGTTCAAAATCACCTCGGCGTTCAAAGTCACCCCACTTTACGGTACCTTATGGTCTGTTTAATTGTGTATTATTCTTTACAGAACATGTTCAAAAAGTCCACCGTCAACTTCAATGCACTTTTTCAGCTCTTGTAGACAGCTGCTGTGTTGCTGATCTGAGCTGATTCCTTTACTTGAGCACAAGCATGTAAAATGCGAGCGAGAAGTTCCTCCCTTGTTTCCACTTAGCACTTGTAGACTTCGCTCTTAAGCAAACCACACACACACAGTAATCCAATGGAGTAAGGTCGGGTGACCTCGGTGGCCAAGAAATTACTCCAACGCGACCAATCCAATGCCCAGGATACGTTTCATTGATCCTACTACAACCTGATGTCGGTTTGGTTGCGTCCGCATGTGAGTGCTGATGAAGGACATGAGACTGACGCCCGTGATTTTCAAATAGCTGTATATCAGATACTGTTAAGAACAGGACATATGTTCATATAAACTTTTATGTTCAGAATTATCAATATTATCACCCCTCACAGCATGCAACTTTCCTCCTGACTCTCCTTATATAGGTACCGTATTTTTCAGTTATAATACTAAGCAATAGACTTAAAAGAAGCAAGTTTTGATTTTGACCTTGTACCGATATCTTTGAATTAACCTCTCACTTTTCTCTCTACCAATTCTAAAGAATAGGTTGTAATCTACTCCCTTATACAGTTATTATAGGTGGTTCCTTTCATTACCAGTCGATAGGGCTATCTTTAAAATATAAGAAATGTATAACTCACTTTATTAAAAAAGTCACTTAGTGCCTTTTAATTCTCGCCAAATCCATTATAAATTTTCCTGAAAATATCCCCTTCATTAAACGACTTTTTAACTTAATTAATGAATGACTGAAGGGATGGGGAAAATGGGGTAGCAAATAGTGCTGTGACCATAATTTAGGTTAGGTCTGTGAAGTTCTCAGAATATGATGTTCTTCAGGGCTTGTTTCTTAATCTGTATGAGTGTTATGATAGACAAACTTGACAATAGCGCTGTTTTGGTGTATTGATACAACCATTATAGATTAGACGACTTAAGACTTACATTACTTATAAGGTGGCTAATGAGAATACTGAATGAACATATATAATCATGTGCTCTTGAAGCTGTAAGAGTGTAAGCAAAGAAGCGTAAAAAGCAATAGATTTGTCAGGAGTGAAATTTTCCGAAAAAAATTACGTATAGGGGAAAATTCTTCAATTCAGTCTTCCTCATTAGTGCATAGCTGTTTTCGTATTTATATGCATAAAAATTTAATTTACTGATAATTTTGAATTCTCCTGGATGTATTCTAATAATTTATTTTCATTTACAGGAATTTTTAGATCATGTTCTTTCTTTATGGCGGCAAATGTCCGTAAAGGCGTGGCTGAAGGCCGTTCAGACTGTGTACCTATTTTTCTCTCAGAGATACCTCTGCTCTTTCATCGGAAAATTGTTAAGCCAGATGTAGCTTTCGTTCAGGTAAAAATAAATTATTTCTCATACGCAATTAAAATAATTGTAGTCATAGTCTTCTGATTAATCCACAATGTACGAATATGTATTAAGAAAATTAAATTAGAAAGACACGACAGCTACTTTTAAAATTGTGAGGAACTTACATACCATACATCATCTGTTGATCTGTTGGAAAATTTAATTTGAGATTTGAAATAAAGTACTGGTACTATGTTTTATATTGCCTAAAATAAATAATTTTTAATATGCATGCATATGTTCTAAATTTTTAAGTTACTTCTGCAACATAAATAACTACAATTTTTCAATTTTTGATCTCTTGTAGTTGGTTTTAAGTTTCTATCCCTTTATTGGAGATTACAGCATGGTTTCTTTTTCTTTGCAATTTGAACTATTTTAATATGTTCCAGATCAAAATTGTAGAATCTGATTTCCTTGGATTCTAGCTAGACTTAGGAATGTGGCAATGTTTTCAGGTGGAAGCTTAAACCTTATAGAACTTCGAAACAGTCTGTATATTTTGAAATAAATTAAATTGTGCTCTTTATAGGTGTCTCCCCCTGATCAGCATGGCTATTGCAGTCTCGGCACTAGTGTTGACTGTGTACGAGCAGCATTGATGTATTCAAAGACAATTGTAGGTATGTACGCAGTTACTACAAAGGAACTGAGATCTCTTTAGTGACTCAACTTTGCACTTTTATTTGAAAAAAGAATTATACATAAAATGATGCCCTCTACCTAAAGAAAATTTACTATTTTTGTTGTATTTTTCTTTCTTTCGAATAATTATATAATTGGAAATTAGTAGCATAACGTAATAAAATTAAGTACCGTCAACGTGGGCTACTTTGATCCTTAAGGTGTTACTTGAACCCAGAAGAAAAAAATGTTTACTTGCCATTGGAGTAACTTAGGTGAAAATATTTGTACAGATGAAAGTTTGCAGAGAAAAAAAAACCACAACTTTCGACACCAAACTGTTATTTTACATCCACGAAAACATTTTATTCTTCTGGGTTCAAGTAACACCTTAAGGGTCAAAGTAGCCCGCGTTGACTGTAATAATGGTTATCATTATCATTATCATCATCATCATCATCATCATCATCATCATCATCATCATCATCATCATCTTTTCAAGTGTCACACTTCACATTTCCGACGACAATAATTCGATGCTCTCTTTCAGTTCAAGGTCTTTAATGTAAATATAGTCTGTAAAATATTACGAACAATAATAGTATATGTATTACCGTGCATAAGAATTGTAATGCATGATAAGTCAGTCTTTTCTATAACCAAGATTTCTAAATCATCTTGCCAATGTTCAAATGTATTAAAACTGCTAACATATGCACCACAGTTTGTGATTCTTTTGTCAATAATATTTTTAATATAGAAATAAAATAAATTCAACAGTGTTTATTAATTTTAAAATTCATAAAATCCAATAAAATACAATAAACAATCACAACAGTTGTATGAACACATGTTTTTGTCAAACTTCTTTATGATTTAAAATTTTACATCTTGTAATATAATGTAAATGATCATAAATTAGAAAATTACATAAGATCTTTTATATAAAAAAAGACGAAGAATGGGCAATAGTACATTTTGATTTCAGATAAATTTCTTTAGTTATAATGACATTTATTTACATAGGCTACAACTTATTATCTTAACATATCATTGGCAACATGTCGCTTATCATGTTACAATACTTAAATACCATATGTAAATTCTTGTATATTGATTTCAGCTCAAGTGAATCCACAAATGCCCAGAACGTTTGGGGATGGAACCATCCATCAGTCTCACTTTGATTATGCAGTGAACATTGACACTCCACTTCCTGAACATGGTGGTCGACCGCCAACTGATGTTGAAACAAAGATTGGTCAGCAGATTGCAGGAAATTTAGTTGATAATGGAGCAACACTTCAGATGGGTAATTACATTTTCTATGCCTTTATATCAAAGTTACTGTTGAGAAGTATGTGTTAAACTTGAATTATCTACATAGCCTAAAATCAGTTTACCGAGATTTTCACACTTTTTTCCTTTATGTCTGTCTTTTTTTCCTTCTTCCTCTCTCATCCTCTTCCTTCCCCTTGTCTATCTACCCATCCACATATCTGTCTGCATCTACCTATCTCCCTATTCACGTATCTATCTAGGTGTATTTGTCTTGTCTCTGTCTTGTCTTATCTATGGCACCTTTCTCTGCCACTATATTTTTATACAGAGCTTTCATTTCAAAACTTGCCAGTCAGAATAATTATTTATTTCAGTTTAATTTAATTTAAACAAAAAAATCTCAATTTAGATATTGACAGGGAAGTTCAAAACACGACAATTTAATTGCATCCCTCCTCACCCTCAATCCCTTTGAAATTTCAAATGGCACCTATATATATATATATATATATATATATATATATATATATATATATATATATATATATATATATATATATATGAATCGATCAGAGCAAAAGTGGTGTAAGTCAAAATTGGGTAATGAGGTTTAAAATAAAAATTCTATAAAATGAATATTAATTGTTACTTTACGCTGTATTTTACAGAATGTTTACTTTAACCCTCATTACCCATTTTTGACTTACACCACTTCTGCTCTGAACGGCTCATATTATACTTGAAAGAGTATTTAATTTACTGTTTATACATCTGATTAATTTGTTCCCACATTTTTTGTTTTCTATCATCGCCTGGCGACCTGGATTGTTGAGCTGAAGAGAATAAAATGACTGTGATAAAACTATAAAGACTTCTGTTGATTCAAGTTATTTTTTCAGATAGTTACACAAACTAATATTAAGGAATATTATGGTTGTGTATTTTAAACCTATTCTTTAAAAACGTAAAACAGGATAGAGAACATACAAATCTGACTTTTTCAGGTATAGCTCCCTGTAAAGCTGACTTGAATAATTTCAAAGGAAAAATTGTTCTAGGGCCGGGTATCGAACCTGGGACCTTTGGCTGAGCGCGTCAATGCTCTACCGACTGAGCTACCTGGGAACTATACCAGATCCTGGTTCAATTTGTCCCTTATATCCACATACCTCAAGTGGGTTGACAGAATGCCAGAGTCCAGCATTGAATGCACACTTACTGTGTGAATTAAATTTGTGGTTTGAACATCGTCTAAAAACAGTTTCTGAGATGGAAAATCAATAGGTTTATGAAGACATATTTTAATTATTTTCTTCTGTAATAAATAAAGTGGATTGAAATTGGTTTTAAATAAGCTACCCCAACCTGTAATTCCATACATAATTACCGATTGAAGTAATGTTAAGTACAGTATATTGTGCGTAATAAACTTATTGACAAGTAATTCCTCAATAAAACAAAATAATATATTATTTTACGTAATTTATTACAAAGATATTGTGCGTTTCATATCTGACAGGCGACGTAAACATTGTTGATTACTGTTTCGATAACAGAAAACCACAAATTCTAGAAGACAAAAGATGTGAGTACAAATGAATGAGATGTATAAACAATTGAACACTCTTTCAGATTTAAGTATCGTAATACAGGGGTGCCATTTGAAATTTTAAAAGTGAGCTGAGGGTTGAAACTTAGAATGCAATTAACACTGGTTTTAAACTTCTCACTCAATATCTATAAGTCCTGTCACTCTAATTTCCAGCAGCCAATCACGTTGCAGGTCGGCTACATTTAAACGTGTGCGTCTTGTGATTCGCTGATGAAGATGTTAAGCATTTCCTAAGGCTGGATAAATACTTAATATAATCGCCTGCCATTTTGGCTCTTTCGTTGGCGTTTGCAGAAAGCACACGAGGACGTTATTTGCCGCTCAATTATTTGCTGAATTACAGTGCGTTTGATTTATTATCATAGGAGCTACGACATGATAATGTTTAACGGTGTGGCAAATAGATTCCTCGTCTGGTAGCTCGGCAACGAAAGAACAAAAATGGCGAACGATACTACCTACCTAGACTTTATAGAGCCTTGACTTCCTAAAACGTAAGCAAAGAGGAGGAGTCACGCCGGGAATAACAGTGTCGCGACAAATTATAAATTGATGTGTTTCTTGTTTAAATTAAATGTAATTGAAATAAATATTTATTTAGACTGAGAAGTTTTGAAATTAAAGCCTGGTATATCTACCTCTCAAGAAACAGCTTTCCACTCTGGTAACATGGGTTCGAGTCCCAGCAAGTCGAAGTAGAACTTGGGGCGGACAAAGTTAGTGCTTAGTGGCAGGATTCTCTCATTTCCCTACTGGTATTCCACCATTGCTCCTGTACTCATCATCTGGTGTTATATCGACTCCCATGGTGCACTGAGGGAAATGCTAAGGCAGCAGAAAGATCTACAGTTGTGGTGCGTCACTCGTAGAGGGAAATGGTTGTGTGAGTGACAGGAAAGTGAAGTATTTGCCATTGGATAAAAGATCTCTTCCGCTATCCTTAAATATATTTATATATTTACCTCACTCCCTTCCTCCTTCCCTCCTTGTCTCTCTCTCTCTCTCTCTCTCTCTCTCTCTATATATATATATATATATATATATATATATATCTCTTACTTCTATATTTCTCTCCACACACACACACACACACACACACACACGTCTCTCTATATGATATGGATCTATCTACATTTGTCTGTCTGTATGTATATCTTGTGTTTCGTTCATGTGATTTATTTGTATTTTTATACCTTATGCAGGTATTGGAAATATTCCTGATGCTGTACTGGCAGAACTGACAAATCACAAAGATCTTGGCATTCACTCGGAGATGTTTGCAGGCGGCATTGTTGATCTTGTAAATAAGGG
This sequence comes from Periplaneta americana, assembly GCF_040183065.1. NCBI lineage: Eukaryota > Metazoa > Arthropoda > Insecta > Blattodea > Blattidae > Periplaneta > Periplaneta americana. Next base: position 35,523,025 of record NC_091120.1, on the reverse strand, counting down.
CTGCATCACCAATAATAAGAAGACAATCAATCGTGGCAAAATTATTGGCAGTTTCCTTATTGGGACACGTGCCTTATATGACTTCGTTGACAATAATCCATATGTAGGTAAGTAGAGATTTAGCTATGACGTTAACATATTTTTTTATTTCATTGGTCTGACCCAATATTTTGGGTTGGCCCTGCGATCACAAAATTGATTAAGACATAAGAAAAAAATAGAACCAAGTATAATTTAAATTGAATGTACACCATAAAGATGCTGTTGAAATATCGCTACAGAAAATTTTATTATGGTGGTGACGATGGCATCTTGAAGATCTCTCATCAGCTTGTATTTTTCCCTCCACTTTACAAAGGCTTTCGGAATGGTGCCTCTCGCTCTGAAGAAGAGACCAGTAACTGTGATTTTTTCTATGTTGTATTTCGCCGATAGGTACTGAATCGTGGGCTCGTAGATTTTCTTATTCTCTTCGTTCACTTCAGATGGTCGAGTGGCTGAGATTTCAAATCTGATTGTAGGATCAATTATTTCGGCTGTCTGTTTACTTCTATTTATAGCTATGATATCGATCCTACGATTGCTTCCACCATCAGCAATACAATGAACTTCCTCGTGAACATCTAGATTTTTGGATCGAAGTGCATCTGCAATCATAGAACGTATGATGTTGTGACGTTTTATTCTGAGTATGTTAATAATATAATAGTTATACCAATTATTAATAATTCTTGATTGTATTGATGAAATCTTGGGCTCATTTCAGATGGAAAAATGAAAGCAGTAGATAAAAAAAATCTAAGGTAGAAAAATGTCTTTCTTTTTTTCAAAAGGAGAATTTAAAACCAAAAATGATCAATCCTACTTCTCCCTATGGGCAACTCCCAAGCAAATGTGGTAAAGTTTCATACTCAGATGTATATATCAGGTGGACTGATCATAACATAGATTGCTCATTTTAATTTTGGACTGTCTGATGTTTTATTTTGTTGACCAGATATCCTGACTGAAGTTTTTCATGGCTTTGGGAGGAAATTGCGCATCATTAATGCTGAATAATTTTGTCGTAATTTAAGTCAAATGTAAAGACACTTCATAATTTTATTAAGGACATTGTATAAATAAATAAATTTTATACAGTATATTTTACTCTGTTTGTTCTTATTCTTACTTTTTATTTAATGTCATTCCAAATGTTTGTAATTGCTACACCTTTGATACAGATATTACCTAACCATTTGTCACTTTCTTATTACAGAAATGCGTGATGTTTCATATGTAAATAATACTGGTGTCATTGCCCAGAATCCAAAAATGACTGCTATCAACTCTTGTATTGAGATTGATCTGACAGGTCAAGTAGTGTCAGATTCCATTGGAACCAGGATGTACTCAGGTACTTAACAACATGATTGCTTTTTAATTATTTATTTCATACTAACCGTACCCGTGCGCTCCGCTGCACCCGTTAGAAATAAATATAAAGTAATTACATAATTAAAATAGGACATTTGATCCAGGGAACATTCGTGTTTGATAGAAGAATAAATCGTTTAATAAGACACTCATTTGGTGCAATGACAATTCCTTTAACATGTTTCTTAATTCTTATTACATGCAACCATAGCTTAATGAAGATTGACATCATTTAGATTTAATGTGTATATTTTATTTTACTTGTTATAGGTTCCATTGAATTCTGGTAATAACTTAATTTTAACCCTTGTTTTCTACGTATTCAGTAAATGGCGCTTGGCCCACTGTGGTTCTGAACCCTTCAAATAACTTAAATTATATTATATTATATTTTATTATATTATATTATATTATATTATATTATATTATATTATATTATATTATATTATATTATATTATATTATATCATATCATATTATATCAGAAGTTACTGTAATAACATTATAGCATTATGTTCATCTAGAGAAACTACACTTTCCAATGGTGAAATAATAATTAATTATACAAATTGGTTAATTTAGCTTCCGATATTACTTCATACCAGTGGCGTATACTGGTTAAAGGGTTTGGGCTACCGCTGACCCTATTATTACACAAAATATATCTAACAATTACTTTAATTTTAATTACTATGGTAAAACTAATAATACAAAATTATTACATTATGTTATATTATAAACTTTTTCTTTTGTAATTTCCTTGGGCTACCACCGGTAGCCCGCAAAATACGCCCCTGCTTCATACAAACACAGAAACATTCTCTGTAGGCTATCCTTCATAGCTTTCGATTGTTGCTGTCCAAGGCACCTTATAGACGAAGTCATTTATTTTTTAATTCATTACACGGCCTTAGATAGCAGTTATTTTAATTTTAAAACTCATTTATCTCATTAAATATCAGTCCTATTAAAATTTTTCAAGGAATAAAACTTATCGGAAATTATTTGTAAAGAAACTTTTGTTATGTAAAATTTTTACAAAAATTAATAATAAGCGAGATATTTCGATGTATTTAATTCAGGCCTCCTTATAACCCCCCTTTTAAATAATGTATTTTGAATGCCATATAGCCTAAAATCTAAGTTACAACGAACTTAATTTATATTCCAATTTTCATCGAAATCCATTCAGCCATTATCGCGTGAAAAGGTAACAAACATACAGACAGACATACAAACAAAAATTTCAGAAAAGCGATTTTCGGTTTCAGGGTGATTAATTATATATGTTAGGACCAATTATTTTTGGAAAATCGAAAATTACCAGAAAAATTTCGGCTACAGATTTATTATTAGTATAGATTTTATATAAAAGCAACTTAACCAAGGACGTTAAACATATACTTCATGCAGAATGACACAATTGAGGCATTGTGATCAAAAATGAGACTAGTCATGCAGAGGTCATTTTGAGAAGAACACAAAAAACTCCACAAGTTGCATTATATTTACCTTAACCCCTTGTTTGTGGTATTGGTAACTTGAACTTGCCCCGTAAAGAGTTAATTGTTTTAGAAGTCAGAACGTAGACAAATAGCTTTGAAAACTGCTGACATGTACCCTTTTTGATCTAAAAGAACGAACTTTCATAAAAAATAGTAAATAAATTAAAAATGGGAATCATTTTTTGGTATTGAATTATATTACTCTTGATATATCTGTGGCCGGGAGGATAAAGGTCTTAAGTCAATTTTTTGTGAAAATGAGGTTTTTATATATTCTGAAAGCGGAAACAATTCTCTACAAGCTCGTAAAACCGTTAAAGTGAAATAAGACCCCTGACTGGATTTATAGAGTGTTACCAAATGTCCTAAGTACTTTTTGAATCAAGCATACACAGAATAAAGAACTTAAGAATATTTAATACTTTATTCCTTACAAACCATTACATGTTTACTTTCCGTGCTTCCCTGTTAAAAAGGTCTAACTTGTATTTTAGCTATTTTATCACGTACTGTTGCTCTTTCCTTTTAAAACTTTCAGCTGCAGGTAAACAGTCCTATATTGTTTAAGACCTATTTTACACTCCTAATAATTTACATTTCCCATTTACTTTGACATGAAAAAGGTCTTATGTTTAAATAGTCCCTTCTACTCAATTTGGGTTGTAGTCTTAAAAGGGCTTAAGTGCTGCTATTTTTGGAAATAATCAACAAAATTGTTAAATGAACAACATTATCTATTTTAGAAGAAATATAAACAAATAATATCCAGGAAAAACCTTTTAATTAAAAGAACGGTATAATTGACACCAATTTCAATCTTTCTACTGCCCTCCTGAAAAGTATAACATTTTTACTTAAGACCTTTTTCCTCCCGGCCACAGATATAAACGTTGGTATATGGATCAAATGAGGAGACAGAGAGGAAGGCAAAAAATAGGAAAGACTGGAGAATGCTGGATTTGCAGTGAAAGACCTGCCCTTGGGCAGAACACTTAGACACAAAACGTTAAAACACAAAACTATATTTATAAACAAGTTGACAACCTAGTAACACACTATTAAATTGGGTGATATTCAGTGTCACAACTTACTCTCAGAATGCTGGGTTCCTGGGTCATTTTCTTTAACACTGAATCTCGAAGCACGTGAAACACTTTGTTTACAAAAAGAAGAATAGGCATTCGATAAATCCCATTTTTCAACTTAATGCTAGAATTCTACAATATTCCACGGAAGTGACAACTTCCATTTTTAAATTAAACGATGAAAGGTCATTCATATAATATGGAAACAGTCGTAAATCAGCTATCCCAAAATTGATGACGAGTCCCATTTTTTGATCTCAGCACCTCAATTGTTAATTGAAATGAGATCATATGTTCTAAGGATGTGTTAAAGATATTTCAAATGACGAAAAATATTGCATAAAAATGTATAATTTCAGAGGTTTTAAATACCACTTTAGTACTGAAATACATAGTAGGTTTACTTATTTATTACTTTGAGGACTTTTATGTTTCGAATATAGGAAAATGTTTATATTAAAATTCTTTCACTCCTACATTCCACAATAGTAATCAGCAGTTTGTACATATGTGCTATAAAAATATTAATTATTGATCTCTGTAATCTCATCAAAGAACTCTGATGTCACTATTAATGCCATTGTGCAAGCCCACGTAAAGCAATGGTGCTTTTTCTTTGAAGGACCTCTTAATTTTCAATGGGTTTTTCCTTCTGTCTGCTCTTTTGTCTTTTTTTTTATCCTCCCTTCTCTCTCTCATGAAGAAAGAAATTTGATTTGTGGTAGGGTGTTTCAAATGTTTCTCCATGAAGATACCTATCGAACTTATAGTTTAGTAGTTTCATTGTTGTGTTCCACCTTCCTTCATATATTATTTTTATTGTTTAATACTTCATATCATAATTGACTTGAAATTTTGTTTGGGATAGACACGAACAATACTATTATTGTGGGCATACATGTAATCATTCTAGTACCGGTATTTAATGTAATACCTTCGCTTTCAAGACCGAGTATGTTGTTGTTGTTGTTTTCTAATGCCAGGCGTTTGACAATAAAGTCATTTGACCTCTTGCACTCCAATATTTTTCAAAGATATTATCATGGCCAGCCACTGAAGCACAGATTTTGAGGTGTTCCTAATCCATTTCTTGAGAGACCGAGTATGTCAGTGGAGTTATCGGTGACTTATTTGGTTTATTTTTATATTTAGTAACATTATGTGTGAGAAATATTGGAGAACAAGAGAGTTAATGCCTTTATTGCGAAGAACTCGGCATTAGTTAATAGCAACAACATATTTAATAACACTCCTTTCATTAGTTTTGTGCGTAAATGTGTTTATTTGAAGCTTTATTTACCTGTATCTAGATTAAGTACAGTAAACTGAAATGTAATGTGGGCTTGTTAACCTATTAAAAAAATAGTACCGGTACTTAAAATAATTCTATTAATTCAGGGTTTGGCGGCCAAGTGGATTTCATTCGTGGTGCAGCTGAAGCTCTGGATGGTGAAGGAAAACCAATCATTGCTCTTCCATCAGTCACTAACAAAGGAGAAAGCAAGATCAGTCCTGTTATAAAAAGTGGTATGTTGAAATTATACTCATTTTGCAGAAGCTTCAAAAAACTTTTAAAAGAGTAATCAGTGGCAAACAACGTAATTTGCTTGGAGTAAGAATTTTGTCGTGCAATTTTCATGACAGTAAGTCTTACCATAATGGTGGGGAACTAACTACGCTATACTTAAATCCGAAACTTTCACAAGTTTTCCATGCAACATTTAACTGAAGTTCGCAAATATAAAACACTGAATACCTCTGAGTAACTAGCAATCAAGCAAAATCTTTGAACACTACATCAAATTATGTATTCAGATTTTGTGCTACGCAGAGTTCACAGGATAATTGTTTTCTTCATTATACGATGTTTTTTAATTGGTTCGATTAATCGATTAAAACCCATTTGATTGGTTAATCGAATTTTAAAATTAATCGGTTAATAAATTCGATTAATCGATTAATTCAACAGCACTAGTAAAAATTATACTATTTACCCCTTTATAGGGGAGGGGGTAAATCTTAACCCCTTTACTTCCCCCTGTTGTTGCCCCACTGCTAATAATAATAATAGAGATAAGATGTGAACCTTAATCCAAATTTTGTAGAAAGTACGTAATAAAAGCGCAATTCAATTGCAAAAACGCATGTTTTCATACACTTATAAAATATGGAAATGAGCCTTATAAAGTTACAAGTGAGTAGTAAACATACATTTACAATTACAACCCATGTCGAATACTGCAAAATTGTATGAATATGTTGCGACTATATGATTTGTGCATTGACATGTTTAATTTGCTTTCAGGTGCTGGAGTTGTGACTACCAGAGCCCATGTGCATTATGTTGTGACAGAACATGGAGTTGCGTACCTCTTTGGGAAGTCTCTCCGTCAGAGAGCACATGCTCTCATTAATATTGCCCACCCAAACCATCGAGAATCTCTTGAGAAAGCTGCATTTGAACGACTGAAATGCATGCCATCACCTTGAACGTTTCAAGTTTGATTTCAATAACATACCGGTATTCTTCCATCACCATTAAAAATCAGATGTTGATCGTCAAAAAATGCAAAAAGTCAGCTATAGGGGGTGAAAAACGGCAATTTACTAACTCGCTACTACAAAGTTCAGTTTCTTTAATAGTATTCATATTGCCTTATCTGATTGTAACCAGTATGAAGTAGGAAAATGATGCTCTTAGCAGTACCATTCTATTTGCCTTTGACGTAATTGTGGCAACATTGCTAAAACACTAGCACAAGTTTAGTTAAAAATCTGGAAAGTTGGCTACGTATGACAGAATCAATGGTTCTTTTGTTATTGCATTCAAGCACACTGCAGAGCTGCTGCTTTATAAGATACAGGAAATAACAAATTAGTCTCTAGAATTATAATATAGAACATCGATGGTGAATTTAGATATTCGTGAAGGCAATGATCTTTGTAACTCGTCTGTAGGAAGGTACTACACATTTTAAAATGAGTGCTGGAAACTTTGCTCATATATATATATCATTCATCACTAGGAAAGATAGCCTGTAAGAATAGGTGTATAATGGATGTAGTTTCTAATGTTGTGGATTGAAATCAAAAGTGATCGACACAGGAAATACAATTAGTGTACAAAGTTAATTAAACATGTCTCTGTAAGCGAGTAAGATAATTTAGCTATGATAGTTACTGTTCACTGTGATAGGATTGAAGTCAGAAATTAATTATTGTACATGGTATTAATTATGTAGGCACGTTCTTTTAATATATATTTGGTATTTTTATTGATGCTGTTAAATGAAAACAAACTGTTCTTTGATGACTAAATCGTTTGAGAAAATTAACAAAAAACAAAACATCGCATGTGAAGGCACTAATTTAAGCTTAATATAAATCGTTAAAATTGTAATGTCGAACTGTATGAAGCAATTTAAACGAAATGTCTACAAATAATGAATTGGAGCTGGCATGTCAGCAAACTATCCGTCAAAAATATAGTACACAAGTACTTCGAAATCTGTTGACAGTACAGTGGTCCACAGTTATTTCATTCGTAATAAATCTTACCATTTTGGAACATATCCTTAAAAACGCTATAGAAAATGAAAGTGCTTTGTATTGAAATTTCACTTTCCTTTGCTTTGCATTTAAAAATACATAAAAATGAATTATACATCTTGAGTACACAACTTTTGACACTGTATCACTTCGGAATATGTATGATAAGAACTTTCTTGTGTTAAATTTTAACGTACCTTGTTAACATGTTTCGACCTATTTTGGGTCATCTTCAGAACTGGTCGTTGTTGGTCTTGGCGCCTCTTGTTTCCTGTGAGGGTGCGTTCGTAGTGTAGAGTCAAAGAGTGTATGTGTTCTGAAATTGAGTTGTGTGTTGAGAATATCATACACAACACATCCAACCACCCCACACAACACAAAAAAGCTGCATTCCGAACTATGGTACACAGACTACTCAACATACCAATGAACCAACAGGATTACTACGAAGAACTAAACACAATAAAATACATAGTACAAGAAAACGGATACAACTCCAACATAATAGACAACATAATACATAAGACAAAACAAAACCACAAAAAACAGAAGAATACAACACAAACACAGGAACACAAAAAATACATCACACTAACATACGAAAACAAAAACACACATAAAATTGCAACCTCATTCAAGAAATTAAATTACAACATCGCATATAGAATAAACAACACTCTACAAAAACATCTCAACACACAAACAACACCAAACAAACAAATGCAACCACACAGGCGTATACAAACTCAAATGTAACACCTGCAACAACTTCTACATAGGACAGACAGGCAGATTATTTCAAATACGTTACAAAGAACACATCACAGCCATAACAAAATTACAAAACACCTCCACATATGCAGAACAAATCACAAATGCCAACCACACCTACAGAGACATCAACACAGACATGGAAATACTGCACATCCAACCAAAAATCCAAAAACTCAACACACTAGAACAATATGAAATATACAGACACACGAAAACACACCCCAAGGATATTCTCAACACACAACTCAATTTCAAAACACATACACTCTTTGACTCTACACTACGAACGCACCCTCACAGGAAACAAGAGGCGCCAAGACCAACAACGACCAGTTCTGAAGATGACCCAAAATAGGCCGAAACATGTTAACAAGGTACGTTAAAATTTAACACAAGAAAGTGCTTATCATAATATTCCGAAAAAAATGAATTGTTTGATATGGTTTTCATAATGCATTGAAAATACAGTTTTATTTAATGTTTGCATACAATTGATTAAGACCAGAAGTGCTGAATTGACGTCTTATAGTGACAGTGAGCTAAGTCTCATAAAAAAAGTAAGGAAATAAATGTCTGGCATGATACCACATACATTTCAAACTTCGAAAATAATATGTTTGGTGGAACAGTATTAATTACTGTACTATGGTTTGTCATATGCCATGAAACTTGTACACTCTCTGACAAAATTCAGTTTAATGAGTCTTACAATTTCGCACATTATTACCAGAATTGTAAAATTCAACAATTCGGAAAGTTTTCTTGAAAAAGAACGAGAGTACCCTGAAAAGTACGTAACAAACATGTTTATAATTCGGTTGAACGTCTGCATGACAACTGATAATGCTTCACATCTGTTAGAAATGAACTTGTTTTATAGTGTGTTTTGCTGAAACAATTGTTATTTTACTTTCTTTCTCAAGCATATAAAATATGTACAAATGAAAGAAGCTCTACCTCTGTCCTTATGCCTCTGTGGCATAGTGCCTAGCCATCAGTGAAAATGAATAAATTTAATGTTTGAGATAACAGAACTCAACGACAGCTGTCACAGAACACGTATATGCAACTTCTTAAAATCAGTATTGCTTAGTTAGAAATAAGATATTCAACTGTGTATGTTTTTTATATGTGCATAATTTACTGCAACGTATATATTTATAGCAATTTGAAGAGCAATACTTGTGTAGTATACTTAGATATGTTTTAATGATATTCTGTAGGCTAATTTAATTTTCAATACTTTTCAGAACTTGTTCCAAGATTCTGACAAGAAATGTCTTGGTGAACAGTCAGCATTGTCGCCCACATACTTGTAAAATGTCAGATCCAATATTATAAGCAATACCAATCGTGTACCTTTCCCTCGTCTACTTTTTTTTTTTTTAAGACATGTGCTAGTTCACGTATAAGGCTCTAAGCATTGCAGACAAAAGTTTTCTGGTTTAGGCTGTATTTGCAATTGAAACTTTTTAATACATTCCATGAAAGTTTTCTGACTAACTATTCTTGCACTAAGTTTCTTCAGCAGGATCGTTATAATATTGAAATGGTATGTTGTTTAAATTTTATACAACATACTGTTATTTTTACATGAAACTAATGTAGTGTAGACATACGTGTTTAATTTCATCCCTTATTGCTTTGTAATGGCAAAATGTCATCAGTTTTTGATAAATAAACATGTATTAAATTCTTGTTGCATCTCTTGATGGAAAAAAATATATATATTGTAGATAATTATTGAAGATTTGTGAAGAACCAAGTAAATTGAAAAATAAATATGCACAAACTCAATCTGAAAACTGATTCAAGTATCAATTGTGTAGCAGAACATATATCTGGAATCTTAAACTGAAGCTTTGAGTGTTAGTGATAAACTGCATACATTCCATCTTGTGATATTTACTGCTATGGTACTGTGGTGTTATTTTTTATTACTCTTACAAGACTTTGAGTTTTTTTGTTATTATTCACTAAAATTTAGTGCAACAGGTCTTCCATAATATGTCGATATCACAGTGTGCCTTGATCTAAAACAGCAAAAGACATCGGGGTAAAGTCAAGTTAAGATTTAACTAAAATAATATTTGTCTTCTGCAACCAGTCGGGGTGTATAAGGAAACTAATCACAATGAAATAAAAAAAAAAGTGGAAGTTCTAGAATATTTATCTACTTTTATGGAAGAGAATTAGAACACTGGCATCAACTCTATGAAGACCGGATGTTGCAGACTTAAGACGGATATACAATAGCAATTGAGTCTTTTTCATTAAGCACTACTGTACATTTTCGTTATGCATTGTTTTGGCAGTATTCATCTCAACTATGGTAGTTTATGGTCAGTAGGGCATGTGGAAGATGTTACTACAGAAAGTTTGGTATTATACACTATGGCTCCCATGACGAAATATCAGGTGACGCTGAAAGCTGCCAGTTGCAACTTGACATCCTTCTTTTTTTAATCTTTCTATTTTAAAGAATCCAGAGAAAATATTGTACATTTAAAAATTACAGAAGATTTTTGGCTGATTGTCAGAATCACATTTCGTAGATTCAAATCCTCTTGAGTGGTTATTATAAGTCCCCAAGGAAACTGAAATGTACCTTAGTAAAATCAGATAGCATTTCTCACAATAAAACTGAAATGCTGAAGATATAAGGCCACTGATAATAATCATAAGCTATCATCACAACGACCATGTTACCATCATCACTTCTGCATCATCATTAATGATTGTACTTTCATTTTCTTGTGAAACGATGGAGAAGATATTGAAATTGCACAAAGAATAGGCTATTCTTAGGCGTTTTCGATCATATTTATTCAAATAAAGGTTTTATTTAATATCTGTCTGCCCGTCCTTCAATTTGTGGCTTACAGTTCAGTTCTTATGTTTAGTTTTTGAATTAAAATTTCTGTATTTATTCAGAATTTGGTAGGCTACTAACCAACATGAATGTATATCTAGATAAAGTGTTTATGTTAATAACTCTGATAAGTACAATATGGAATTTTCTCACTGTAACTTACAATAATTAGCAGTAATTCTTTTAATTCAAATGTTCCACCTTGATGAATTTTTGGAAAACATTGAACTTTTCTCATAGCTCTTTACTGAAGATTTTAATTTATGGCCACAGTAATTTCAGTATTAAAAATTAAACAATTTTTAGATATTTTTAATTAATGGCATAATATTGTCTTCACCCTTAATGTATTAAACATAGAATTTACTAAGGATTATTCAGGCTCATGTTTACACATGGGCCCAGGCTAGTTACAAAATTTGGGAAAAGAAAAATTGAGCTGAAAATAATTTGTCGATATTTTTTTCTGTTTCGAAGATACCTGCATTAAATAATAGAGTATGTTAAATTGTTGTTATATACCACTTTTTTTCAGTTTGCTAAATATCTAAGATTTGCGTAAGTTAATTGGTGGAGGTAGCAAAATTGTTTCGATCCCATGGGCATAATTTATAGTACTATCATACTTTGTGGTACTATCTACGAGGGGGATCCAGGAAATAACGACCGTTTTGTTGTAATAATTAAAAAAAAATATATTTGATTAACAAAGTCTGTTACATAACTGAAGCTTCCTTTACTTCTCTACATAATCACCACCTACATTTAAACATTTGTCGTATCTGTTCACTAGCTTTAGAATTCCCGTGTTATACGCCTCTGCCGCCAGTTCATTAAGCCAGGTGTTCACTGTCTTCCTCAACTCTTCATCACTTCCAAAACGTGTACCACCCAGAAAGTCTTTCAGCTTAGTGAAAAGGTGAAAATCGCTAGGAGCAAGGTCTGGACTATAGGGCGGATGATCAAAGATTTCCCAACCAAATTGATCCAGCAATTCTCGAGTTGAAGCAGCAATGTGCGGGCGGGCACAGATTTTGTGGTAGCCAAGATGTTGCGACACAATTTCGCCAAGCAAACAACGAGAAATGTCAGGAAAGGCAATATGCAATTCGTCGAGTGATGTGCGCCTGTCTTGCAAGATTCTGTCGTTCACTTTAGTCTTCAGGTCTTCTGTGATGAGTGATGGGCGTCCAGGTCGAGTTTCATCGTGGACATTTGTTCGCCCATTGTTGAACATTTCGCACCATTCGAAATTTTCTCTGGCTTCCAGCCAGGTCATAAGTTGGTGATCCACCGACGTTTCGAGGATGTTCATCTTCCTCATCTTCAGGGTTAAGTGATATCTGAGGGTACCTAGCTCCTTAATTTATAGTGCCAGAGGGAGTCAGCCGAGGAGCTGTGCGCCGATTGGCTATTATTAGTGCGGACCGCGGCGAGAATGTTGCCGACGTGTCGTCTTGCTTTGTGCTTTCCGGCTGAATGACCTTGGGTCTCACGGTAGGCTCGGCGGACGAGTTCTCCGCTGAAGCCCGAGAAAATTTCGAATTATCACGTCGCCAGGAAAGCTTCAGTAGTTATTTCGCACCATTTTCTCACATTTCTTTCATTCATTACAGTATCACCATACACTTCTTTCAATTGCCGGTAAATTTCTGCAGGTTTCAAATGTCGGGCATTCAAAAATCGAATCACACTCCTCACCTCACAGTCGGCGGGATTATCAATCACGTCGTTCGTTTTGAAGTAACACAAAATGCACAATGGCGACTTGTTGCAACCAGTACTCACAACATTATGAGAACACATGTTAAGGAAGCCAGTTGACCTTCAAACAAGGAAGGGGAGTCAGCTGCGCGGCAGGTATGCGCGAACGGTCGTTATTTCCTGGATTGCCCTCGTAAATACAGGGCTGCATTAGCGTTGCCAACTAGCTGGTATTTAATGGCCGGAAATTTTGGCGAAAATACAAAATTAAAAAGTGCAAATCATTAATTTGAGACCTACACGGGATCATGAACTGTGAAACTGAGAGTGTAGTGAAATTGTAACAATAGTGAAATAGTAACTCTTGGTAGTTATATGCACTACTTGTGTGCATTTCTGTTTATTATAAAAAGTGCATTTTGGAACACTGAAGTAAGATTTCTTTTCTCAGATTATTATTATTATTATTATTATTATTATTATTATTATTATTATTATTATTATTATTATTATTATATATTCATCCAAACTTGCGTGTATAAAATGGCCGGTAATTTTGTGTACCAGATTTGGCAACCCTAGGCTGCATATATAATATTATAAAAAGGCTGCAGTGAAGTTCAACTTTATTGAAGGAGTGAAATTTATAGTTACTGTTACTGAATAGTACCGAAATTATTAAAATTAAATTTTTAATATTAGCATGACATTATCGAGAAGTGCACATAATTTGGGAGGGAAAGTTACTGTATTTTACAAAGATAATTCAGTGTCGGTTACCAAAATATGGCGTATCAGGTCCTGTATTCAAGAGTTAAAATAGACATTGGCTAGCTATTTTTATAACTTGATAAAGCATTAAATTTTAACACCTGTAGTTGAGAATGAATTAAAAGACATCATTGAGGTGCATGATGACGTCGAAAGAGAAAGTATTTTACAATACTTCCATTGTCGATATATAATATAAAATTAATGCTCCATTATGTTGCATTATTTTCTTTTGTTAAACACGGTTTAGAAATAAAGTGGTCAAAACAGGAGTTCAAAGAATTATACAGAGCATTACAGATTATAGGAAGCATGAAGTGCAGAGAAAGAGAGAAATTTAGTTTGAGAGAGAGAATTTCTGACTTGCTAATAAAAGAGCGTTCACATTTGTTTTTAAAATGCCAAGTAACAACAATGCAGTTCATTTTGCAGTTTGTAGCTTATTCTGTATTTGTAGACTTGTGTTGATCAGGCAACAATTTTATCAGTAATGACTGTATTTCGTTTATGTAGTATGTTATAAACCTCGTTTAGTTTCTTTCTGTGCTATGATGATGGCTTACATGAGAAAATTATGCCAGAAGCTACGATGTACGAGACTGTACTACACTTACAGCAGAGAACCTGCAATGCCTCTGGATAGGAAGCCTGGTTACCTTTCTGCTTATGATGCCCTGGAGTGTGCACTGGAGTCTGGTAAGAATTGGCTGTAAGCTGTATGCGGTTTTGTTCGTCCGATGTTAAAAATTTGTTTAAAGTTTAGGTACACTGTCTCAACAATTGTCAAATACAGAGAAACTCGTAAGAGGTCTCAATATTTAAAAGTAGCCTATTTAGAGAGGCTGGTCTTTGCTGTTCAAAACTAGCTAGGCCTACTGAATAAAATCGTTAATTTCCCTTCTAAAATGAACGACTCTGTACGAAAAAGATGGGAAGAATGTCACTGATGCAATGGAGTTGACACATAACATTCCTTTTCCTCTTGCATATCGCAATTTAAATATACTGTGTATATATATATATATATATATATATATATATATATATATATATATATATATTTGTTTTACGAACTCAGGATCTTCGCATTCACGTTATAGAATCACAAAACGAATAATGTAACAATGAATTTAATATTACTGTAAAAAACTAATCATTGTATCTATTGTTGTAACTGTATATGAATTGCCCATGAAGTCACTGGTTTATATGTTTAAAAAGTCCCAAAGCTGTTAAGGTGTTTTAATTTTTGAAATGTTAAGTTTTGGAAACAAAACTCGTCAATTTCTTTTCGCTGCTGTAATGTAATTAATCTTATGTGCATAATGTGTGATGTGTGTACGAATATAATATGAAATTCTAAAGTAACCTTACTTTTCTCAAAAGAGATAACTGTGACCCTTGTCCTTCACGCTCAAACTTCAGCTGTATCTTGGAAACATACATCTCTGATAGCAAGCATTCATTCAAATTTCAATTGAAAATATTTCTACTCTTTATAGTCATTGTGAAAACATTACCATAAAACAATCGTATGTTATCCATAATGGTTAAAGCATCCCAACATAAATTTTTAACCCCCATCAAGTCCTCAAGAACATAAAGTACGGTAATTGGTGTCATAATGTTGTTCTTTAACCCGAAATCCTAATTGGTATAAATTTTATTTTCGTTAAGTTACATTATTTTTTTCCCTTTCAAGAAATTTATGTAGGCTACTAACCATGAGTCACTGGAATTGAGAAATATCGCGTGTCTCATAAAGAGTGACGTGAGTGTTTCTGTTTCGTCATTAGAATTGGACAGATCACCATGCTTACGAATCCTGTCGTGGTTCTAATACATAAACAGTGATAGACCACAGTCAGTATTATGTAACTACTTGAAACAAAAAGAGAAGTTTTGTATTATACAAGCACTTTCAACCTCATTCTAACCGAACACTTCTTTCTCCATATAACGCAACAGTGGACGTCTGCTTACCTGCAAGAAACAGATGCTAATTACAGGAATCATAATTTATCAATTTGCTGCCGTTGACTGTTGCAACATCGTGATTATTAAAATATACCGTTACTTAACTTATAACCAACAAACTTTGAATTGTAAATTCATATGGTTACAATATCCCTTATAATAATTTAATACACTATTAATACTGTACTGGTATTTATTGCATCTATAAGATTAGAAATAAAAATATTCGTGTATTATTAAGACCTATAATATTATTGATTAATAGGTATGGTATGAATATATGCATATTATCATCAGTTTCAATTCAATTCACAAACATGTGTATGCCGATAATATCCAAGAAGTTGTATTTTTAAAAATATGATACAACCTCTGAAACTTAATTGAAAAAAGTCTCGTGGTGATTTCTTCGTGCAGTAGAATCAAATTAGTGTATGCTTCATGTTTTGCAGAAATATTTCCGTAACTTTTTCCACTCCAACAATGGCGACTCGAAGTCAAAGATAAAATTTAATTAAATTTTAACAGATTGATATAAGAATATTGTCAGTTCATACACAGCAATAAGAGAAGCTGTGAATTTACTTTTAAGAAAGGGTTTTGAATTAAATATAACTAGGTCTATTCTCTTAATTGTTTATGACGTCATGTTTTATCCTTATTATCATCGATTCATCATATAGCTAATTGCAACACGTTTTAGCTCCAACTGCCTTTTACTCATGAAATACATGGTACCAGTACCTACGCAAATTGATAGAAGACTGAGTGAACCTCGTGGCCATTCTGGAAATTTTGGCAGTGGGAGAATCCTATTACCACCTCAGATTGAACCCAGATATTTCCAGTTCATAGCCATTTGCTCTAGCAACTGAGCTACTCTTGCTATAAATAGTGTGTTGATATGATGCAGTCACAATTGAAGACTGGACGTGAAAAAGGCTGTAAGTGCCAAAGAAACAAACAAACCATAGAAAACAGAGCTTTCTAGTGTGGCTAGTAATGTAATATATGTTTTGCACATCCATGGGAGAAGCTAGGGCCTAAATAAAATTACAGTGGATCTTATCATTTTTCTTAGTGAGTTGAGCCAGGCACATAGACTCTTTATTTTTATGTCCAATCTTCAATTTTCAGAAAACTTGTATACTTTTTTTTTTTTACATAGGCCTAAATAACATTGTTTGCATTATTTTCATGTCACGTAAAAAACATTTTTCTGCCTGAAAAATCCAGCTGTTTGTGTAACTGTTGGTTGTTTCATCTGCACTTATAAATAGCCTGTTTATGTAGAGTGAGGGGGTGAAGAGTGGACACGGAATATTTTAGGATGTGCACTAGGCAACAAATGCATTCAAACTGACCCTGCCCTGCCCAGACAACAAACATTTACTGGTACCCCGAATCTTTCATTTTATTTAATAAAGGATAAATATCTATTTACTTATTATAAGCTTATGTTATTTAATAAAAGCAAGCATGAATAATATTTCTTAAAAATGGACGACAATAGATCAACAAAACTGACATTATGAGGAGGAGGATGTAAAGATCAAGCAACCTGTTTCATGAAGAGGAAAAAGAAGGTATCCTGGCGGTAGTGGTGGTGATGGCGTAATACATATTATTTCAAAGTATCGTATAATTTTTCACAGTGAAAACATTTAAAAATAATAATCACTAGTAATATAGCCTACTCGTATTGTACAGCTTAAAAATCTAAATATTAAAAATTCCAGTGGTTATAAAGAGCTTTGTTTTTCTAACTGTGTATATATTTTTCGATACTTAGGTGATACGGTGTTCATACAAGGTGCAGCTGCAACACCAATTCCCTTAGTCAGAGCAATGACAGATGTTGGTAAGGAAAAATGTCTCAAGAATATACATGTGTGTCATATGCATACAGAAGGGCCAGCTCCATATACAGATAAAGACTGCAAAGGTAAAATAATTCACTGCTTTATCAGCTAAGAAAAGAATCTCTTAAATTTGATATATAAGTAATTCAAGTTGTTTAGGGGGTTGAGGGTTGATGTATCTTAACGGTATATACCTACATTCTGTCCCCTACTACATCTCTGTTTTCGTTTTAACACTTCCATCAAAATGCAGCAGTAGTACTCGTAGATTTCACCTGTATTTCGGAGATAAAAAAGGATGCATCGAGGACATAGTCATAAAAATAAATGAATAATTAAATCTTTTAGGGAATTACAGCCTATCAACCGTGTCTTAATTTTAATATCTTCAACATTTTGAAACTCTGCTAATGGCTTCATTGCCAGATGCAAGGCACTAAACAACAACATTTTGAAACTACGATAGGCGATTTTCAAGAAAATAACTAGTCCTACTTTTTTTTTTTTTTTTTTTTAATGATTTGCTGTTGTCTATAGTGATTTATTTGATATGTTTATGTACAAATTGTGTAAATTATCCTTAATTATTTTCTGTTCACAAGAACTATGAAACAGAAATATGAATTATACTTATATTGTACCATCAATGTAAGTGAATAAAAATTTCTAAGTGAAAAATGTATTCTAATTAAAACCAGATTAGTACATCAGTGAATTCTACTTATGGCAATTGATTTGGTGTTGTGGTGTTGTTGCAAGAACTGTGTACACTGTTTCATCAATATAAGAGAAAACCAGTGTTTACCTACTTAGACATAACACGTGGAGCAAGTCCTCTGCAATAGTCAAGCATCAAGTTTAGATAGAGCATGAAAGTCAAGGGATATAATGGACAGTAAAAAAAAAAAAAAAAAAAAAAAAATCAATCATACCGGAATGGGTATTTAAGAATTAATTTTATTTCCTAGAATATACCGGTATGTATAAGATACAAAAATAAATAAGTGAATAAATAAATAAATGAAAGAAAAAATAATTAATTAATTATTACTTTAAACTCTCCAGCGATATAGTCTTAATATTTGTGCTGCTTTCATGATGTTGAATAATATTTACTTTGTCAGAAATACTCAGACATGAACGTGTTTATGACATGATGCCTTACCAATATGCAAAGGCTTGGATTCTCACCGTAACAGACTACGTTGTACTGTTTTGCTACTTTCTTTAGACTCAAACGGATTCTACTAAATCAGTGGAGCAGTGCATTAGTTCTGATGTCTCGACACCTTAAGAAAGGTCAAGAAATTTCGAAGTTTATTTCTCTCTGTGTAGTATAAATTATTCAATTTTTTAAATATTGCTATATGTTTCCTTTCCATCGATGCTAACGATTTGTGGTTTTATGCTTAAATTTAAAATTCTGAAGAATAATTTAGGGTTACTACTAACCATGCCTTGAGATTTCCTGAGTGAAATACAATCACTTCTACGTTTTCACTTTTCATCATCTCTATCCTAAGACATGATTAGGTATTCCTGTTTTGCAAAGAAATATACACATCTTTCGATAACATCTGCACAGTTCTGTGTGGAGGAATTCAGCAACAGTTGTGAAAATAAAGAATGTGACAATATCTCCTTTATTCATTGTGCATGATGCAAAATCTGCTTGTGTTTCAGTCATTCATTTGGTTCTTCCCATTTTTCTTATGAATTCATACAATAAACTACGAATACGTGAATCCCATAGCCCTTATTATACAACATTATTTAAGACAAATACACGAAAATCTCGTAATGAATAGGCCATTTGTTATCTCGTGAAACCTACCTGCACCTGAGGGGAAGCAGAAAGTGGACTCCCTCCTTTGCTACGCTTCTACTCGCAGCTAGCTAGCTCCCTTACCCCCACCATAATGTTCGTACTGTAAGCTACGGTTCACATGTGTATTTGGTTTCACAAGATAACGAATAACCTATACCAGTAAAAGATTTATACGGTTATTCGTTTGTGAACCTATCTTTAATGCTGCAATGTACACTTCAAAAACCTTTTTTTTTATCCTAATCTGACAATGACTGCTGAACACATATTGTGAAATATGATTTGTAGCAACAGAGAAAAAGAATAGATTTAATGTTGCTTTTATTATCAGGCAAGTGATTAAATTATTAACTCTCATTGCACAATCAGTTTTGTACTGTGTACCTAGTAGAAATTTTGTTAGGATATTTACCTTAATGTTTGTTGTTTCCCCTTAAAACTCAGGTAATACACCCTCCTCTTAATATTACCATTTTATCGCTAAGAAAACCAGAAATTCTATTTGAATGGAACACTTTACACTATATTTAAAACTAATTTTTTATATCTTACAGTTTGTATTGGTAGCTAATATTTTGTAAATTAGTTTTTCTTCGCAATATTTTCCACTATATAACATTTTAAGGGAGATTTCAACTTGAAGATGTGGAATGTTTACTTATAAGAGTATTTCTTCCTATTCCCTGGCCTCGCTTATTTTGCTAAATAAATCAATAAATGACATCTGTATTACATGGATATAGATTCGATTGATTCTGAAATCACTTATACATCATTACCAAATCTGTCTCATTGATAATATTATTTCTGATCAGTTGAGGATGATGTACTATACATACTATCTACTGTAATAATCTCCTCAATGTTAAACTAAATCATAAGCCTTTGCCACTTTGTAGCATTGACTTTGGTTTCATTGTAATACCTATATATTTTCCGTGATTAAAATAATTGCTTCAAATCTCAAAAAAATAAATGTTAGGCTTCAGTTCACATGAACTTGATAAATAGTTTATTGGTATTTTGCAGTACAGTAATAAAAAACAAACACTAAAATAAAACTCGGATTTATCTGCTGTTTTTTTTTTCCTTACTTAAATTCTTCCAGAGATATTTCACAGTTACTCATTCTTCATGGGAGCTAATGTTCGAAGTTCGGTAGCGGAAGGAAATGCTGATTCTGTGCCGATATTTTTGTCACAAATTCCTGTTATGTTCTACCGCAAGATATTTAAACCTGCCATTTCTCTTATTCATGTAAGTATGCAATGTATATAACTAATATTTACCAACGAATTCTGTCTTACGAGGAGAAAACCGTCGTTAAAATTAGTGTATGGTCTGTTGGATGAATAAATGTTATGAACCCTATTTTTAAATAATATGAAATGTACCAGTAAATATTATTGAAGTCAGAATTGTATTTCATATTTATTTCAGAATAATTTTGTAATTCCAGTACCACATAATCTAGCAACGTTTCAGAATAACCAGAATCTTCAAATTTTCCAAAATTCTTTCGAAATGACAGATTAGGACTATGAGTACATGATTCACATCTCAAATCATTAGGGTTTGAAATGTTCGTAGGGTTTTCATAGATTCACAATTGCACTCATAATAACACAGAATAAAACCAATTGAAGACAAAACCAATTGTGTAAAAGAATAAATTTGCGGGAAAAAGAAACACAGTTGCCACACACAAATACAAAGTCATTAAAATATAAAGCTGCCACATATAAGACATGTGTCCTGGGGAAATGACACTACACTGGCCCATTATCACTTTACAATTTCTTCCCTACTCTACTCTCCTCGAGTTCCCTCTCCATTTCTTCTTTTCTTTCTTCAGTTCCATATTTCTTTTCTGTTTTGGTGTTTCCTTTCTTCCTAGATTTCTTGACTGTTGTATTTCTTCTTTTCTCTTTTCATTTTACCTTTTTTCCTTCGTTTCTTGATTGCTCTATTTCTTCTTTTTCTTTATGTTTTCACCTTGGCATCTCTCAGTGCAGTCCCTACCCGGAGATCCAATTGAGGGACTATTTTACCTCCGGAGAATTTTACACTGAGGGACTCCATGAATATAAACAGTGAAAAATATAGTGGGACTGCGTTGGTGGTAATGCATCTTATGTGGGTACGTTTTTGTTATTTGTTAGCTTAAACAAGTTTAAGCCCCCTCACCACAACAAGGTGGGTACCCACGAGAGGGAACAAGAGCCAGAACAGGTCACATTGTCACACAATTGTACCTACACTGATTTCACATTTCTGATAAACCTACTTGTCTGTGGTGTAATAATCATGATGAAGATCTGGAACACATTCTTCTATACTGTCCATCCATAAACCACAAAAGAAGTCAATTAAAATCATCAGTACCAGTTGCAGAAGACACAGCCCTGCAGTATATATTGACTACACCCCACCTCTGGCTACTAGCAACAGGCATCTATAATGAACACCGATCAAAATACCCCTCATTTCTCTTGAAAAACAACAACTGAATAGACTACAGTGAACTATACTGGACTTTATGTTGTCAGCAAACAGCTGGATACATTAAGAAGATTGATTTATGTTTTCGGCTTCTTTCTACATTTCTTGATTTCTCCATTTTTCCTTCCTACATTTCTTTATTTCTTGATTTATTTTCTTATTTCCTTTTTATTTTCCTTTTTCTTTTCTTTTTTTCTTTTTACTTTCTTTCTCCATTTCTTAATTTCTCTATTCATGGAGGAGTTTGAAAGGCAAAGTGTTTCGCACAGATTTGCACACATTAGAAGAACACCAGACTAATATTGAGTATAAATAAGAATTTCAATTGATGAACATGGATGAATGATAAAACATATACTCGCGATGACAAGCTTGTATAGGGGCGAAAAGACGACACTTTCAACTATAAGGTAGTTTCACAATCCTTTTGCATCTGCCATTGTAGGCAGTATTTTACCGGCAGATGCTCAACTGTCACCTGGGAGCCAGATCCTGTGCTACGGCAGCCATATATTTTAAGGCCCTATTTAAAACAAGTATTTCAGCTTTAAAAGGCATGATGGGGCCGATAAGCTAACACAGTAGTAATTAAAGTTTTATCAATACCGTCAATGCTTATCCATTTAACAAATTTACTGGTTTTACAATAATTTGTTACATTTTTTTTATTTTTAACGTTTTCGGCTTTATTAAGCCATCTTCAGAAGAGTTTATGCCCATATGTATGGGATTGGTACATGTGCATACAATACAAATAAATAAACCAATAAACATAACACACTATGAAAGTAATTGGACATATGGGAAAGTTAAAACATCACTGTGCTAAAACTGGCAATATAAGCCATAATCTGGGTTATTAAAATTGTTACATGCTAAGTTTAAATTAAAATACAATTGTAATTAAAACATGTTGGTATCTGTGTTGGATTCCAGATCTGACAGAGGCTTGATGAGGCAAAATCATGAGTGTTGCGGAGCTATCCTTGTAGTTGCTGAAGGAGGCAAGACAGTAACTACAAGGATAGCTCTGCAACACTCATGATTTTGCCTCATCAAGCCTCTGTCAGATCTGGAATCCAACACAGATACCAACATGTTTTAATTACAATTGTATTAAACTTAGCATGTAACAATTTTAATAAACCAGATTACGGCTTATATTGCCAGTTTTAGCACAGTGATGTTTTAACTTTCCCATATGTCCAATTACTTTCATAGTGTGTTATGTTTATTGGTTTATTTATTTGTATTGTATGCACATGTACCAATCCCATACATATGGGCATAAACTCTTCTGAAGATGGCTTAATAAAGCCGAAAACGTTAAAAATCAAATAAATGTAACAAATTATTGTAAAACCAGTAAATTTGTTAAATGGATAAGCATTGACGGTATTGATAAAACTTTAATTACTAAAGTATTTCAACATTTTTAAAAAGTATGTTACCTTTCCATAATTCTGTATATAAATTTAGTGCAAGTTAGAATTTGTATATTGCAGGTCACACCTCCTGATTGTCATGGTTACTGCAGTCTTGGGACTAGTGTTGATTGTGTACGTGCTGCTCTTATACACAGCAAAACAATCATTGGTAATTTCTCATTTCTGCTCTAATAGAAGTAGAATTTGATGTTACTATGTAATGATTAAGAGCTTCGTTACAAACATTTTGATGAATATTTAAATATTTATATAGTCACAATCATGCCATGGTATGAAAGAAAAATTTCACAACCTCGAGCGGGATTCGAACCTGCGACTTCCTGTACTCCAGTCAGGCGCTCTACCAACTGAGCTATCGAGTTCGTTTCACGCCAAAGGTTTGAAATTCTCCTCTCATACTGGCGACTCTGTTATAGAGTACTGTCCATAGCGTCTGATCTAGTCAGCACTGCTTATGGGTGGAAAGAAACATTGTAAATGTAAACTTCATCTTACGATGTTGGATGACGTATATACGTCCGTTGATGTGACATATTAATGAATATTTAAATACTTATATAGTCATAATCATGCACAGTCATCCAACATCGTAAGATGAAGTAAACATTTTGCATTTTTCAAATTATATATTAATTATATCTCTCTCTTATGCCAGATCTGCATCTATTAATATTAAATTTAAGGTAACATGTTTATTACTGACAAGTTAATCCAACAGAATTCATTTGATATGCCAAATTAACTGTGAGAACAAAAATATCTAGATTTATTTTAACATATTAATTCAGCAGATATTAGTAAATGAAGACTTAGCTTTACTGATTATAAAAATGAATTATTTTACTCATTTTATTAACATCAGAAAAAAATGTTTAAATTAGCAGAGTAGTGAAAAATAAAAGTACAGAATTTTAAATTCGAACTTGCATAAAAAAATAGTAACACTACTAATTTTCAGTTAGTTAATGAGTGTTGTAATGCTTCTCATTCTTACATTGAATACAGCATTAAATTAAACTATCATCTCTTTCTGTCACATTACGTTACTGGTAAGCGACCACTGAATATACGTATTATATTTTATACTTTTATGTCTAATAGAAATTCAACTGAGATCGTAACAGGCCATTTGGCCTAATACTTGAAGGAAATAAGAAGAAGAAGAAGATGTCTAATAGAATCGATAAAAATAAATTTTAAGTTGGTATATTTGTCAGAATATTGAAGAGGTACAATGAAAGATATGTCAGTGAGAAACCGTTTTGTTTATGATTTAAGGAACACCAGCGAGAAAAAATTCAGAGCATTTTGAAAGGTATTTTTGAAAGCTGGAGCATCACTAATTTTACTTATATTATTTCCACACTCATTGCTGTCATTACTTTTATTACGTGAACACTGATCGATATTATCATTCATTTTACTTTCACTATTGTAATTAGTTGTATTACATAATACGGAAGATCATCAGTTTCTGAATGCCATTTTCATTTTTAGTAACTTGGAAAAAAAATGCTCTATTTATGCGTCACATTACCTAAATATGTACTTTCTGTTAATCTTCTGATTTAGTTTTGACTGTTTTCTAAATTCGGCTCCACTTAATCTTCTTTGCATTCCAACTTAATAATTTATGACTTTTATAATCTATCAATCACAATATCCCACATTTAAGCATATCATAACTTGTGTACTAGTTAATTTTAACTGTTAAAATTAATAATACTGTACTTATTTGTCACGAGAATAAAATGACATATCATAACTTGTGCACTAGTTAATTTTAACTGTTAAAATTAATAATACTGTACTTATTTGTCACAAGAATAAAATGACATATCATAACTTGTGCACTAGTTAATTTTAACTGTTAAAATTAATAATACTGTACTTATTTGTCACAAGAATAAAATGACATATCATAACTTGTGCACTAGTTAATTTTAACTGTTAAAATTAATAATACTGTACTTATTTGTCACGAGAATAAAATGACATATCATAACTTGTGCACTAGTTAATTTTAACTGTTAAAATTAATAATACTGTACTTATTTGTCACGAGAATAAAATGACATATCATAACTTGTGCACTAGTTAATTTTAACTGTTAAAATTAATAATACTGTACTTATTTGTCACAAGAATAAAATGACATATCATAACTTGTGCACTAGTTAATTTTAACTGTTAAAATTAATAATACTGTACTTATTTGTCACAAGAATAAAATGACATATCATAACTTGTGCACTAGTTAATTTTAACTGTTAAAATTAATAATACTGTACTTATTTGTCACGAGAATAAAATGACATATCATAACTTGTGCACTAGTTAATTTTAACTGTTAAAATTAATAATACTGTACTTATTTGTCACGAGAATAAAATGACATATCATAACTTGTGCACTAGTTAATTTTAACTGTTAAAATTAATAATACTGTACTTATTTGTCACAAGAATAAAATGACATATCATAACTTGTGCACTAGTTAATTTTAACTGTTAAAATTAATAATACTGTACTTATTTGTCACGAGAATAAAATGACATATCATAACTTGTGCACTAGTTAATTTTAACTGTTAAAATTAATAATACTGTACTTATTTGTCACAAGAATAAAATGACATATCATAACTTGTGCACTAGTTAATTTTAACTGTTAAAATTAATAATACTGTACTTATTTGTCACGAGAATAAAATGACATATCATAACTTGTGCACTAGTTAATTTTAACTGTTAAAATTAATAATACTGTACTTATTTGTCACAAGAATAAAATGACATATCATAACTTGTGCACTAGTTAATTTTAACTGTTAAAATTAATAATACTGTACTTATTTGTCACAAGAATAAAATGACATATCATAACTTGTGCACTAGTTAATTTTAACTGTTAAAATTAATAATACTGTACTTATTTGTCACGAGAATAAAATGACATATCATAACTTGTGCACTAGTTAATTTTAACTGTTAAAATTAATAATACTGTACTTATTTGTCACAAGAATAAAATGACATATCATAACTTGTGCACTAGTTAATTTTAACTGTTAAAATTAATAATACTGTACTTATTTGTCACGAGAATAAAATGACATATCATAACTTGTGCACTAGTTAATTTTAACTGTTAAAATTAATAATACTGTACTTATTTGTCACAAGAATAAAATGACATATCATAACTTGTGCACTAGTTAATTTTAACTGTTAAAATTAATAATACTGTACTTATTTGTCACGAGAATAAAATGACATATCATAACTTGTGCACTAGTTAATTTTAACTGTTAAAATTAATAATACTGTACTTATTTGTCACGAGAATAAAATGACATATCATAACTTGTGCACTAGTTAATTTTAACTGTTAAAATTAATAATACTGTACTTATTTGTCACGAGAATAAAATGACATATCATAACTTGTGCACTAGTTAATTTTAACTGTTAAAATTAATAATACTGTACTTATTTGTCACGAGAATAAAATGACATATCATAACTTGTGCACTAGTTAATTTTAACTGTTAAAATTAATAATACTGTACTTATTTGTCACAAGAATAAAATGACATATCATAACTTGTGCACTAGTTAATTTTAACTGTTAAAATTAATAATACTGTACTTATTTGTCACGAGAATAAAATGACATATCATAACTTGTGCACTAGTTAATTTTAACTGTTAAAATTAATAATACTGTACTTATTTGTCACGAGAATAAAATGACATATCATAACTTGTGCACTAGTTAATTTTAACTGTTAAAATTAATAATACTGTACTTATTTGTCACGAGAATAAAATGACATATCATAACTTGTGCACTAGTTAATTTTAACTGTTAAAATTAATAATACTGTACTTATTTGTCACGAGAATAAAATGACATATCATAACTTGTGCACTAGTTAATTTTAACTGTTAAAATTAATAATACTGTACTTATTTGTCACGAGAATAAAATGACATATCATAACTTGTGCACTAGTTAATTTTAACTGTTAAAATTAATAATACTGTACTTATTTGTCACGAGAATAAAATGACATATCATAACTTGTGCACTAGTTAATTTTAACTGTTAAAATTAATAATACTGTACTTATTTGTCACAAGAATAAAATGACATATCATAACTTGTGTACTAGTTAATTTTAACTGTTAAAATTAATAATACTGTACTTATTTGTCACAAGAATAAAATGACATATCATAACTTGTGCACTAGTTAATTTCAACTGCCAAGATTTATAATACTTATTTGTCGCAAGAATAAAATGAAATGAAACGACAAGTATTGGAAACTGTTAGAAGTTCATGAAGTTAATCAACAATGGGATGGTTTTGAAACTACAATAAAGAATATGTTATCAACAGTGGAAGAAGATAAATATTGAACAGAAATATACCTAAATTCGCAACTTTAAATTTAAATAATAAATCGTATTTTTTTCTGACCAAATGAACTCTTTAAATTTCAGGTATTTAATCAATAAATTGCTGATGTTAGCATACATTAGGTGTTATTTTGCTTTAAAAGAACATGAGCAATCATGTAACAAGGGGCTTACACGTTTTTATTCTGCGACTCACGTGCAACAATATATAGGTAGTCTTGACTGGTATATTATAATCAGACAACCGTACTTTCTGTTACATATTACTTAAATACCTGTTGTTTGGATATATATGGGTAGAAAGTAATATAAAATGCTTGTATCATATGCGCGAGTGCATTAAATTTCTCAAATTTTCACAGCTGAAGTACAGAAAAAAAATTCTCTCTGGTACCGGGACCCGAACCCGGGTTTTCAGCTCTACATGCTGACGCTTTATCCACTAAGCTACACCGGATTCTAGTTTCGATGCCAGATTGAATCTCTCTCAGTTTAACTTCTATGTCTCTGTTCCCCTTTGGTGGTCTACCCTCATGTACTGTGTCACAGAATATGTGACAGTGGCACAATGTCCAACACTATGTACAGAGGTGCACTCATTATGAGTGACTAAGTGGCCGGGATCTGACGGAACAAGGCGAGAAAGGTAGAACTTAAACTGAGAAGGATTCAATCTGGCGTCAGACCTGGAATCTGGTGTAGCTTAGTGGATAAAATCCCGGCGCCGGAGAGAATTTTTCTCCGTCCCATTACTCTTTCATCGTATGATGACGCAGAATATCTGCATGGAAATATCATATGTACTTCGGTACATTAAAATAATATATATGATATGCGTAAATCACTTCGTGAATTAAGACTGCGCTTATTCCGTCGGATCCCGGCCAACTAGTCACTCATAACGAGTGCACCTCAGCACATGTGTGGACTTCGGTCCTACGTTCATAGAAATCTATGACGTAGTGCGGAGGGCGGCCACTAGAGGGAACCCAAGAGTTGGAACTTAAATCTGAGACGATTCTATCCGACGCCGGGGTGGTATCCGGTGTGGCTTAGTGGATAAAGCATCAGCACGTAGAGCTGAAAACCCGGGTTCAAATCCCGGCGCCGGAGAGAATTTTTCTCCGTCCCATTACTCTTTCATCGTATGATGACGCAGAATATCTGCATGGAAATATCATATGTACTTCGGTACATTAAAATAATATATATGATATGCGTAAATCACTTCGTGAATTAAGACTGCGCTTATTCCGTCGGATCCCGGCCAACTAGTCACTCATAACGAGTGCACCTCAGCACATGTGTGGACTTCGGTCCTACGTTCATAGAAATCTATGACGTAGTGCGGAGGGCGGCCACTAGAGGGAACCCAAGAGTTGGAACTTAAATCTGAGACGATTCTATCCGACGCCGGGGTGGTATCCGGTGTGGCTTAGTGGATAAAGCATCAGCACGTAGAGCTGAAAACCCGGGTTCAAATCCCGGCGCCGGAGAGAATTTTTCTCCGTTCCATTACTCTTTCATCGTATGATGACGCAGAATATCTGCATGGAAATATCATATGTACTTCGGTAAATTAAAATAATATATTAGTGGATAAAGGTCAGCATGTAGAGCTGAAAACCCGGGTCTGGGTCTCATTGCCAGAGAGAATTTTTCTCCATTCTACCTATTCTTTACCATAGGGTAATGCAGAATTCCTGCACGGAAATATATATACTTCGGTATACGTCATAGTTATAGAAAAATTGCTAGTACCAAAAATTTGCCACCCCAAGCCATGACCCATGTTGGTCTATGCCTAAATAGAGTCCTGCATAGCTGTCTTCTAACATTTGACACCAGCACACTCTTCTAACCCATACTACAGTGTCAGAATGAGATGCATTATACAGTAGTATCCTGAAGTGTGTAATTTATAAACACTGTTTTTTTTTATACATCTTGATTACACAACTTTTAACACTATATCACTTCGTAATATATATACTTTATATTCCGAACCATTTTTGTATCTCACTTTTGTGCTCGAGTTCAAACAAATACTGGGTGTTCATTTCAAAGTGTGTCATGACGTCACTGTTGATGAGTCAGCGATTTGAAGCTAGTTTCAGCTTTTATGTCAGAGAAGTTGCCTATTATTCAAGGCGTTCAATCTGAACTTGAGAACGTGTACAGTATAACTTGAACGTCGTAGCTACAGATGGCGATCTGTTCGGTCTGTGTGCTACCATAACCTCTTTCGAACTGTGTTTTGCGCGGTTAAGTCGTACGCAGGGTATTTGTTATTATCGGTTGCGTACCACAACATTCCACAATACAAATCAAATGCTCTGTGTCCATGTTGACCTTCGAAATTAATGTCAACAAATACGTAAGTAATCGTCTTAACCCTCTCCCCATATTTCGACAGTAAGAAAAAAACCCACCTCAGTACATATTTCGAAACAGTTCATAGTCCTGCCACTATTGGTGTTACCATACGTATCGGTAAGTACTCTTCAGAATGAACGCCATACTTGCTAGGCACCTTCTCTGGCACATAGGTAATACGCCTCTGCAGAAGTGTAGGAAGATTGAATTCTATAGACTCATCGGCTAGCCACATGATGGCATACAGCGACCCATGACACACTTTGAACTGAACACCCAGTACTTTTTCGCACTTGTAAACAGTAATGCTAATACAAATAGGCATTCTTACTTGTCTAATTAGTTTTATTCAGCAGAAAATTATCTTTCTGTTTATATATTTCTTACAGCACTTGTGAACCCACAGATGCCGAGGACATTTGGTGATTCTGTAATTCATGAATCACATTTTGATTATGCTGTTGAAGGAGATAGTCGAATTGTTACTGTCAAAGCAAAAGCTCCGAATGAGGCTGAAAGTAAAATAGGAAGGACAATAGCCCAAAACTTGGTAGATGATGGAGCAACTCTTCAAATGGGTATAGAGCTATAGACATAGACTGTATAATGTATGTGGGACTCTTTTCTTAAGGGTAAAATGCGTCCAAGGTACTGTATGTAGCTGATCAGTGGTCACTCACCTACAAAGGAAATTATTCGACCATGCACTTACTTTGCCTTCAGCTCCTGTTGCATTTTATAAAATACTGAAATATTACAGGAATAAAATGCTTTTAAAATTGTGCATCTTACATAAATTAGCAGAACAGAAGTGGTGTAAGTCAAAAATGGGTAATGAGGGTTAAAGTAAACATTCTGTAAAATACAGTGCAAAGTAGCAATTAATATTAAATTTATTGAAACTGTTAGTAGTCAGTGGATAGCAAGAAGGACATATTAACTGCTACTTTGCGCTGTATTTTACAGAATTTTTACTTTAAACCTCATTACCCAATTTTGACTTACACAACTTTTGCTCTGAATGGCTCAAATAGTTGTGATCTTTAAACAGTGGCCAATTCTTCCTACGTGCTAAGCGTTCTGCATATGGCAAGTAATTTTAGAATATAAATACACATTACTTGTAAATATTAAATAAGTACTAGAATTGACTGTTGCAGAAAGAGCAGATGTCACCATTTTTGGCAACATGAGTTTAGATTTTTATTGAATTAATTCCTATGAACCAGTGTGTACCGAACTTTTTAAAGGTGCGATCCAGTTTGTGACCCTCCACTACCATACGGGTACTTAACCCCACTGGAAAAATATAAATCCCTGTAAAATCGATAATTTTACTCAAAACAAATGGATACCATCCAACTTCTAATGTACTAGTACCTTCAATAGGAGAAATTGGAATATGCAAACCAATTTTCTAATTCTCTTTGGTTTCTTAGCCTGGCCTTCCTTGCTGATACATTTAAACACTTTGGATAGTAGTGGTTTGCAAGGCAACAATGTTAACATAATGGATGGATGTATATTCAAAACAACACTGACAACGCTTAGTGCAGGATGGCAAACTGATCATTTTTCAAGAGGTACCCATGTTTGGAAATGCATGGTGTGGGCGCTATGGGGCATCGAAGTTTGAGAATGGTTCAGATATGGTGATGGGTGTGCATTCCACATTTCATCAAAAAACTCAACAAGAGCGTCACATCATGGTTATGTGCTCAGTATTTCAGTCGCTGTGTGGATTTGTGCAATAAGGTTCTCCTCTGGTGTTACAGGAGTAGCATACACCATACTCTTCATAGTACCCCACAGAGAAGAGACAAGAGGTGTAAAATCTGGTGACCGTGGTGGCCATGGTACAGACCCCCCCCTCCCCTCTACTAATCCATCCATTTGGATATGTGGAATGCAGGTGGTGTTGCATATTTGCATGAAAGTGAGCTGTCAACAACGTTACTGCACTGGTACACAACACAAACTACCCAATTAGAATGCGAACCATGGATTATTGAGGGATGTGGCGCATGCGCAGGGAAGTTATTACAGGCAGTTCGTCCATCCACATTACGCTGATGGCTAATGGGTTGCATAACTGTTAGGACCAAAAAATAATCCGAAGAAACTTTGACACCCTATAGCACCCAAACCATGCATTTCCGGACATTGGTTCCCTCATGAAAAATGATCAATTTGCCGTCCTGCACAACATACTAAACGTTGTTACTGTTGTTTTGTGTCACTTTGTATATTAGGAAATACTCGTTGAAATATGTAGTCACAGAAAAAAAAAAAATGGCCGACTTTTGAAGATTTGAAGATCTTGCCACAGTCTAGTATATACAGTCGCGAAGCTTAATACGTAGTAAATATGCAAACATTGATTGTTGCTCACCACTAGGATCGCTAATATCGCCTCATTACAGGCAATGCAAAATAGTACCGTCACAGTCTATTGTTTCTAGCACCCTCAAAACTCAAGCTTCGTGACTCTATATAGTAGACTGTGATCTTACATAGCACAACTTACACCATAATGATTTAAAAACGGTTTTCAACCCTGTATTAATTGACAGTGTTACAGGAAGGTATTTCACAGCTAGTGCAAAAGGCACGAAATTAATCTGAAAATAAGATCAAATTAATGCCTCAGTCATGTAACAAACATGATACAGTACGACAACCCCGATTATGACAATTCATTGCAAGCATTCCGGTAGCTCTGTGCTTGCTCGCACATTACAAAGTTCAGGATTCTGATACTGTTGAGGAATAAGTTTTTTTTTAATTAATTATGCTGGTTATTTATCGTTTACCATCATTTTGTGTCACTGCACGATTTATAAATATTCATTACTATTAAGAATAGATCGATTTTCATCGCATTTTTTCAAATACCTTTCGTATTATAAGAACAGTCGAAGTAAAATGCATTTCAATAAGAATCAAAGCTATCTCGCGTGTACCACTGCTTTGGAGCACTGAGTATGTGCAATGCTTTGATTCTAGAATTCGGAAAATTCAGGTGGGCCATTTTTTTTTTTGGAACTGTACTTACTGATGTAATGTTGAAACTGTACTTTTTTTCACAGAGTATACATCAGTTTTGGATGAAAAGAATGCAAGAATACCTCGAGCTTGCAAAAGAAGTTCTTACATTTTTGTTAGCATTTGTAAACTCGTATTTACACAGTCTTTGATTGCCATCAAAACAAACGCGAGAAATCTCCTTGAAATTGAGAATGATATTAGTGTGTGTATCGAACACAGAGTTCAGATTTAAGAAGCTACTCTCTCAGAAATAGGCACATTCATCGTATTAAATATTTTTTTACTTTATAACTACTATAACATTAATTTATTTTCAACGTTATGTTTCTATATACAGCATAAGTATATGTTAATAAGGCGTTCTTTGTTTTATTTTTCAAATCATCTCGCAACTCCCCTCAGGTCTTTACACGACACTTTGGGAATCACTGCTCAAGAAAATAAAATAATTGTTAGTGCATTTAGATGTATTTTTAATCCCTTAACTTTTATCCATGTAAAAATTTCCTGTGAAACATACAGAAAAGGTAATATTCACAAATATCACTGAACAAAAAATTTTTACTTTTTGTCTTGCTCCGGATTAAAAATAGGTGAATATTTGTAATGTGTGCCCTAAATCTGAATTTAAAATCGAAATTGCCCCATCACGTATCATTTTCCGGGGAAAATGAATTGAATCTTTTATGAAAATTACAACACACTAGGGACTCAAAATGCCTCATAATACTTTAAAAATGTTTACTGGTTACAAAAATGATGTTACATAGTTTAAAACAGAACAACAATAAAAAATATTTCACCTGTATAATGAGAAAAATCTCGGAATTTAAACTTACATTTAAAATAATTTTCGGGATGACTTCTGTTTATAATTAAACCCGGGACTGCCTTTTACAAGGAACCAACAATTGTTTTATTTTAGTAGGTTATTTTACGACGCTTTATCAACAGCTTTGGTTATTTACCGTCTCAATGAGATGAAGGTGATAATGCCGGTGAAATGAGTCCGGGGTCCAACACCGAAAATTACCCAGCATTTACTCATATTGGGTTGAGGGAAAACCTCAGAAAAAACCTCAACCAGGTAACTTGCCCCGACCGGGAATCGAACCCGGGCCACCTGGTTTCGCGGCTAGACGTGCTAACCGTTACTCCACAGGCGTGGACCCAACAATTGTCTGCAAGCATGCTGGATGGTGATCTTCCTTTATATCGCCTTTCCATTTCAGATATTTCTTGATTAAATCTTTTTCCATGCTCGTTGCTTACCGCTCCAAGGTTAGGAGGAAAGAAATCCAAATAAGAATGTAAAAAGTGTATTTTGAGAGACATATTACACTCCATTTTCTCATATGTACTTAACATGGTTTCCACAACAAGTTCTATGTAGTTGTCTGCCCTAGAATTTCCAAGGAAATTTGAGTAAACATCTTTGAAAGCGCTTCATGCCATTTTTTCTGTAATGGAAAGTTTTTCCTCAAACAAAGAGTCCGCCATAATTTTGTGAATTTGTGGACTGATGAAAGTGCCCTCTTTTAATTTGCATTCATTCAAAAGGTAAACTTTTCTTTTTAATACTGAAAACCGCACCCTTGTTTGTTCATTGCGTAGACCTCACTTTGAACTGTTAAGTACAAAAGAACATGCCAACAACCATAAGAAACCGAAAATAAGTTATAAATTCATAAATGCATTAGCTTTTGATTTGGTTTACAACTCCTAACCTGTGCCAGATGTTTCCTGGGAGAGCACTTATCGAAAAGTGAAATCATAGCATATCTTAAAAACCTTACATGATACGAAGAAAAGAGATACATTTTTGGATTCAGCACACACCAAACCATAAGGGACATATTGTTTTAAGTTGGAGCAAAATTCTTGTTCAGTGCAATTGATTTCCTATGTTTAATCCCAAGTATAGTAAACTGTGTTACACAATGTGTATAGTTTCATCATAACACGTTTCAGGGCATTTATAATCAACGAATCATTAGTGCTCATTTCGTTGTAGGAATTGGTAGCATACCTGATGCAGTATTAACAGCTCTGAATGATCACAAGGATCTCGGTATACACTCAGAAATGTTCAGTGACGGAGTTCTGAATTTAGTTGAGTGTGGAGCAATAACAAACCACAAGAAGTCGATGCATAAGGGGAAAATAATTGGAAGCTTTATGATTGGAAGTCAAAAGTTGTATGATTTTGTTGATGATAACCCCTCCATTGGTAAGTAAAAATAAAGGGAGCGGAAGCTGATATGTTTGTGAAATATTCTATAAGTCATTCATTTGAGATCAATTATTTATTTAATGAAAGAAGTGCATAGAACTTATGTACAGTAGTGGCAAAAAAAACTGAACCGACCCTTGCAGCTGATTTCAGAGTCACAGATTCAAATTTTGCTAGTCACAAACACATTTGACTGCCTCCGTTGTCTGTTTGTCAGCATGCTGGCTTGCAGATCCGGAGGTCCCGGGTTCGATTCCCGGGCTCGGCTCCCGGTGAATTTTTCTTGAAGAAGAAAAAATTACCTGGGTGTCTAGAGTCTGGAAATTTGTATGAATGTGAGTGTGCCGGGTTAATATTAATTAACCAATCTTCAAAATATAAAATACATCAGGACTGTCGCTGGGCAGTAATCTGAACACACGTTTCAGCGTCACATTGTTGACAAGTAACTCCATCTGTTAGCACAACCATAAAGCATCTAATAGATACTATAGAGTTACCAACAACGAAAAAAAAAAAAAAACACATCCATCTTGTATAATTAATTATAACAATGAAATTTATTGCATTTGTTTGATTCTTACCGTGTTTTGTTTCCTTCAGTGCCTCAAACTTTCAGAATAAAAAACTTTGAGTTTTATTTTCATCTGACATCAGTATTACATTTCTACCTCTATTCGGCAAAGATAACTGCGTATTTTTACATTAAATAGCAGTCCATACCTCTGGCTTCACAATCCATATTGAAATTACCACAGTTTGACACAATTCACAGCACAGGATTCTTTTGTATCAGCTACAAGAGTCTGTCCGTTTTTTTTTGTCACTACTGTACATGGAAATCTACCACATAATATTAATAGCAATGTGTGTATATATACTGTGTGTGTATGTATATATATATATATATATATATATATATATATATATATATATATATATATATATATAAGTTCCAAAGATGAAATGTTGGTAAATTAGATATTGGATGCTCAAGAAAGTGCATGAAATGTTGGTAAATTAGATATTGGATGCTCAAGAAAGTGCCTGTTTTATATGAATGAACGTTTTGAGAATCTGAAAACAGATATACATAAATTATTGAGTTTCATATTGCCTATTTTTATCTTTCTCACATAAATGTCTTTGTTTATTGCCTTAGTGTTTAACATTTATTTTTAAAAATTACTAAATTTTATAGATATTCCAGTACCGCTTTGCTATAATTTTCCTTTGTATTTGATCCTCCCCTAAAAATGTCATTGTTTTCAAAATATTTTATTGAATGAATGAAAAATCGAAAGAGAATTGGGAGGACAAATTTAAAAGGTACGCAAAACGCGTCCTTGCAAGAGGTTGGGGGCTGTACAAAACTAAATATGTGAGCTCCAAGCCTGTTGGCCACTAGTCTCACTCCCGGTTACACTGCTCCACTGAAGGAGGTCTAGAAAATTTTGAAGGGGAAGCCGAAATTGGACGTAATCTCTTAGGTACCACATACGCGAGGGGGACTAATATTTTATTAAATTTTGCTGTGTTTATATTCCCCCTATAGATTGTCCTCTGTATTGGTAGTTAAAACCTACCATCCACAAAAAAGGAGAATTCTTTATTTTTTGTCATATTTGTCATACTACTGTTTTGTAAATTTGGCTGAATTTTGAGGTCATGTTCCACTCCATGACTTACTAATCTTTCTTAACGTTGTCGGAAATCTTACATTGGTCAATAAATGTGAAATGGGACCTCAAATTAAACTCTCTTTCTTATTAATTTTTCCAGAAATGCGTGAAATCGACTATGTCAATAATACACATATAGTTGCAAATCAAGCAAAAATGACTGCAATTAATTCATGTATCAGTGTGGATCTAACAGGACAAGTAAACTCAGATTCTATTGGAACTAGAATGTTCTCAGGTATGGGTATAATTTTATTATAACATAAAGAATTTCTTTTGCTTCTATATCAGTTGTTTGTGTGGAGTTATGGAATGAAATGCAAGTACAAAAGAAAACAATATTACACTTTTTTACTTACTGCTGTTATCCGTATTTTGAACTACAGTGAAACCTCTCGTTACGGACACCTCCAAGATACGGACACTCCTCATATACGGACAGATTTTTATGTCCCAACTGAAATAATATAGAAATAATGATAAATTTAACTCTCGTTTACGGACACTCTCAGACACGGACACGGACAGCTGTTTCACAGTCCTAAAGCTTGCTTTATCTCCTGACTGCGGATAAAATTTGAATTTCAAGACCTAATGTGTTACAAAAATGGAAAATTTTGTTTTGATAGCTGTACAGAAATTCCTTAACATGAAAGAAGACAATAAGGGTCTCGTAGGCTACCTCTAGCCCAACCGGCTAGCCCTTGTTAGCTGCAAGAGGGTGGATAAACAAAGTCATAAAATTTAACCTGTCTGATGGGTCCAAGATTTCCGCGATCGTGAAATTGTATTCGACACATGATGGGGTTAGTAGGATTATTCTCTTCACTTCAATCAGTTGTTCTGTTTCGAGAGACATGGCACCTGAACGTAAAGGTTGAGTTGAAAACTGTAAATTACAGTACTGCATAACTGTAGAACTAGAATAAAACTGCATGTACTGTATTTTTCTTTTTCGGTCTTATCTACTGTAGTTCAAAGTTGCAAAGAATTAACTGTAGTACAGTAGACTGTATTTAGAATTAAACTACACTAATACATTTCATTTAAAGTGTGAAGGGATACATAATGAATATTATAAATTTACTGTTAGATTGGGGAGCCTCCCTCCCAATAAAGGACACCTCCCAGATGCGGACAGATTGTTACGTCCCCTCGATGTCCGTAAACAAGAGGTTTCACTGTATAGTAATTACTGATTTGAATATATAGGTCTATAGCATAATTTGAACTTTGGTAAATAATTTTCTGGGTTCTACCAATGTTGATATTTACTTTCTTGGCTCATTCGGTCTGTTTTCCCAAATAAGTTTTTCAACATGTTGAATCTTTTATACGTTGACAGAAGTCACAGAACTTGCAACATGTGGCAGGTGCGCCCATCTTTGATTTGCACCACTCAAAGACTACCGAACAAAATAAACAGTTTCGTCGTCCATTTTAACTGCTTTTTTGCATATCTACACGACTGAACTTTCACTTATTTGTTGATGTGTACTTACGCTATTAACATAACAGGAGTTCTGCAAGTCCCTGAAATAGGGATCAGATGCCCAATGTGCATTATTTTTTTAGCAACTCTCATATTTTTGCATCTACATATCCATATTACTTGAACTAAATAAGATTTAGGAGCATTGTGTTTACAAATACATCTCCACAATCACTCACTGATTTACTCATTTTTCACACACACAAGGAAATTCACTGAACTTCCATTTTCTTTCACTCGTTAAATTCAGTTAATTAAACAATTCAATCACACACATATATCTTGAAATTTTATACGTATGTAATTGGGAGAC
Organism: Periplaneta americana; assembly: GCF_040183065.1. Classification (NCBI taxonomy): domain Eukaryota; kingdom Metazoa; phylum Arthropoda; class Insecta; order Blattodea; family Blattidae; genus Periplaneta; species Periplaneta americana. The sequence continues at coordinate 35,484,163 of NC_091120.1, read as the reverse complement.
CTGCTAAAAATGTAATATTTCTCCTGCTGAACGGTTAATTATTAAGACATGAAAAGTTAGAAATATGTTGGACATCCACGAAAGTTTTCTTGATTCTTCAGCGCTTATCAAATATGTATGCCATTTAAATTTGTTAATAATAATTTTATGTGATGTGAATATAATATTTATTACAGTATTTTGTAACATTCTCAGATTAACTTAGAACTATTCTTGTAGGATTTGGAGGTCAGCTTGATTTCGTTCATGGTGCTGGAATTGCTTCTGATGGAAAAGGAAAACCTATCATTGCCATGCAATCTGTAACTAATAAAGGTGAAAGCAAAATTGTTCCATATCTCAAACAAGGTACTTCACAATATATTAAAAGTATATTAGCTATATTGTATTAAGTAGTTTTAATCCAGTGTTACTGTGGAGTGTTTCTTCAAGGGTTAGAATATTTTTGCTTGTAAGATATTCTTGAGTGCATGTATCCTTATCTATACTAATAATAAATCTGTAACCAAAATTTTTCTAGTAATTTTCGATTTTCCAAAAATAATTGGTGTTGACATGTATAATTAACCATCTTGAAACCGAAAATCGCTTTTTTGAAATTTTTGTTTATATGTCTGTCTGTATGTTTGTTACCTTTTCACGCGATAATGGATGAACCGATTTATATGAAAATTGAAATATAAATTAAGTTCGTTGTAACTTAGATTTTAGGCTATATGGCATTCAAAATACTTTATTTAAAAGGGAGGTTATAAGGGGGCTTGAATTAAATAAATCGAAATATCTCCCTTATTATTAATTTTTGTGAAAAATGTTGCATAACAAAAGTTTCTTTAAAAATGATTTCCGATACGTTTCATTCCAAGTAAAATTTTGATGAGACCAAATTGCACCAAAAACGGATGTTCTCTGAACCAATTGATACTTTAATTATTTGCATGTAATAACAATAAAGAAATATGTTAAAGGAATTATCATTGCACTAAATGAGTGGTTTCTGGACCAAAATGATCGCATTTTAATTATTTAAATACAATTTAAATTAAGTGACATATTAAACGATTTATCCTTCTATCAAACACGAATGTTCCTTGGACCAGATGTCCTATTTTAATTAAGTAATTACTTTATATTTATTTCTAACAAGTGCAGCGGAGCGCACGGGTACAGCTAGTTATAGATAATGTTTTCATGTGGCAAGCCTGTGATCCAGGCAGAACAGTGACTTTTCTCCAGGTACTCCGGTTTCCCTGTGACATCCAACAATACCGCATCATCATCATCAATTAGGAGTATAATGTGGACTGACCACCTGTGGTCCACACTGTATTGTCCCTGATGAACTAAGTGGTTTATGCCTCTCAGCACTAGTGATATCTATGAGTCACCTTCGTTGTCAGATCGAATAAGCAGCGTTTTTCATGTGACACACTAAAGGTATAGTTTAAAATCCTACAGCACACTCATATAATCTGAAACTGTGATTTCCAACTAATGGGGAATTTTGAGGGTTTAGGAGGGGATGAGGGCTATAAAATACAAACAATGAGACAAACGTATATGCATGAGAAATATAACATTCCCACTAGTCAGTGAAATGTTTCTGGTCTTTTGTTTGGTGCACGTGGCACACTCCCTAAATTCACATGTGATATTTTAAAAGCACTCGGACTCCGATTTTTTGAAATTCAAAAAAATTTGTTGAATATTCTTAAGGATTCAATCCAAATATTACATTACCATTTATATTTTGGCCATTGATGATTGTGTTGGGTTTGCATTTCTCTGAATTTTTTATTAAACAATTCCTGACTTTCTAAATTATTCTGTAGTGCTTTTATACTGGATCTTTATGGTCACCCTCATTGAGGGCAGATTATTTACTTTAAATATTTATATAAAATAAAATATTTTCAATTTTATATGCATTACTTTTAGTCAATATAGGACAGAATGATAGATTAATGAATAGTAATTTTATTTATTTATTTTATTCCATAGATCTTACATGAGCAATGAAGCTTTAAGATGTGGAACAAGTCAAAATTTTACAATATTACAATTACAATTTTTACAAATTTTTACAGTTTTACAATTTAGTAATTTTCTACAATTTTGTGCAATTTTTTACAATATTTTGGCGAGATGTAGTGAGATGAGGTGAGGTCCGAGGATTCGCCAAAAGATTACCCGGCATTTGCCTTTTGGTTGGGGAAAACCTCGGAAAAACCCAACCAAGTAATCAAATCAAAGGGGTTGATGCCAAGTATTCGCCATAGACCATCCGGCTTCAGTCCCACAGCTGGGGAAAACCTCGGAAGAAAAGATTTGGAATTCTTCGGTTTCATCCATGGGTCAGATCCCCCATTATTCGAAACACTAATGCTATCCTTCAAAGCTCAAAGAGCACATGGGACAAAAAAGTTGAGAAGAGAAACAAAATACGTATTATTCACAAATAGAACTAACACATCTTTTGTATTTTTATTTGAAATTTATGACAAATATAAAATTATACGTTAGAAAATTATTACAATGCAATATTAGTGTGGTAATACTCGTACTATGGTATTATGCTTGTTTTCTTAATTTCCTATTTATAAAATATGAAAACACAGTATTATTACGTGCTTTGCAAAGTTATATTTTAATGTACGCTTTTTTTCATCAAGACAAGTAAAATACGATATTTTTTAAGATTCATATGATATTCTAACTTTAGTGACGTGGCAACCCAGGCTGCGTATTCAGTCATTCTCTTCTCAACCAATTGCACATTATGCTCACATGGTGAAAAAATAATAATCATGAAATTATTCATACATCTTGATTACACAACTTTTAACACTGTATCACTTTGGAATATGTATGATAAGACTTTCTTGTGTTAAATTCTACAACTCTAACATAATAGACAACATAATACGTAAGATAAAACATAATCACAAAAAACATAAGAATTCAACACAGACACAAGAACACAAAAAATATATCACACTAACATACGAAAACAAAAACACACACAAAATTGCAACCTCATTCAAGAAATTAAATTACAACATCGCATACAGAACAAATAACACTCTACAAAAACGTTACAAGGAACACATCGCAAATGCTAACCACATCCACAGAGACATCAACACAGACATGGAAATACTACATATCCAATCAAAAAGCCAGAAACTAAACACACTAGAACAATATGAAATATACAGACACACGAAAACACACCCCAACGAAATTCTCAACACACAACTCAATTTCAAAACAGATACACTCTTTAACTCTACACTATACCACACGAACGCACCCTCACAGGAAACAGAACAAGAGGCGCCAAGACCAACAATGACCTGTTCTGAAGATGACCCATAAATAGGTCGAAACATTTAAACAAGGTACGTTAGAATTTAACACAAGAAAGTCTTATCATACATATTCCGAAGATGAAATTATCGTCACAATTTTATATGCAAGTGTGATATTTTATTAATTTTTCACGAAATATTTTAAAAACGTTCACCAAAAATACATGGTCCTATTACCATGTTCCTTCATCAGTTCTGCACACTGAAAGAAGCTACTGGTTCCATTTATTCAGTTTTCACACATACAGTTAAAGTTCCGCCAGGGGCAACAGGCACTATTATGTTTAGGCATTTCGTGTTGACGTAGGTTGCATGGCATGCTCCTATCTCTGCGAATTTTGTGAACTATTGCTTCCTTGTGGTTGTCATGTAAGTAGTAGTGCGTAGAAGAAAATGATCACGCGGAAGAAATACTTTTGCTGAGTGATTAGCAAAGAGAATAAAGTTAAAGGGAATGCAAAGGTGTCTGTCCATTGCACTGCTATAGTTGTCTTCCATTCCCGTACAGGTGCTGGAGTTGTGACCACGAGGGCTCATGTGCAATATGTTGTCACAGAACATGGAATTGCTGATCTGTACGGGAAGTCTCTAAGTCAGAGAGCATATGCCCTCATAAATATTGCTGATCCTAAGCACAGAGATTTTCTCACAAAGGCAGCCTGTGAACGACTGAAAGTCTTGCCATCACCATGAACAAGTGTTTTTGTATGATGTATTAACTGTACTGCTAAATGTGGCGATTATCTTAATATATTGAGTTCAATATATTGTTGTCTCTTGTTTCCTGTGTTTTCCTGTGTTATTGTAAGAAACGTATTGTGAAATAAAAATTTCTGAAATTTCTACATGCAATTTATTATTCTTTTTATAAATATAGAAAGATAACACAGGCCTGCGAAATTAAATTTTTGTTTTGCGGCCTCTAATCTAATTTTGGTGTACTGAATTGAAATTTGCTTACAATTTTTTTCGTCTCACGTACGGGTTTTTTTTTTTTTTTTTTTTTTTTTTTTGGTATGCAAAACAAAGCAGAAGAGAAAATAGTTTTTTCCCACGGTATGTTGGAAATTTCGTGATTCATTTTAAACTGTTGTATCCATAAAATTGATTTATCATGTTTTGCAATGTTTCGCGCATTTTAAAGTGCATTTAAGAAATAAATTGCTCAAAATTAATTATTTTATTTTGCCACCGTAGTGGCCACGAAACAAAAGTAAAAATATGAAAAAGAAAACTGCTTCTGATGAGACATACGCACAACATGTCTCATCTATCTCGTTATAAAGCTTTTAGAACTAAAGTTGCATATTATCAATTTCAATGTAAATACATTGCACAGGCCTGCGACAATATTGTAGTACAGAATATTTTATGTGATAAATGTCAAATCGAATTCTGTTTTTGCGTATCAGGTACAGATTATACACAATTCTGTATTTAACATAAAACCACAGTCTAGTATATACAGTCACGAAGCTCAATAGTAAATATGCATGTATAGTAAATATGCATCCATTCCTAACCACTAGGATCGCTAATATCGCCTCATTACAGACAATGCGAAATAGTACAGTCCATCTGCCTGTTTGTGTACAACAATTTGCCCGAAACTATGGTCAGCTTTTGTCCATTCACTAACTACAAGTCAATTTATTTGGGAATGATTCAAATGAAATATAGCTGTAACAATAATTTTACTAAAGAAATTCGTATTTATTTTAAATAAAAAAAAATAAAATGGCGATGAATTGGAAATGGACCCAAAAATTGTTTTTTTTTTTCTCCTTGGACGAGAGGAAGAGATGAATGAAATGAGCTGCGAATATGTTCCCTGACTCCTATGATCCGGAGGAATTAACTGTTAACCTCTGCAGTTGAAAGCATTGTTAAATAAAGTATCACCACTACTATATACGAAAATAAATCGCTTTGAGAATTGTCTACAATATCGTTTAGGAATGCAGAATCTATTAAAACATAAAAAGTGCAAGCTGTTTACATAAAAACAAAAAAAAAAACTCACGATCAAGAATGACGTCTAAAATATTGTTATAAATGTTACGATGCCAATCAAAACAAAGCATTAAAAATCAATTATAAACATTTATTGCAAAAGATAGATACAGTGCATACATTTTATCTTCTTCCGCTCGCGGATGTAGAGCGGACGCGGCAGTGCACAGTGCAGCTATGCATATGCGAACAGAGCAGAGTGAGATAAAATGTATGCACTGTATTTTAAGTTCCCTTGTTACGGAAGTGTTTCCTGTACACCCAGTCAAATCGAAACAAGGAGTTAGAAAATGAAGTGTTCCAATGCCGTGTACGGTCTCGTCACAATTATACCTATCTTTATGTTACCATACAGGGTGTTTCAAAAGTAATGGTAAAACAGTTACAGATGAAAAGTACAAACTAACCCAAGCAAGAAAAAAAGCTCCAGTACACATTGGTCCGCAAATTAACCGTTGTCGAGTTAATGCACATTTTTTGTTGAGGTCTCTCGCTGACTAAGAGCAGACGTGTAGATATCCCTAACTGAATTCTACCTAGAGGTGTTCAAAATGCTGTCCGTGCATCTGAACGCAACGTTGTTCTCTTCTCTGTAGTGAGCTACGAATGCTCTCGGGCAGTAATTATATGCACTGCAGGTTTTCCACAGACCTACCGGCGATCCTTTTGAGAAATCGGGCGATTTACTGCTACTGTAGTAAGCTTTGCTCTTATCGCTGTCAACACTTAGGTCATAATTATAAGGGGCCCTTTTAATGTTACTGTTATTCACAGAAGATTCTTTCCACAGACGCCACATCTTCCATCACGTTTACCTTCATGGTATGTACGTACATTAGAGGAGTCAAGACCTGCCCTGTGATTTTATCATGTGCCGTGTCTATATCACCAGGATATGGAGGTTTTAATCTGAGATGAACTTTCGTATCGGTAGATTCGTATAAAACAGCCGTGGCGAAAATGTGATTGTGCGCCGAGTCACTGTGTAACCTGCAACGTGCATAGCACCTAAGGAGGGAGGAGGAAACCCGAAGGGGAAGTGAAGCAACTGTCTGACTTATTAACGGATTTCATTTTCCTTACGTCGAGCACTTACATACAGTTTTATACAGTACAAGGCTACAAACTAATGTTTAGTACGTGTAACGAAGAAAGAAATGAACAGTGAAACATATGACACATTATCGCAACCTAAAATTAACTAGCTTCAGGATGTTTCTGCGACAGAGTTTCAAAATCAGGAATGATGTCACTTACTGCCAGTCGTAGTTGATCACGAAGGTATTTGTCTGTCAGTCGTGATCTAAATTTGGTTTTTACTATTTTCATTGATGAAAATAATTTTTCACAAACAGAAGTTGTAGCGAACATGGCTTCAAAAAGAAAGCGAAAGAACGAAGCTTCGGATATTTATTTTTTGGCAAAGTTTTAAAAAGTTCAACATTTGTCAAGTCCTTACATCTAGCTTTCATTTATCATCACATTGTAAATCAGTGAGTTTAAATTGAAGATCTAACCGCATTATTCGTACATCTGCTGAAAAAGGATCGACGTACAGAGATAATAATAATAATAATAATAATAATAATAATAATAATAACAACAACAACAACACTTAACCTTTTAATGTTTCATGAGTGAGATGTAGTATAATGCCGTTTTATGTTATACAACCGTTTTCCTCGTAATACTTGTGAACAAATCATACATTTAATATTCTCATCATATTGGCAGCAAAAAATGTGTCCTCCCATCCTACTTGAAACTTTCGTTTTTGTAGATGTACATGTATTCGAGAGAGACATTGCGATGATATGCCACTCGCAGATCAGAGACAAATACAAATGAAACGGAGTTTGACTCCAGTGAGTGAGAGGGTGGGGGTTGTGGGAGGTAGAAGGCAAGAGAAACCATTGCGAGCCACAATGTGCTCGTGAGTCAGATATTCGCCACGGCTGTAATATAGCTTATTCTTTTTCCTCTCACACAGCTCGCATACCAGGTCTCGCCTCTTCACCTGTAGACTACATTCAATCTGCTCCAATTTGACCTAACCATACATTGCTGCCTACTGTGTTTACTCGAGGCTCGTGCCTCCCCCTCCTTAACACACCCCTCCATTCAATCAGCCGGTCGAAATAACTCCGTCCGTACTGCACACCGTGTTCGAACCACTTCGTTTTCGTCTGTTGACCGGATCAATTCTTATACTCTTGGTAGGACTGTAATTTCCTGTTGTGGTAAATAATTAACCCGTAAAACGTGTGATGTTACTAAAGTTTTGTTTAACGAAACATTCATCTTAATACAATTACGGTTAAAATATTCATATTAGGAAATAAACACTTTAAACTAGAAGATGAAGAAGAAGAGGAGGTGGAATATCTTCTGGAGCATTAGGAACGGAAGAAAACATCAGGTAATGCAATAATATAATTAAAGTTAAATATTGTAAAACTGTTCCTTGGTTAACGTCCATGTAATTTCCTGTGAAGATGAGCTTGGTTCATGTTAATGTGGCACTGTTATAGATAACTGTAGGTTTATGAATATTTTATTGTCGGTAAAATTTTACATCTTAGTAAAAGTAAAAAAAAACGTATCTCGCAAACGAATTTCACAAAGAAGATGACAGTCTTTGCACGCAGTAATAATTATGATACCGGCAGAATGGCCGCACATCAAACCTAGTTTTAAGTAACCTCATAAGTATTTGTACGAAATACAGGATCCGATAGACGAACGGGCGATTATAAAGGGTTGGTTATCGACTCAAGAATTTATTTTTTCAAATGACATACGTGCGATCACGAAGTATTCTGCCATTTATTTCTTGAAAAGCGACTATAATTGAAATGGAAATGAATCGATTATTTTTAAGACCCCGTAAGTTACAAATTTTGTCATTTTCGTTTTATGTAAAAAAATGAAAGTCGCAACCTAGACGCGTCATTTTATGTTGGAATACCAAGTCTGGTGTATAGAATGGCTGTGAGAACAACGCATATGAAGAGCACAGGAAAAGAAGGTGCTTAGTCTACTTTACCAAATTTTTCAGGAGAGCAATTTCAAAGTTTGAAACCAAATTCCATGGATACTAACGGAGAAAATTAAGTCAGTATGGAAGAACAGGTTATATAAATGAAGTTTAATTTATGTTTGCATCCTTATTATTGAAAATTGCTGTTTTATTGACATTTATTTAAAGTAATGTCATAAGTTACAGGGAAAAAACGTACCGTAAACTGGGGTAAAAAGGATCACATGTGGTAAAGTGGATCATATGTGTATTGCCTAGATAAGGCAGCGCCACATGGATCACACATGAAAAGAAAATCTTTCTTCTATAAGTGCCACTAAAAATAGTTTTCTTTGCATGTGTGAACCATGTGGTGCTGACTTATCTAACAATACACATATGATCCACTTTACCACATATGATCCTCTTTACCCCAGTTTACGGTACTTCTTATGAACGGAGGAATTACTTTTAGATAAAATACCACAAGTAAAGTTGTCTTCTTCGGTAAACGTGTTTGTATTGTGTGTTTGTGCATAATTATGTGTGTATGAGTATTTTGAATTAACATTCAGCATTTCATATTGTACAGTCGTACAGTGTGCAATAACGCAAATCTAGCTGGACAAAATTAATAACTTCTCTGCATTCAAACGGATTGTTATGAAACTTTGTACAGACCTTATAGATAGCACATAATTATATGTAGTTGCTTTCGTTTTGAAACTCCATAAGTCACAGACTTAAAGGGGTTTCTCAAGGTTTCACCGATATAAAATGCTTTCCCTGCAGTTAGTTGTTGACAAACTGGGTTTCTCAACCTATACGAATATATTTCACTGCTATAGAGTGCATTCCTTATGCCAGCTATTTGATAATATGACAGTCATTCATACATTAAATCAAGTTGTGTTTATTTTGGTGTAATATTCGTTCTGATTTTGTTCACGACGCCTACATATCTTCAGTGGATAACAGTGAGATAAATGAACCTGTTAGATAAAAATTATCGAAAAGGGTAACAAGATTAATATAGCCACTGTGATGCTAGAAAAAGAGAGCATATCGTACTTGCATAGCCTTCCAATAAATGTAAAGAAAATCGAGAATTTGAGAACATTTCAGGGATATTTCCTTATGAAGAGGAAATTCAAAGTTTCTCGAAGAGTGTATATGATTGAAACAAAACAGAAGAGAGATTAAACATTTTCTGTGTAGTTTCATGAATTTTTTTTCTTGTGTGCCTCAGCACAACTTGTTAATAATTAATAATAATAATAATAATAATAATAATAATAATATAATAATAATAATAATAATAATAATAATAATAAACTGCCCCCCATTGATGGTAGCCGTTACGGACTCAGATATCCTAAAAAAATTATTATACATATGTAAACATAGATATTAAATTTTAAAGAGGGGAAACAGAAAAGGGTGTGAAAAATTACAATTGCTATTAATGTGGCACCATGTGATTAATTAGGATTTGGCAGGATTTTTTAACACAATTATCACAATGTCATCCCTCAGAGATGTTGGCAGAGCAAACTGCCGTCGAAATTCTTCGAAAAAAGCTGGTATAGTCCCTTGAGCACCTATGAGCAAGCCGAATACCTCAACGTGAATTAAGGCATATTTCAGCTTGAAATAGTTGACTGTAGGCTCATAGATCGACTCCTTCTCAAGGTGGACCTCGGCTGACTGATGACATTCTACTTCAAAACGTATCGTGGGGTCCACAATGATGCCCTGTTTAGTGTCAGCATTGTACGCTGAAATATCTACTCGTCTCGTTGACAAGAGACAGGAGATTTCTTCTTCTACTATCCAGCCCTTATTTCTTAATGCGGCAGCAATTTTGGATCTTACAAGATGATGTCTAGAGTTCCTCAAGAGCAATCCCTGTTCACAGAATCCCAAGACGTGTGCTAAAGTTTCAATCTCCGGGCACAATATAAGTAAACAAATTATTGCAACACAAATATGTTACTTTATAAATAGAGTCTGAATTTATTGGTTTTCTTAATATAATAAAAAAAATATTGTTCACTACTTCCGGTCCGGAGCTGGTTTCTCTGTGAGCGCGAGCGCGCTCGGAGAGAGACTTACTCCCAGCCCTGCGTTATACAGCCTTGTCCGAGTTACAGTCAACGTTTATTTTGATTTAAAAACGTTGTTAATGACACAGAAACCTTTATGAAATTGTTCAATTCCGTATTAATATCAGAATGCCTCTTCATATGAAGAGAAAATATATTGTATGCTCTTCTTTAATTACCTTATCATAAACCTACAGCATACTCAGCATTTGTAAACCGAAAAAAATTCAAACCAACACAATTGTAGCTTCATTCCTGAAAATGGGTGACATATTTTATTTATCGATGTATCCCTGATACAGTGTAGATCCCCCCCCCCTCCCCGTTACTGATGAATAGAATTGAGGCTTCGAGTCATTGCTGTGTGGTATTTCGCGACTATGTTGCAAACAAAACAGTGACTGCAAGAGAGGATGAAGTCTTCATCTTAACAAGTTCCTGACGATCTGGAGTTGCGCTCGGGCGCGGGTTCGATTCTCGCTTGGACTGAATACCTGGTTGGGTTTTTTCCGAGGTTTTCCCCAACCGTAAGGCAAATGTCAGGTAATCTATGGCGAATCCTCGACCTCATCTCACCAAATATCATCTCGCTATTACTAATCCCATCGACGTTAAATTAATAACCTCGTAGTTGATAAAGCGTCGTTAAATAACCAAGTAAAAAAAGTTTCTTCATGTCTGTCTCTATCAAGAGATACGTACATAAATACCATTTTGAGAATTGTGTAAACGTTTCTCGATGTCAATTAAGATATTAAATTTAGAAATGAGTACCGAAAAGGACATTTTTCTTGCAGCTGCAGATTTTATCTTTATTTACATTTTCCTTCCCACTGTAAGCTTACCGTGTATCATGTACATTTGAGCCAACAATAAGGCATCAGTAGTTACGCATGATTGATAAAGTTTTAATGAGGATCCGCCATTTATGACTCTTCTCTCACACCTCAAGCTCAGTGGCATTTTCTGTTACCTCGCACAGTTATCGCGAAATCTGTCGTCGTTTTTACTGAAGTACAGTAACTTCAGATTCTAAAACCTCTTTAGCAGGAAAAAGTTTATAAATAACTTAAAAATAAATACAAGTGCATTTTATGTCACGAGAGATGTTCAAAGTGTTCTCCTTCAGCTTCAATACATGTTTGACATCCCCGAAGATTGTTCTGAAATATTTAACTAATCTCTTCTTGCGAAATGTTCCAAATATCTTGTCGGATATTTCGCATAACTTAAAATAATAACTCGTAATATGCTATACACCATTCTCAAACAATTAGATAAAATATTAAGTTGCATTACACTGCGCACGAATGAGTAATCCCTTCACTGTTCTCAAACAATAAAGAAAAAACACTGTAGCTAATATTACATTACGCACGAATAAATAATTCCATCACTAGCTCACAATAGACGAGGTGAACTGCACGTATGCAACATCCAAAAATCGTCCTCGGAACTGCGGCAAATACGACAGGCGTACTGTCGGAGGCAACGTTTCTGTATGTCTCATGACGTCATGTACGGAGGACTGTATTTGCTCAACAAACATACATGAAATGTTGCTGTTGTAATTTTGTCCATTTAAACTTTTGTTGAGAATATAGTTACATAGTAAACGATGTTAAGTATTTAACTTTGTGATAAAAACAGACTTTCCAATAATTACCACAAATCCTGTGTACGCTAAAATTTGCTAGCACCTGTGTTACCCTTCAGTTTCATAGAAACGGCACGTAAGTGCTCATTTGGGGGATCATGCAACGGTGAAACATAGGCCTTGAAGGTACGGTCACACGTCGCTACTTTTGCAGCGCTGCAGTACAAAAAACTGCGCAACTCTTGTACTGCGACGTGTGAACAACGGTGCAACCCGAAAAGTAGCGGCTGCCGAACCTGCTGCCCGCTACTTTTTCATGCTGCGCGCAGCTTAAAAGTAGCGACGTGTGAACAGGGTTCTCAGGGTTGCAGCCGCAGCATTTTTGATATCGGTTTTGTTGAAACTTTTGCTGCGGTTGCAACCAGTGTTACCACCCAAATGTGCCAATGATACTTTTATTGTTTGGATATATTTTAATGTTAGATGTGATGAAAATAAATTATTTGTAACAGTTATTAAATACACAACACAGCCTGAGCTTAATTGCTGACGATATAATTCATTTTTTTAATTTTCCGTAGCGTAGTTCCAAACAGGAGGGTTGCCAACATTGATTACGTGAATATGCTGTTGGTTATCATTTAAGTATATAGGGGTTTTTAAAAGCTTTATAGTAAAAATTATGTCAATTTCTGAATACTAGATACGACAGAAAAGCAAAAAAATAGATAAGGAAGCTTTCGCATGAGTTTCTTAATAATGCGAACATAACCAAAAAATGTATATTGAGAAGTCAACACGGAGATGGAAACCTGCAGCATGACTGCGGCTGCAAAAGTAGCGCCTTGTGTGTGAACAGACTCGCAACCTCCAGTTGCAACTTTTGCTGCACTCGGGATGGCTTACGTGTGAACACGACACGCAACTTTTACAGCTGCAGTACAAAAGTTGCGCTGCAAAAGTAGCGATGTGTGACCGTACTTTAACTCAAATTAGAATGGATAAAAGCGACTCTAAGGATACATGATGAACTATGGAAAAACAACCCTTTAAATTCATTTCCCGTCCTTGTACTTACAACATCGTAGGCAACGGTTAAAATGGAATTCAAATATAATAATATGGCCTTAGTAGTAACAATTACGAAGGCAGTGGTAGTCTCTATTTATTTGTCTATGATTTTGTCTATGGTGATAGTAGCAATGTCAACAATGAGTAAAAGACAAAAAAAAAAAAAAAAAAAAAAAAAATCGAAACATGTTTTGATCTCAGACTGGAAATATGTATGTTTATAAATAATATTTTTATAACCTCTAAATATAAAATATAATAATTACTACGAGATTTACTAGTTTAATTCATAGCGGTGAAGGTCGTTCACAGCCTCAGGATTCAGGAAGATAAATTATTCTCAAGTACCGGGGAATTAAAATCATTAACATCACCAAAGAAAGAGAAACAAATAAATGTTCAAGACCCCAAGGAGAAAGTATTAGCTAGAAAATATGGTATTATATACCTTAATAAAGTTTACGGACAACATTATCCATCAAGTATAAAGGCATTCCGTAAGAAGCAAATTTTTCGAGCTGCATTTACTAAATGGAAATTGTATTGCTGTTCGCTCAGAGCTCGACGAAGGTTGGCCTTACGAGCTCATTGCTACAATAGATTTCGTTTACTTAAGAGCACATTTAAAGCTTGGAAGCTGTATTTGACTAGGAAGCAATTAAATATTAGCAAGAAAATGGAATCAGACGAATTTTATGCAGAAACTTCAATGAAGAGAGCAATAAAAGTGAAATTGTTACTCATGTACTATATACATTTCTTGACCGAATTACTGCTTTCAAGAAAAATGTTTCTCAAGTGGAGACTGTACACATTGATACATAAGTACGAGACTGCAACAGTGGTCTATGTGAGAAAACTTTCCAATCGCACGCTACTGAGGTCAGTAGTTAAACGATGGGAGCATTTCAGTCAACGAAAGGTAACTAACGTTATTGGTATGAAATTGTACTGTAATACGTTAATAACATTTCAGAAATAAGGTTAGGTTAGTTTCATTATTGAACAAAAAATTCTATGCAGTTGGACGTGTTAATATTTTTTTTTATTGTGTTGTGTGCACAATCATTTGTTCTAAACTAGAGATGGTTATTTTTTTTCTCGATATGCGAACTCTACCTTCTCACTAACAGTGTAGGTATATGGATTCCAAATTTCTGACCTTTCCAGTGTGTCATTAAGGATGTGATAGCCTATATAGCTTAAATAAGAGCATGCTTTACGTATTGCTGCTTTCCTATTTTAAAGGATTGGAGTTCTATCCTCAAGACCGACTATTCATAATGAACTTGTGATTTTCACCTCCTCTTCCAAATACACTTGCATAGTAGGGCCTACCTACAGACCGATTATTTAGTCCTGACAGCTCAGCGACTCGAAAGAGGGGAAGTAATAGGAGTGGGGAGAGTTCCGGAGTAGCGATAATGGCGAGTGGTCGGTAAAGGAATGCAGTACAGCTTAACTGTACTGGAAACATACCGCTATACCGCACGCATGACATCCGATCGCTCCGAAGGCAAGCGAGTGAATAACCCAAACACCCCTTGGCATAACTAAATGGACTCGCCCGACCCAGGCGCATATCGCCGGCGACTGTCAGAACTAAATAATCGTACTGTAACTTAGGATACGAACGTTTCTTTGCAAATTAATTTATTCTCGCCAATATATAATCACTTCATTACCTCACGACAGAGTATGACTTCTGCATTTGAAACATTTTCGGACGGATGAATAAATGAACGAATTAAAGTATGAAAGTGTTATTTAACTTATTATCATCAAATATTTTCGACGAAATGTTGGAGTTATTGCTCATAAGATACAAAACAACCCAGTCGTTCAAACTTTTCAGTATCGATGAGAATCCTGAAAAACCTAGTGTAGGCCTAAAATATTTGTGTAATTTACGAAAAGTCGGTAACACGAATATTATGTACGATCCCGTTCTTTATGTGTTTCAGTCTGAAAGGAAGAAGTTGAAACAGAAATGTGAACGTATTTACATGGTTCGTGTTACAAGGTCAACATTTATAACCTGGAAGAGATACGTGAAAAGTAGGACACTGAAGCACAAAATGTTGGATATTGGCAGAGAGATTCATAGAGAAAATGTATTGTATGAATGCTTCAACATCTGGAAGAGCTCGTAAGCATACGTTTCATTCATATTATAAATACAGTATATAAAAAACATATTTTATTATAAATTTGCCCGTGCGTCGTGGAAAGAAATGCTTAAATGCAAAAATATGGCCTGTGAATCAGCTGCAACAGACTCTCTTACTCCTGAGCCCTGAGACATTTGTTGTTTTATTTTTAAAGATCAATGTTCTACACTTTAAAAAAAGAAGTCACTGACATGAGGAAAAATTCTGAAAAAAATTCTGCAGGTCACAGTTAGGGCACAAATGCAGGTATATTATACTATACTTCGGGTCTCTGGACATCATCTTAGATCATAATCGTATATGAAGTATAGTAAAGGTCCTATTATACTCTCAGGACTCTGGAGGTTATGATACACATAGCCACGTGGTGTAAGTCGTCATGATTTGAATTGGCGATACGAAATGCCTTATACTTCGTGTCTTCGTGTGGGAAGAAATTTTATGTGAAGTTCGGCCCACTTAGCATCTTGATTGGAAAATGATGATCTCCAATGAGCAGCGTAATATAATTTATCAAGAAGAATCAATATGCCGACCACTCATTATCTTCGTGTCTGTCTGATAATCGTCCACCTCTGCTGCGAGAAAGTTGGCATGAGGCTAACAGTCGGCCGGTAGACTTGGCTCTATCTATTAGGACTTTCGCCACGGATTAATTACTTATGAGCAGAGACCGGAATCTTAGGCACTACTCTTTGAAGTTAAGTGAGTACGGGGTTTGTGCAATGAGCCAAATGATTTGACGAAGTGTAAGACCCGTAACACACTTGAAGAGTTTTCGCTGGCGAGAAATTTGTTGCGAGAAAGAGGCGAAGAGCCTTCCTCCACACACTTGGCGAGTTCTCGCTATCACAGATCACACCTCGCTATGATCATCTATGCACTGCCTTCACGCAGAAAGCATTTATCTGATTATAGTAATCACTCGTTGGGGGAAATATTATAGGTTTATGTATTTACGTATAATGTCGTACTTAAATATATAACCTGTAAGTATATTGTCGTACTTACAAATTATCTACGAACGCTATGTTGAATCTGAGTATTCAGATGATGAGGAAATGGAGTTACGTGAACATATTTTCTTAATGAAAAGAAAAAGTAGGCCTAAAATTAAAGCCAGAAATGTCTGAAAATCACAGAACGAGTTTTGGACACTGGTTTCGATTTGAATGATGATACGTTTAGGCGTTATTTCAGGGTGAATAGACCTCAGTTTTTTGCTATTCATGATATCATAGAGGATTCTTTGCTATGTTCTGATTAAAATTATGTAAACTGTTAAGACATGTAGATACAATATTTCAAATGTTTAATTAGTACTATTAAATCTCATCAAAATAATATATAGCCCTATTTATTTTCAGATAATCTGATATTTGTCTCCAGATTTCTTCTTTATGTTTCGTGTTTTTATAGTTTTCATCCCGTGTATCATATAAATAGGCTTACGGGTGACATCGTACAAGTTCGATAAGTTTCTGACTGCAATTATCAACCATCTTTCCTCATCAGCGAATAGGGATTATAAAGAATGGACACTTCGCGTCGGTACCTTTGATGTAGCCGGACTGATTTCAATGACCTTCAAGCCAGCTAAAGCGTGAGATTCTGCTTTCTCCCTAGAGTTGGCGCTGACATCACACCAGCTAGCAGTCGACACAGTGGAAATATAACACATAATTAATACATATAGGTACATTATGTACTCAAATAAAATAAATTGGATCCATAAAATAATAAATCCCTCATTAACTGTAATGTTTAGACTCTAGAGTTCCTTTATAATGAGAGTTGAGACGTTGACCCCAACAACAATTGAAATATGTAATGATTTGACAGCGCTGAAAATGGAAAAACAAAACTCTTACGAGAAGTAAAACCATATACCTATATTATATTATATTATATTATATTATATTATATTATATTATATTATATTATATTATATACAAATATTAAACGAATTCGATACGTAATTTTATAATGTATTATATTATTTTATAATATAATTTATTATATCTGAAATATAAAATATTATTATTACAACTTGTTTGTCACTGAGAAGTAAGGAAAAGCTGTTAACTTGAATTTATTTGAAGCAAAGCGTTACTGGATTATGCAATAAGGTAGACAATATTTGGATCCTGTGTCTCAACTCTGTTCTCAATTATTATCTTAGCGTATGCTCGATTACACTAACCTCTAGCGCTTGAAAGTGGAACTAAACGCTGGCGCACAGAGAAACAAAACACAGGAAAATTCTCTCAGTGTCCATTCTTTATAATCCCTATTCGCTGTCCTCATTTTCAATAAAAACAATACAATTCATCGCCACCTGTGTTATCTTTTTCTACATTCAATCGTCATAAAGAGTATAAATGTCAAACATCTTTGATAAATGTGTCAAGAAAATTCGCTGAGCTACCGATTCCTGCGAGAAACTCGCGCGAGGTTTTTGCCTCGAACGAGAATCTCTTCCAGTGAGTGGACGTCCATTTGAATCCATATTATCAATTTTTTAATTTTCTCGCTGGCGAAAACTCTGTAAGTGTGTTACGGGCCTAATGGTGTGTGGTGCTGTATGATGAGAACAGACGATTCCCGCACCAAGGACAACAAACACACACATAAAAGAATGATTTCAAGAGTAGGGCTGTGTTGTGTATTACAAAAGAATATATTATAGTCTTTGCTGTAAACTTTTAACTTAAAATGTTACTGCAGCAGAGGTACTATACTCTTAACAACATATTTAAGCCTATATTACAATAATATTTGATGTAAAATTTTAACTTAAAACACCGGTACAACTGTAACACAGGTATTGCCCTGAATGACATGTTTAAATCTATATTACAATAATCTTTTCTGTAAAATTTAACTTAAAATACCGACACTACTTTGACACATGTACTGCCCTTGTGTTCAAGTATACTTTCCAACAAAGTTTTTGAGTGTTTGGCCTCAATTTTGTTGTTGGAATGTTGGCATGCACCATCATTTCATACAGATCTCTGCTAAATTCCCCCGCTGACACTGAATTACTAGTCCAAGGAAGATCGTCAGACCCACTTAACTTTCTATCAATTTCAAATGGTTTATATGT